>NW_024412418.1:594537-936912 GCF_014898765.1 Herpailurus yagouaroundi | reverse complement strand
GGAGAGGAGGAGAGGGAGGGGAGGAGGGAGAGGAGGAGGGAGGAGGGAGAGAGGGAAGAGGGGGAGAGGGAGGAGCGGGAGAGGAGGAGAGGGAGGGGAGGAGGGGGAGAGGGAGGAGGGGGAGGAGGAAGGAGAGGAGAGGGGAGGGGAAGAGGGGGAGGAGAGGAGGGGGAGGAGAGGAGGGGGAGGGGGGAGGAGGAGGGAGAGGGGGAAGAGGGAGAAGAGGAAGGAGAGGAGGGGGAGAAGGAGGGGGAGGAGGAGGGGGAAGGGAGGAGGGAGGGGAGGAGGGAGGGGAGGAGGGGGAGAGGGGAAAGGACTTTGAAAACCAAATGGGAAAACAGCTGCGAGGCTTGCTGCTGGAGCGAGGCTTTTTCGGAACGGGTCAGCACTGGGCTGACAGATTTCGAGTCCGGCTCTGACACTTCTGCCAGGTTAGCCAGCAAGACTTCAGCTGTACAATTGGGGCAGTCACAACTCTTGGCCCTCAGCTTCCTCTGCGGTGAAATGTCACGGTGACAGCGAGGGAAGCTGGTGGCAAGATTGGATTGGTGGCGGCCTGGAGCCGGTGGGCACAAGGGATCTTCTGGGGGTGACGGAGACGCCGTGAACCTGGATCGTGGCGATGGCGGCACAGCCTTGCAAGTTTGCTGAAGTTTATTAAATTGTGCAGGTAACGCAGGTGGGTTTTGTACCACACTCGTCAGACCTCAATAGAGCGGTTTTTAAAAAGCACCCGGGGGGGGGGGGGCGCCCGGGGGGCGCAGTCAGTTAAGCGTCCGACTTCAGCCAGGTCACGATCTCGCGGTCCGGGAGTTCGAGCCCCACATCGGGCTCTGTGCTGACAGCTCAGAGCCTGGAGCCTGCTTCAGGTTGTGTCTCCCTCTCTCTCTGTCCCTCCCCCGTTCATGCTCTGTCTCTCTCTGTCCCCAAAATAAATAAACGTTGAAAAAAAAATTAAAAAAAAAAAAAAAAAGCACCCGGGGATAGAGCGCCAGAAGGTAAGGATTCAGTTTGGAGACCGTGTTCAGAAGTGCATTGAGGCTGTACCGCGCCGTGGAGATGCCGGTCCTGTTGTAGCAATAAGACTGCAGCAGAGTGAGTGTAACCACAGCAGACCGGGGCCCCCGCGGGGGCTTACGAGCCGGGCCTCCGCTCCTTCGTGTCTAGAACGAGGACAGGAGCAGTTTCGGGGGCTGATGTGCCGATGAAATGAGCGCAAGGTGAAAGTAGGCGGCTGGCAAATGGCCACGTGCTCAGGAACTGGCAGCTCATGACCACCTCATCCTCGCTCTTAGGATCCCAGCCGCTCAGAGGAGGCCCCCCAGGACCAGGGCTCGAGACAAGTTCCCTTCCTCGCGGTGTCCCTCCTGCAGCTCATGGCCACTTGCCCCGTCCCTTGGGCTTGGGATTAGACTCGGTCCTTCATCCCGAACTTCCTCACGGCCACACATCAGCCCAGAGCCAGGCTCTGCCCACCACAGTACTGTTCCCCAAGGGCTGGCCATGTGGGGTCTCCGGGGCGGGGGGGGGAGGGGGGGTCCCTGGGAGGGGCAGAGGCTGGCTCTGACACCAGGGAGAAGCCTCAGGCCGAGTGGCCTGGAGCCCAGGTAGGCACACAGAAATGTCCCCGTACCTGAGCAGTCGCCCTACAGTCAAGAAAACCGGGGTCCAGAGGGATAGGACACCTGCGAGACAGCGGTAAGCACGGGTCACACCTGCTCTGTTTACACCAAAGCCCAAGTACCAACGCCCAAAAGAGATGGAAAATACGAAGGGAAGGAAAGGAGGGAGTGGGGGCTCCGCTCGCCTCCCCCCCATACACTGAGCTGTAGAAATCATTCAGAGAACACTCGTGCGAATGCAGGTTCCCGGGCCCCACCCCCACCGCCACCCCCAGCTAACTGAAACACAGAACCGGCGTTTTAAAAAGCGGCCCCAGGCAATTCGGATGAAGGTGGAGAACCACCAGCTGCAAATAATACAGGGAAACAGAAATGCAAATAGAGAAAGATCCAGAAGTCGGCAGAGCTCGAGTTCTCTGTGGCAACGGTAATAAAGGCCTTAGAGGCATGCAGCTGAGATGCTGCAAAGTGCATGGCCGAGCAGAAGCCTTGCACCGGCCCCTCACGCTGGCAGGCGCGCAGATCCCCAAGCGCAAAGGAGGAAACTGAGGCCTGGACTGGGGAAGCCACATGGCTGGCGGCCGACAGCCCTGAGCCGTGGGCCACGTGAAGCCAGTCACCACACCCTTGGGCTGCAAGTTCGAGCCAGTGCAAACCCCAAACCCCAGACCAGCATCACGAAGACCCCAAAAGTGCTTTTCCTCATCTCATCGAGGTTCCATTAGCCCCACGTGTGACCAGACGCAGGGGAGCAAATACACGATGAGTAAACACGGAGGCAGGGCGCCCGGTTAGGCTCATTTGTCAAACGAGCACTGCCCTGAGGTCCTGGAGGCTGCACGGACAGACTGACCTCATGCCTGCACGGCCCCTGGTGGCTCACCGTGCTTTTCCAGCGTTATCCGCATGTGCGCGCAATAAGAATTTGTAGTCCCCGTGACGAACGGGGTTGGACCCTGATTTGCAGAATGGGGGCTGAGCTCCTAGCCCCCCGGACCCTGATGTCTGTGGTCACACAGAAATGCTGACTTGGCTGGTCTAGGGTGCAGCCTGGACAGAGGGTTTTTTAAGCTCTTGGCAGGGTTCTGGGTACTTGGCCCTGGGCTGCTTGGAGAACACCCTCAAACCCACACGTCCCATGGGCCCTGAGGCCCTGGCAAGCCCCCCTGCTCCCGCCCTTCCTTGCCCCCCGCCCCTCCTGTCCTGTCTGTGCCCTGACAGCGACAGCGGTCCTTGGGGAAACACATCATCGCTGGATCCCAAAGTGTGCCCCAGTCAATTCTCCGTCTCCTGCTGCAACATTGAAAGTCGAAACCTGCCTCCTTAGGGAGACAAGCAGCGTCACAAAGATCTGCGTGGGCCTCTCCCCTCCCCCACTGCACCCAGCGCCCAAGGATGTGGGGCAGCGCAGGGCTTCAAGCCCCGAAAGCAGGTCAGGCCGTCACTCCTCACCACCGGGCAGTGACGAATTTGGCCATGAACTGCCCCGAACACTGGTCGACAGCCCCGTAGTAATTAACGATGTCACCGCAAGCCACGTGCTGAGCAGTTTCCATGCATTCTGTCAGTTAATCTCCAGCTCGAGGCTGTGAAATAGCCGTTATTGTCAGCCCCCTTTTACAGATGTGGAAACTGAGGCTTGTGCAGGTAAGTGGCAGAATCTGGATTCGAACCCGGGTCAGACAGGCGCCAGGGTCGGCGCTGTTCTTAACAGCTGCACTGCCCCACCTCTCCCCGGGGTTCATATCAGCACCCACATCACTGTCCCTCTGCTGAGGAGACGGCAGAGGAGAGAGCTCCAGACAGGAATCAGGACTGCTTGGCCAGGTGCTGGCCGTGTTGTCTCAGAAGGTCAAGGAAAACGGCCAAGTCCATAGCCCACGGGGACCTTCTGGCTAGTGCGTGATTAATCCCCTGAGTCACGGCACTTTGTGGAATAAAAGGGGCTATTCATGACGACAGTGGGACAATAATGATGGTCAGGACTGTCCAGTGCAAGCAGGACTTAACGGTCACCCAACATGGAACCGAAGTTGGCTACTCTGCACTTCAGTCCCCTCACATTTAAAGTGAGGATGTTACGGGGCGTCTGGGTGGCTCAGACGGTGAGGCGGCCGACCCTGGCTCAGGTCATGATCTCACAGCTCTTGAGTTCCAGCCCCACGTCGGGCTCTGTGCTGGCAGCTCCGAGCCTGGAGCCTGCTTCGGAGTCTGTCTCCCCCTCTCTCTCTGCCCCTCCCCTGCTCATGCTCTGTCTCTCTCCCTCTCTCAAAAATAAATAAACACTAGGGGCGCCTGGGTGGCTCAGTTGGTTAAGCGTCCGACTTCGGCTCAGGTCACGATCTCATGGTCCGTGGGTTCGAGCCCCGCGTTGGGCTCTGTGCTGACAGCCCAGAGCCTGGAGCCTGCTTCAGATTCTGTGTCTCCCTCTCTCTCTCTGCTCCTCCCCTGTTCATGCTCTGTCTCTCTCTGTCTCAAAAATAAACAAACATTTAAAAAATAAATAAATATGGGGCACCTGGGTGGCGCAGTTGGTTAAGCGTCCGACTTCAGCCAGGTCACGATCTCGCGGTCCATGAGTTCGAGCCCCACGTCGGACTCTGGGCTGATGGCTCAGAGCCTGGAGCCTGTTTCCGATTCTGAGTCTCCCTCTCTCTCTGCCCCTCCCCCGTTCATGCTCTGTCTCTCTCTGTCCCAAAAATAAATAAACGTTTGAAAAAAAAAATTAAAAAATAAATAAATAAAAAAATAAAAAAAATAAAAAATAAATAAATAAATACTAAAAATGTTGTAAAAAAATAAAGTGAGGATATTATGAGGACCCATTAAAATAATTTGTGTGACCACACTCAATACATTCTAAAACCTTATGTGCAGTGAAGGTGTTTGTTTTGTTTTGTTTTGTTTTAGTTTGCAAGACAACGCTTGTGTTCGTGAATTTATTCGTGGTCTGCCCGGACGGTGGGAAATCACTGCCCCTAAAGACCTCCCTCCCCCCGGTGGTGTAGTGAAGAGGTCTGGCCACATTCGAGCTGTGGACCAATGACACATGAGCCAAATGTGCTCCATGTGACAAGTTTTGTTCGCAAGGTACTGACGTTTTTGAGTTTGAACCCCACAGCCCTGCCAGTCCCTGTTGGCTTATTCCTGGCCTGATTCCCGTGGTGTGGCCACCTGCCTAGCCCCTGTGGGCATCTGAGTTTGCCAGCCTGGGACTGGACACATCCAGAAGCCCCTTCCGGTCCTGACATTCTAGGTCCTTCCTCACCTGGGTCTCTAGCACGGATATAAACTCTAACGGACGCTCTGTAGGTAGGCTGATTGCCGCTGACATCCGACATTACCCTATCGGACAGGCAATGTGCAGAATTAATCAGAATATAAGAAGACCACCCCTCACACCATGCCAAATGCTTAAGCCAACCGTCAACTGGGAAAAAGAGAATCGCAAAATCAAAGGGTCAGTCACCACGTCTCACGTGGGCAGTTTGGTTTTCCACCACTTGAACCACTGCCAACCTCTTCGGGTTAACCGTGAGCCAGACAATGGCGGAGACAGGGGGAGGGGAGGGGAGCGCCCCTGAGTTCAGTCTCCTGTTTCCCCCCCCTTGGAGAGTAATGGGCTCCCGGGTGGGCTGAGAGGACGTGGTGACCCCACCGGGCACGGAGCGCGGCACACGAGCCCCCACAGTAGGTAGTTAAAGCGGGGTCACTCTCTAGAAAGAGCAGATCCTGGTCAGCAAATCCTCCCTGGTCTTTCGTAGGTGCAGCTTCCTGGAGACGCAACAAGGCAGCAGGTGAAAACCCTGTATTTGGAGTTTCGATAATGCATTTGAATGTTGCTATGCTTCTTAGCGGCAGCATGACCTTGAAAGAGCTCCTTGACCCCTTTTGGTGTGTTTGTGCACCTGCTAAAAGGGAATAATGGCCCCTGTCCTGCCCACCTCACGGCCCCCTGAAGCCCTAGCTGTGAGGTCTGTCACTGGGCCACGTGTGTGTTAGTCACTGTCAGCAGACAAACTCCTCGGGGAGAACCAGACCCTGCACACCTCCTACCCTCTCCACCACTGAGCTAAAGTAGTATCGTGTGCAGCCTCTCACTTTCCAGCCAGGACTGTCCGCCATTATTATCGACACAGGTTGGCTGGTCCCCGGGGCTCTGATTCTCCTTTGGGGTATTAAGTAAGTAGTTTTCATAACAACCACAGACAAGATGCGCAAAGAGGTCAGTAGCTGGATCCCTATCTACAGGTGGGGCCAAGATTCTAACCCAGAGCCAAAAGACACCATCCTTCGTTATTCGTGTCCCGGGATCAGGGACGGACCCAGGTTTTCTTGGGCCTGAAGTTTACACAGTTGGGGAGGGCCCTCTTTGAAAAGGATCCAACAGCACACAAATAAAATTAGGTAAAAGGCCGTGGAAGAATCGGGAGCCAGCCCCGAGGCTGACCTTCCCCAGCTTCTATGGGCTGAGCTGCCTGGAGCGTGGGGAGGGACTCAAGGGCATCAGTGATGGCAACCACACTTCACCCTCTCCGTCCCAGAACCCGTCTGCACATCGGCCCTCTAATTTCTTCCCACTGGTCCTGTATCACACGCGCATTATTATTTTTTTTATAAAATGTTTTTAACGTTTATTTTTGAGAGACAGAGCACAAGCCGGGGAGGGACAGAGAAAGAGGGAGACACACACAGGATCCGAAGCAGACTCCAGGCTCTGAGCTGTGAGCACAGAGCCTGATGTGGAGCTTGAACCCACGAAGTGGGAGATCATGACCCGAGCCGAGGTCGGACGCTTAACCCACCGAGCCACCCAGGTGCCCCTACACGTGCATTGTTAAAGATACAGACTCAAGCTCTGGGAGGTCGTCCAGGAAGAACCAGACCCCACATCCCATGTTCTTTCAGCCACACCACACAGCTCCGGAACACATATTTCCCACATGGTGTGGGTAACAGGCCATGATGAATGGAACACAAATTTGGGGCAAGTTTCAAGTTCAGCCCATCCATCCCTCACCCGACTCCTACCAGAACTCCTGAATATCACAGACATTCAGCCAGCACCCCCCCCCCCCAAAAAAGTCCCGGGTCATAACCGTATCAGAGTCATGGAAAATGAGACAATGGAAAACCTCCATCATTCCCAGCAAAGACCTGACCGTGCCCTCACAGGGCTCCACCTCGTCCCCACTGAGGCAGCTTCCGGCAAGTGCCTGTTTGTACGAGCAGCGAGAAACAGAACTTGTGCTGATCTGAATGTCTTACCCCCACTCGCTTGGCTCTCCTGTGACAGACAGCCCGGCTGAGTTTCGCAGCATCCCCGAAACGTGCCAGAGTGGGCTGGGCGAGACTCTCGGGGCTCAGAGTCTGTCATCACATCTTGGTTGCGACCACAGAGGGGTTTTTGTTTTTTGTTGTTTTTTTTTTTTTTTAGACGCCAGCTCAAGGGCAGAAGAATTAGTCACGGCTCAGAGGTTGAGGAACGCTACTGTATGGGACCATAACATCACCGTCAGGCCCCACAGCTGGGAGCCCAGAAAACTCCCAGGTACTTTACCGGACCCAGATAGCAACGTCCTGTTTGGGACACAGTCATCTGGTGCTAAAAGTTCTCAACCCATGGTAACAGTGCTTTTGAAACTGAAAGATGCATCCAAAAAATCTCGATGGCACACCATGACTCCCCATGCACCCCACCCCCACCCGGAGGGGGGGGCTCAGTCCCTTTCATTCACAAAGTGAAACCAAGTTGGTCAGCGTCTGTCAATTTCACTTCCTGTTTCCTGGCTTCCACCAGCGAGTGAGGGGAGGGGGGTACTGGGGAGATGGGTGTCACATCACCCAGGGGCCACACAAGCCCACCTGCCATGCCCCCAGAAGAAGCACATCCTTGGCCCGGCACTCAAGGACGACCTTCCCCCAGGGGAAGACGGAGAAGGCAGAGAGGCCGACAGACCGTCAGTCAGTGCAGCGAGATGGGATGGGGTGGGGGCCACGGGCGCTACAGGATCCAGGCGGGTGGGCAAGTCTGTCCCCGGGGAGTCCGCGAAGAGGTCTCCGACAAGACCGCCAAGAGAAGGATGACCGATTAATGACGATGACAATGTTAGCGGACACTGGCTTAGCACCTATAACACGCCAAGCACTTTCTAACACGTGGCGTTCATCAGCTTACGCAGTCTTCCTTCCCAGGGAGCCTTTGAGACAGCTCCCATGATACGTTTACCTTATGGAGGAGGGAACAGAGGCACCAAGATGTTAAGTCACTGGCCCAAAGTCCCACCTCTGGCATGAGGACAAGTTGACCTGCCAGACAGAGCAGGGATCAGGACGTGGGAAGTCGCAGAGATGAAACAACACGACATTTAGGGAGCGCCACCGACATCTTGTGAACGTGTAGCGATAGGGCACAGGTCACAACGCGTGGGTATCCGGCCCACAGAAAATGCTTTGTGAGTGGCCCACATGGCACTTTTTAAAAAGTATAGGGGCGCCTGGGTGACTCAGTCGGTTAAGCGTCTGTTCCAGTCATGATCTCACGGTTCGTGGGTTCGAGTCCCACGTCGGGCTCGGTGCTGACAGTTCAGAGCCCGGAGCCTGCTTCGGATTTCTCTCTGCCCCTCCCCAGCTCAAACTCTGTCTCTCTCTCTCTCCTTCAAAAATAAATAAAAACATTAAAAAAATTAAAAAAGTGTAAAGCAACCTTTGAAAATTGGGAGATTTCACATAAACACCCAGATTTCCCAGGCTGTGTCGAGAAATCGGGACCTGGGAACACGGAGCCCGTATTCTTCTATGACAACGGAGTTGGGATGGTCCCCCTTAGATGGGGTGCGGCCACCATCCTCCATCCAGTTCACTGCAGCCCCCCCCCCACACCCTCTTGTGTCTCCCCTGCCCGGCATTACCTGCGTGCTGACCAAGGGGCTCAAGATCTGGGGAATAAAGATCTGGGAATAAGTCGGGGGGAAGGCAGGGTGCCTGGGTGGCTCAGTCGGTTGAGCATCCGATTTCAGCTCAGGGCACGATCTCACGGTTTGTGGGTTTGAGGAGGCAGCTTTGGATTCTGTGTCTCTCTCTCTCTTTCTCTCTCTGCCCCTCCCCCACTTGTGCTCTCTCTCTCTCTCTCTCTCTCTCTCTCTCTCTCTCTCTCCTTCCCTCTCTCTCTCAAAGATAAACATTAAATATTTAATGTAAATAAACATTAAATATTCCATGTAAAGAAATAAACATTAAAAAAAGTTTAAGTTGGGGGAGACTTAAACCAGATTTCTGACCAGATTTCTGTCGTCCAGAGAGCACTCCAGCGGCTCTGGGGAAAAGGGATTGGTCGAGCACCTGATGGGAGGTAGGCAGAGGATTCGTGAGCCTAGTGCTGCCCACGCAGGATCCAGATCGGGAGAGGTGTTAATAGAGGTCCTGCCTCTCCGCTGAACTCGTCTGGAGAGAATCTCTGCCGAGAACCTTTTCTCTGTCTTCTCCCTGGGGGCTCAGGATGTAAGTCTCATTTCGAAAGCAATGTATTCCCGTATGGAAGCCTGAGGTCCACAGAGTACCTACCAAAATAACTCAAAGTCAAACGCGGAAATAAGGAAGGTGCTCTGGGGAGCTAAGCCCAAGGGAACTGCAGCATTTAATAAGGTGACTGTCCCCAGGGCTAAAGCAAACCAGCGGCAGAGGCCAGGTCGACCGCGTGCTTCACTCCCAAGCCCCAACACCTCTCCTGCCTATGTTTTCAACTCGAAGCAGCATGTAACCAGGGAGCAGGGTCTGGAAAGCCAGGGGTAAATGGAGGAGAGGACCCCAAGTCACTTCCCACAAGGAGGGGGGGATGCGGCCGAGCCCCACAGTGAGAAAGACAGGTTCCATCCCCATTTTACAGACATCATTAATGAGCTCGGTTCCAGGCAGACACGTCGACGGCAGGGTCAGGTAAGAGGTAGAAAAGGAATTCGAGAACTGGGGGATCGACGAGGACATCTCGCTTGGCAGAGGGAAGGTGGTGGCCACTGGGGTCCCACGGGACAATGTGGGCCATTCTTAGCTGGGTGGCACTGTGTGCAGCATTGAACTTCTCTGTGTCTGTTTCCTCACCTTTAAAGGAAGGACAATGAGGGGGGGGGGGGGGGGGGGGGAGGGGCGCTCAGTCGGTCAAGTGTCCGACTTCGGCTCAGGTCATGATCTCATGGTTTGTGAGTTTGAGCCCCGTGTCGGGCTCTCTGCTGCCAGCGCAAAGCCCGCTTTGGATCCTCTGTCCCCCCCTCTCTCTGCCCCTCCCCTGCTCATGCTCTCTCTCTCTCTCTCTCTCTCTCTCTCTCTCTCTCAAAAATAAACAAAATAAAGCAAAATGAGGACAGTGATACTTTTCGGGGTGGATGGAGTCAGTGTCCGGGAGAGCCCTTCGTGACTATAAAGTGACCTACAGACTCGAAAGGCACGTGGCCCTCGTGATGTACGTCATCGTTGGTACCTGTGGGTCCGTGAATCCCCAGGTCGCTCCGACTCAAGGGAAGGATGCCAAGACAGCCAGGCCCTCCGCCTTTCTTCCTCTCCCTTCCCAAAGTCCCCACCTCTGATGTCCCAAGACCCTAGATCCCCCCGCTTTCTGGAGTGGTCCTGTGTGTGCTGTGCATTTGCTACCAGTGTAGACGGAATAGGTAGCCTCTTCATTGGGACTCACCCAGATGTTCAGACCGCGTCGAGCCAACCTCGGTGCATAAAGGCAGAAGGTCTGGGGCCTGTGGGAAGAACCCTCCCCTGCACAGAGGGCCTGGTTGTAACAACCCGCCGAACATTTCCTCCATCATCCACCGCACTTTGTTTTCTATTGAAAGCACCCTGTCATCTTCTGTTTCCACCCAGGAAACAGCGACCACGGAGCAGAAAATCGAGATCCCATTCACCTTGATGGATTCATTTCGATACAACTTCACTCAACAGCTAGCCGCTTCCTGATTTCACATTTCACCATCAAAGACGATGGCCACGGCCGGGCGGGGAGGGGGGTGGGGGGGCGCGGTCTTATCGGCAGCACACCCTGGCCGAACAACAGCTTCCCGCCTGGAGGATTCTGGGACGGCGGCTTTGGACCCCAGCGGCCAACAGAGCTGAAACGTCCCCACTTGTCCCACCCTGCAGGCTGCCACAGCCAAGCGGGGCAGCAGTGGACGGAGGTCCCGAGAGAACCCAGAATGAGGCACAGTCAGACTGCCCGTACAAATGAAGTAAGCAAGGCCCAGAGAGGGTACTGGTGTGGCCGCGGTCACACAGCAAGGCCTCAGCAGCCAGTCTCCTCACACTGGCTTAGGTCTGTCACCGGGGCAGCACGCATTGCCTCGGGGATGTAGGGATGGGTCTCCACCCCCCACCTTGGGGACCAAGGGATCACATCAGGGGCTCACGCGACCCCAGAACCAGGATCGTAATGAGGTGGTGGTCTGCTATGGGCTTGATGGAGGAGAGGACATGCCCTCCATAGCGGAGTGTGGGGAGGGACGACAACTGTGGACTCTGGGTCCTCCCCAGAGGTCTTCCTGAGCAACTACTTGGCCCCTGATAGGTAACCCAGCATGGCTGAGAGACCGTCCACGGCTGTGGCGACCACGCACTGTGTGGCTCGCGTCCAGACCTGTCTAACGTCCCCCGAAGAGAATGGTGATCCGTTCGCTTATCGGACTAACTCGGTGCGGGGCTGTGTGGCTACGAGGCTGAAACGGACACAGCATCTAGGGCCTCACGCTGCTTAGAGCAAAACCATCGACCGAAACAAAATCGGTATTCGTACGGCGAAATGCAACGCGGCAACACAAAGGCACAACCGGCTGCTGCGCCCAGGACCGTGGATGGATTTCACGGGCAGAACGATGAGTGAAAGAGACCAGACACACTCGGATTCCGTTTACGTGACGCCCCAGGGGAGGCAGAGCTAATTGCTAGTGATGCCAGTCAGGACCGGGCTTGGTTCTTGCTGGGAGGCAGCTGCTGTGGGCAAGAGGCACCGAGCAGCCTTCCAGGGCGGATGGAAACGCTCCACATCCTGAGCTGGGCAGCGGCCACATGGGCGCGTGCGCGCGCGTGGGTGGGTGTCGTGCCTCGCTGTACGTTTTTTTTTTTCAAATGTCTGTTTAGCCATCTGTTTTGGAGCTAACCCGCTATATGCTATATGCTTGATCAAAAGGGAAAAGGCTCAGCCAAAGACAGTCTTGCCTGAGCCTGGATCCTTCCTGTGAAATAGGACACCAGGGACTCTGCGATGTATGTCCCGGCGATCAGGGGCGCAGCCGCCCTCCTGCTCCTTCCGGGGAGCAAGTCTGGCGGCGGAACTGCGACGAACACAAGGCCCCTTCCCACGGCAGACGTTTGGAACCCGCCGTCTGAGCTCCAGTGAGGCGACCCGAGCCCAGACGGCACTTGCTGGGAGCGGGACCACACGAGTCTCGGATCGCTGACAGATATGGCCGGGGCCCAGGGCGTGGAGGCCCCGGGCTCCACGGTGACCTCGTTTTGGAGCGAGCTGGGTCTGGCATTGATGTCCTCGGAAGCTCTTTGCTCTGTGCGGTGGGGGTGGAGGGAGCCCAAAATAGCAACCCCCTCCACAACCCACAGAGAGACAGCAGGTGCCTGAAAAAAGAAGTGTTGGGTGAGGAGTGGCTGACAGGCACGGCCAGGGGGGCACCAGGTGGGACTTCGGGCTCCCTTCTCTGAGGCACACAAATGAGGGGTAGAGGAGGGCCGGGCAATGGCTTCACATGACCGCTGCCCTCCCCCTCGCAACCACGGCGATGACACGGTACGTCCCCAGCCTGGACCTCTCTTAGGCCCCACATTTAAACCTCCCACGTCCCACTGCCCACTCAGCGACCCCATGTGGGGGCTCGACGCCATCTCCAAAGCAAACCCCTAAGAGTCCCCAGCTCAGAACAGGACTCCTCCAGCCTTCCGGAAGCCCTGGCCAAAACCCCACGGTGTCACTCCTGGCTCCTCTTTCTCTCACGTCCTACGTGCAAGCCACCCAGAAATCCTGCCGTTTCCACCTACAACGAGTGGGCAAACCCTGACCACTTCTACTACCCGCGCAGCGACCAGCCTGGGCCACGCCCCCATCATGTCTCACCTCCTACCCTGCTCCCTGCCCTTACGACCTTCAGGGCATTCTCCCGGCGCCCCAGTACCCTGGCCTTTTAACTGTACATCCCTGTGGCCCCATAATCCCACACCTAGAGATCTACCTCGAGGACATCACACTGGGACCGCACAGGGGTACAGTCCCGGAAAATGGGAACCGTCTGAGTGTCCCCGGCAGGCGATGGGAGCAATAAATCATGACTTCCTGAAAACACTCAGTGGGATCTACGTCTCCTGACTGGGAGAGACGGCCGTGTCACGAATTGCGAAACCATGTGTTACAAGAGCCCGTTCTTGTTTTCTAAAACGGACACACGTTTGCACAGAAAAGTATCCAGAATGTATCTAGAAGAGTACCTGTGAATGTATGCACAGAAGAGTATCTAGAAAGACGTGTCTCAAGAGGAACAACAGCTGTGGTCTCTAGGTAGCGAGCCCAGGGGTAGCCTACTCTTTTTTTAATTCTCTTCTGTATTCTATGAATACTTTACAATTAGCACATATCCATATCCTTACTAGGTAAGACAGGAAAAAGTGCATCCATTCTAGGGAACAAGAGCACTAAAACCTCCAAAGGCTTCCCCCAAGTGCCCAGCACATCGGCGTCACCTCTGCGGCTGGACCTGGGCACCCACCGGTGCAGGGCGATCCGAGCAGAGACCCTGTCCCGCTGGCCCCCGCTTCTCCTCCCCATGGTGCTAAGCCCCTGCGTGTGACTGAAGAGGGGGGAAGCAGAGAGAAAAGAACCACTTCCTGCAGAGCTGGTGGTGGGAGCAGCTCTGGCGGGGGGGGGGGGGGGGAGGAGAGTTGTCCACCTTAGGTGAGAACCAGAAGCTCACTTAGGAAATGCTGAACATGACCCTGGAGGCCGCCCTGATTCACGAGGGCAGTGCAGCTCTCCGGGGACGACCACAGGCCGAGCTGATCATAGGTAAGATGTGGCCGGCAGCACTGTGGGTCCCGTGGAGACACTGCACCCAGCCGTGCCATAGGGAATATGGTCTGAAGCCAGTGCAAGCCCAAGGCCACAGGCAATGGAAGCCCCCACTGGTCTCCAGAGCCTCCGGGTGGGATGCTATCTGACTCCAAAGAGCACTTGGGCTTGTCCCAGGCAGTCTGGGGGGAAGCTGACCAAACCCCCTCCTGCCACCAGCAAGGGGAAAGCATTCATCCAGGTCGGATCCGAATTGGTGAATTTGTGTTCCATCCACCTTCATAGACAGGGTGCCCAGCCCAGGCCAGGTGCTTGGTGCATACTTATTCAATGAAAGTATGAATGAATGAATGAATGAATGAATAAATAGAATGAGCCATCCACAAAGACATCACTGCTTGGAAAATAAACATCTCAGTTCACGAGCTTCTCAGGGTTGGAAGTGCATCTATGTCATGAAGAAAAAAGCTGCCTTTAAAGAGAGAGAAGATTAAGGACCCAGACCTGGAGTCACGGGGCCCGGTTACAGGAATGGGGCCAGAGGACTTCACCTACCTCACCGTGGAGGGGGAGTGGGAGTCGGCTTCTGGGAAAAAATGGGGCCTCACCTGGGGCAGTCCCAGAGGAGGGAGGTGATGATGACAGAGCAAGGCCCCAGCTTCCTGCCTTTAGCGGGTGAGGGACAGTCCATGGGGCTTCAGGATAATTAAGCCCAAGCCCCATTCTCCGTAGGCCATCCACCCAGCACCCAGCCCAGCAGACTCTGGGCTCCTCTGCCTAGACTTGGGAGTGGGGGCTTTCAGGCTTTCTGTGAGCCTTTGCCCGGGGCGGAAGGGGCAGCGACTGAACTCAGGTGGTCCTTCCCTGCGTTGGGAATCAGAGAGGCAGATTCCAGAGAGCTTGGTGCCGTCGGGGAGATGGGCCACCTGGTGCATCGAGATGGCCTCTCAGTGACTGTGAGTGTGTGGCTGTCACAACCCTCCTGCCCCCAACTGTCATCAACACACCAGTACCTACTTCGGTCACTACCCCCCACCGTCCCCCAGCACACACGGCCTGACCGCGGTCACACTCAGGCCAGCAGGATGGGTACACAGAGTCGCGGACCCCAGCTATGGTAGAGACGCTGAAGAATACAGAAAAGCCAGCCCCAGGCCCCCGAGGGAAACCCACAGAGCCTTCCCCGAATTCTCCTGGCTCCAGTTAACTGTGGGACTCTGAACGAGTCCCTTCCCCTCTCTGGGACTTTTCCTGGTCGACGCGATCAAGATGTTGGTCTCTGAGGTCCCATCTGATTCTGAGAAGCTGTGAGTGTCTGAGCCTGGACACATGCTTCCTGTGTCCGAGCAAAACAGCCCCTCACTGAAAGCAGAAAGGTACCCAAACAGGTAGGCAGGTGCCTGGAAACTTAGATACAGGCACTACTGTTAATTTTTTTTTTTTTTTGCCTGAAATATCGCTAAAAATAGTGGACATTTGTGCCATAGGCAAAAACATTCCCAAGGGGGTTATCGACCAGTGGAGTCCACAGCTCCCTCCATCCGTTTATTTTTTTTTTTTCTTTTATTGACTTTTGTCCGTGAATCTAGAATGCATTAATTTCGGCTCCTGCCCGTAATTTCTTGCGCCTGCTGAACCTCCCCTTCGGTGAAAAGCCCCCGGAGGAACAGGATTTTGTCCCCTCCATCTGTGTGGGCCCTGGTGCCCAGCGTGACACTTTAGGCTCTAAAAATGCTATTATTACTGTTGCTGTTTCCAGTTACAGAACAGGAAGAAAACTTCACATCTAACCCAATCTTCTCTCTACAAACGGACAGCCTGAGGACCAGCGCATAAATTTTACTTAGTCTAACACCAGAGCCTCGACAGGGCGAGGGCCACGTTATTCATGCTAATTCTACTTCAATCAATGTGTACGTTCACTGAAATTTAAGCCTAGTGGGGTTTTTCAGGGGTGGGAGACTTGACACGTGTATTTGAAAATGAGGGAGGAGGGGCACCTGGGTGGCGCAGTCGGTTAAGCGTCCGACTTCGGCTCAGGTCCGTGAGTTCGAGCCCCGCGTCGGGCTCTGGGCTGATGGCTCGGAGCCTGTTTCCGATTCTGTGTCTCGCTCTCTCTCTGCCCCTCCCCCGTTCATGCTCTGTCTCTCTCTGTCTCAAAAATAAATAAAAACGTTAAAAAATTTAAAAAAAAAAGGAAATTGAGGGAGGATAAGAAACGTTTGAGAAGAAGAACATCCTTCCACATACCGAGAGAATGTGTATCTACAGATTTGCAGGAATTAAAACTGTGTGTATCATTTTGGGAAATAGATCAATTAATGGGAAATAAGAAAGAACTCCCCCCTCCCTCAAAAGACCCAAATTTATAAGGAGATTCAAGAACACAGTAGTGTTTCTCATCAGTTGGGGGGAACATGCAGTTTTCTTTTTTAATTTTTTTTTTATGTTTTTATTTTATTATTGACAGAGAGAGAGAGAGAGCAAGCAGGGGAGGGGCAGAGAGAGAGGGAGACACAGACTCCGAAGCAGGCTCCAGGCTCCGAGCTGTCAGCGCAGAGCCCGACGCGGGGCTTGAACACACGAACCCGAGAGATCATGACCTGAGCCGAAATTGGACGCTTCACCGACTGAGCCACCCCGGGGCCCCTGTAGTTTTCAAACAGTAGTGACAACAACTGCTTTTCTTCGGGGGGGGGGGGGGGGGAATAAAATGTAAAACCTTTCAAGATGATTTTGAATAATTAAAACCAAACTCAAAACCAATGCAGGTGGGCTAAAGGTGTCGGCATAATAAAACAAAACAATACCGGAAGGAAATCTAGAGGAAAATTTTTATAAGTTCAGTGTGGAAAAAGTTCTTTCTCGGCACGACCTAAAAACCAGACGCCATAAAGAGAAATAAAAAGAGTTTTGACCACATAAAAACTTAAAGTTATGAACAGTCTAAGATACCATAGAACTAAATTGTTGCAAACAGAAGAGCAGGCTGGGACATGATACTTGCCACATGTGTAACAAAGAATTAATATCCATTATATTAAAGAGCTCCTATGAATCAACCGGGAAAAGGCAGACAACCCAAAAGAAAACCAGGCCAAGCATATGAATAGATAAATACGCAATGAAAAAAATATAAATGTTCACAAAACATATGAAAAAGGGTTCACTTTCCCTGATAATTAAAGACATCAAACTGTAAAACCCAATAAGACATTTTATACCTGTCATCGCCGTGAAAGTTAAAACAGTCAATAGCATCCAGAGCTGAGGATGTCAGGGGTGATGAGGGTTCCTCCCTTGACAATAATCGTGTATTAAAGGATTCTGTTCTGCTGTCTTAAAGGAACCCCTTGGGCATTGGCTTTCAAAATTGTAAACGTTCATGTGCACGAAGGAAATGCCGCCTCTGGAAATCCGTCCTATAAAATAACTAACACCCGCCTAAAGATGTGTTTGCTGTGCTCTCCTTGTAGCAGGGGACCAGACAGATGTTGATGGAGAGAAGGATAAGAGAAATCATGGCACGTTCCGATGGCAGAGGACCGAGCAGATGTTACTGAGAATGACACGATCCGCGTGTCCTGTCATGGAAAGTCACTCACAATTTATTGGGGAGGAAAAGGAAGCAATTTTATAGTTGTAAGTAGATTGTGACCCCATTTGGTAAAATAAACAAATGAATAAAGATTCAGACCAAACTTCTAGCCCTGGTGACATGTGGGCAGCAGGCTTGGTGGAAAATGATAGAGATGATCATGAAGGTTGCTTTTTAAAAATTTAGGGGCTCCTGGTGGCTCAGCTGAGTGTCCGACTTCAGCTCAGGTCATGATCTCACAGCTCGTGAGTTCGAGCCCCGCATCAGGCTCTGTGCTGACAGCTCAGAGCCTGGAGCCTGCTTTGGATTCTGGGTCTCCCTCTCTCTCTCTGCCCCTCCCCTGCTTGCACTCTGTCTCTCTCTGTCTCTCAAATATAAATAAACACTAAAACAATTTTTTTTTTAAGAAAAGTTATGTTGGTGCTCTTTGAATGTGTTTCAGTGGTACGTGTGACTTTGCACATATGTGTACTGTGTGTGTGTGTATGTGTGCATGTGTGTGTGAGAGAGAGAGACAGAGAGAAAGAGAGGGCTTATTTATTTATTTTGAGAGAGAAAGCAAGCACAAACGGGGGAGGGGCCGAGAGAAGGAGAGACAGAATCCCAAGCAGGCTCCTCGCCACCAGTGCCGAGCCCGATGGGTGGCTCAGACTCACCAACTGTGAAATCATGACCTGAGCCCAGATCAAGAGTTGGATGGTTAACCGACTGAGCCACCTAGGCGCCCCCAGTTTTTAATTTAGAGATGAGAAAACAGCTCTGGGCTATTTCACAAGCTACGAATGCTATAAAGGAGTTCGCTCCCAGCTTGCATGAACCGAAAGCCAGGGAGGACCCCTTCTCCACCAGTGCCCACCCATCCTCAACCAGACCATGTGAAGTTTGTCTTGGCAGACAGAGGCTGCGGTAGGTAGCTAGAGGCGGCAAATGGTGGCACATTGTTTCTTCAAGTGTTGTATTTAACGTTTCTTTAAAAAAAATTTTGTTTAATATTTATTTCTGAGACAGAGAGAGACAGAGCATAGTGAGGGAGGGGCAGAGCAAGAGGGAGACACAGAATCCGAAGGGAGCTCCAGGCTCCGAGCTCTCAGCACAGAGCCCGACGCGGGGCTCGAACTCACGGACCGTGAGATTATGACCTGAGCCGAAGTTGGTCGCTCAACCGACTGAGCCACCCAGGCGCCCCTGTATGTAACATTTCTGATCATTCAAGTATTGGAGTCAGTACTTGGTATAGAAATGTTAAGAAGCAGAAAACAAAACAAAACAAAACAAAACAAAACAAACAAACAAAAAAAAAAACAAAAAACACCACCAGTAATTACTATCAATATTTTGTAATATTTCTTCCAAAATGTTCACCCTACCTTTTAAAAACATAGTTGATATTACTTTGTAGGTTATGATTGTGTATCTTTCCTAGAAAATAACATTGTACCAGAGGCATTTTCTTATGTCATTAAGATCTTCATAAACATCACAATCTAAAAACATATCAATGTTTTAAATAGCGGTGTTTTACCCACTATTTAATTTCACCCTGCTAAAACCTAACCCCCACCCACCCAACCTAACCTACAGGCACCAGAGTGCCTCATCTGAGATAAAATGTATTGAGTATATATTCTCCGCCAGGCACAGAGATGACTAAAACACACCATACCACATGACACACAGGCAAAATTATTCTGGGTGGATTAAAGAGCTAAAGGAAAAAAAAAATCACAGAAAGACTTGAATAAATTTGATGAGAGAATTTATCAAACCTTCGTGAGGGGGAGGACTTTCAAAGCCTAAAGCTATGGAGAAACCACAAAAGAAAAAGATCACGAGATTTGGCTACCTAACATTTTGATACTCTGTAAACAATATGAACAAAAAAGTAAATGTCAGGTAGCAACCTGGGGAAATTATCTGCAACAAAAACAACAAAAGATTAATAGCCGTAATATATAAAGAGCTCATACAAATCAATACAAAACATCCACTGAGACTCCAGTATATAACTAGGGAAAGGCTTAGATCTGTGCTATCCAATATGGTAGCCACTAACCACATGTGGTTATTTAAATTTAGATTTAAAGTAATTTAGATTGAAATGAAGTCCTTAAACTAAATTAAATCTAGATTTAGATTACATTAAATTAAAAAGTCAGTTTCTCAGTCAAGGTAGCCTCACGTCAAGGGCTCAGTACCCACTTTTGGCTAGTGGCTATCCCATTGGACACTGCAGATATAGTCCATTTCTATCCTCATTAAAAAAAAGTTTGATGGCAAAGCACTTAGACAATTCACAAAAGAAGACATACAAGTGGCCAACCAACACATGAAAAAAATTCTACTTCATCAGGAAGAAAAGGAAAGCAAAGTAAACAAAAGTAATATTTTATGTCATTTATCTGGAAGTAAAGTGGATGCTGTTAATTGAAGACAGACCATCTGTAAAATAATTTGGTATAGAAATTAGGAGTGATAAAAACCCTCGCGCCCAGTAATTCAGTTTCCGGGACTGTATCCTAAAAACATAGAAATGCAGGAACCGTTTTATGCAGAAAGTTAGTTATCTCTGGGCTCTAGGTAAATTCAGAAAGAGAACCCAACCTGTAAGTCCAGCTTCCAGGAAGTGATTACATCCACTAAAGCCCTCACTCAAGGGGCACCTGGGCGGCTCAGTTAAACGTTTGACTCTTGATTGCAGCTCAGGTCATGATCTAACGATCACGATCATGGGGCTCTGCACTGACAGCAGGGCGCCTGCTTGGGATTGTTTCGCTTCCTCTCTCTCTCTCCCCCTCCCCTGCTCACACACACACTCTCTCTCTCTCTCTCAAAATAAATAAATTAATAAACTTTAAAAGACCCCCACTGGATGGACTGATAGGCATCAATAAAATTTTGCTTTTTTCAAGAGGGTCTGATGACTTGGGAAACACAAGATTTTTTTTCTTTTTAATCCTTCAAAACTGGCCAGCTAGGATAATATCTGTTATAAAAATACGGGGACTATATAGGCACCAAATGCTGACAGGTGTCAGAAGTAAACATTACAGTGCGATGGGATTCTGAATATTTTTTATGCTGTTCAGAAATTTCTGACTCGTTAACGAGGATCATTTGCTGCTTTTCTATAGAACTAGAAACATTATTAAAAATTTAGAGGAAGAGACAGAATGTAGTGATTAAGAACACGGACCTCGGGGCAGGGGGGCCAGCTCTCCAGCCTCAGACAAGGTCACCTCAGTCTCCTCCTCTGAAATTAACAACAGCCCCTGCCTCAAAAGGTCATGAGAAAATTAAGCGAGCTGTTGCCTGCACGTGCTGGGCAAAGTCTGAGCACACAACAGAGCACATAAGCCACTGCTTTTATTAACATGAGAAACGGTTATTCACACTGCTGCAGGACAGACCTGGACCTAAAATCTTCTACATAACACGCTCTCAGCTGCAGAAACATACACCTTCAACACATGCTTTTAAAAATATCCAAAAAGATGAGAAGGAGCTATTCCAGACGAATAGCGGTCACGTCGGGGTGGTGGGATTATGAGTTTTCTTTCTTTGCTAAAGAAGCAAAAAAAAAAAAAAAAATATATATATATATATATATATATATATACATATATGTGTGTGTGTGTGTATATATATATATATTTACTTTCTGTGCTTCTCAGATTTTCCTCAATGAGCATGCAAATTTTACAATAATAAAAATGCTCTAAGAACAAAGAGCAACACTGAAATAAATACGTTTATCTAGCTATGCTAAGGGGGTCAGATTTAAGATTTAAGCTGGGGGTGGTCAAGTGCACAGAAATGACAGCCTGGGCCAGGGGGCATGGGGGGGGTCTGCTGCCACTGGAGGGGACCATGGGGGTCTCTGAGCGATGGGATTCTGGGAGGTGATTTAAAGTTGCTTTCTATGTATTTCATGCGTCTTCCAATCTTTGTAGAAGGGGTCTTGAATGTAGGAAGTTTTCTGATCACATAAAAAGGTAGTTAAAAAAAGAAAACCAAGTTCTCTGACCTCAACTGGGGAAGGAAACTGAGTCAGAAAGAGACTGGTGCTGAGGGGTGGGGCTTGAGTGTTAGGAGGGAGGGTGGCACAGGGACCGGGGACACTCGAGAGGGTCCCACGCTGCTGGGTCTGCGGCTGGGGGCTGGACCCTGGACCCTGGAACACCGCACAGCTGCAAACACGCCCAGGTGGTGTCCCCGGGTTACAAGGACTGGGAGATGATCCCTTTTTATTTCCGAAGCTCCCCATAAAACGTCTGTGAGTTTTTCTACTGCGTGAGTTTTTCACTGCATAGGAAAGGAACGTGCATTTCGCAGTCCCGGTAGCTGATCACAGATCTATCACATTTCTGTCACTTAGCCTTCCCGCCCCACCCCTAGCACCTGGGAGTGGCCGTCCCCACCTTGCCCCCATGACCCCTCCAGAGCTGGACCTAGTCATCCCAAAGGCTGCCAAACGCACCCACACGTCCCAGGCCACACACACAGGTGAAGAGGAAAAAAAAAAAAAAACACTTAACTTCCAAAAGGGCCACTACGGGAACAGGGTCAAACTCCTTCTCCCGACGTGGGGTCTGGCCGCTCCCTGTTATGTGAGTCCCTCTCCTGATCCCCGAGCTCCCCAAATTCCACAGGGCCACCTGCAAAGTGTGGGAGGGCTCTTTGTCAACCAAGAGTGGGGACCACCCGGCTTGGTGTCGAATCTGCTGGGCCTGCATGCTTCTGAGACACTGAAGATAGAATTTGGCTTGAGATGAGTGGGCAGAGAAGCCCGTGCTGGTGCAGAACAAGGTCACAAAAATGCAAGGCAGCCGCACGGTTTTGTGGGACACGCAGGGGCTCCGGGCTCAGAGAATGGCACCGAAGCCTGGTTACCCATCCACGCTGAGCAGTGACCATAAAGTGGAGACGAGATCCGGGCTTGCAGGACTGTGGTGAGCAGAGGATGCCTGGAAAGTGCTCGTAAATATTAACTCCCTCGGCCTCTGGTCTCCTGTTGTCATGGCAACGTGGAAGGCAGCGAGGTTGGGAAATAATGGGATGAAAGGGCCCGGGACGCACAACAACATCAAGTCCCAGATGCCATGTTGCACCGGCTGTGCGGGCCTGTGCCGGCCGCTTGACCTTGGGGGCCTTCTCTGTACAAGGGGGTTCATTTCTCCTCCGAGCCCCGGCGGCCTTCTAGAACCATGCCGGGGCTCCTCAGCGCAGGACTCAGGGAGGCGACGGAAATGCAGGCGAGCTGAGCTATCGTCTCTGGCGGAAAGATCGATGCACACAGAGCCCAGCAATAGAGACAGAGCACACAAAGCCTGGGTCCCCAGGCGGTGGTTTGCCAGGTGGGGGAGAAGGTACGTTCTCTGCAGCAAAACCCAGCAAATCAACAAAACACGAAACCACACTTCCATGTTGCAAGGCTTGTCCTGCGCTAGAGGTTCTAGGACCTTATGAGGTGCAAGGGAGGCATCAAGACTCAGACTAAACGTATGGCCTTTTGCCCCGAAAAAGGCACAAATGCACGCACGTGACATCCAGCAGCTGGTGGGACCCAGAAACGCAAGCCCAGGCCCCGTGGTCAGGACCCTTGCCCCACCCTGGGCTCAGGGTGCCCTAGACAGTCTCCCCAGCCTGGGGCAGCCCCCGGAGGAGGCAGAAACTAGGCGGGAGGCCCAGCAGCTCTCAGTGATACGCCTGGGCAGGGAGCTTCATCCCCTGGCCGCCCTGACCGGGGCCCTGACCGCCCATCCTGAGGCGTCCCTGTCCCAGGACCACCCAAACCCCAGGCAGAGCAAAGACAGATCCTCAGCTGGGCCCCAAAGACCCCCTCTTTAGATTCACTTACCACTAGAAATCAGTGGGTAGCAGGATCCCGAAAAGCTCGGGCTGAAAGACCCTGCCTCTAGCTGTGTGCCCTACCCCATTCTGGACCTCAGCGTGCTGGGCAAGCCCCTCTGCTCCCTGATGACCCCAGCAGGCAGCCTCACTCTTCAGAGACCCAGGCACCAGGAGGAAACCCAGCTGACACTGAAGCTCTTGTGAAAAATGCTCCTCTGTGTTTTAAATACGCCACTGTCTCCGCAAATCCTGCTATCCGGCTTGACCCCAGAACTCCGTACATCCTATGCGTTTCCCAGAGCCTGCAAAGAAATGAGCTCTCAGAATCACAGAATGTGACTTTTAGCTTTCTTTTATCAAAGAGGGGAAGTCGGAAGGGAGCTGAGAGGGGAAAAGAAGACGGAGGGAGATGAGGCAGGCCAAGTGGGAACCAAGGAGGGCTTC
This sequence comes from Herpailurus yagouaroundi, assembly GCF_014898765.1. NCBI lineage: Eukaryota > Metazoa > Chordata > Mammalia > Carnivora > Felidae > Herpailurus > Herpailurus yagouaroundi. The sequence goes on along the minus strand of NW_024412418.1, from coordinate 913,337 downwards.
CTGGAGGAGGCAGCCTTGGGCCCAGGCCTGGCTGAGAGGGAGCGTAGGAGGCAGGACCAGCTCCAGCTTCCTTCCGCCCCTGCACACTCCTTCCCGCGCCCCGCCCAGACCTCGCCCCTGGGTGCGTGGCCCTGGCAGTGAGCCCCTTTGTGCCTGTCTGGTCAAGGGCGTAGGCCAGCCCTGTGCATGGATCAGACCAACCTCCCGGGGGCACAGAGCAGCCCCCTCAAGGGCAGGACCCAGTCCCCAGAGACGCACGCAGCCCAGACAAGGGTCTTCCCTGAAGCCACCACCCCCCAGTGCAAGCCCACAGCCGGGGGCCGGTTTATATGCCACAAGAGCCCATTTTACGTTCCAGCCTAGTGGAGTGGCCCCGTCACAGAATCAGGGAGAAGCACTTCCTGGTCACAGTTCGTGCGCCGGCTCGGTCTGTCCCTGACACTCACAGACACCTTCCCTGTTGGAATATTGGGGAGGGGGTGTGTGCCATCCTGAGCCGCCCTCATCAGCAGAGTCGGGGCAGGTGGGGGAGGGGGGCACCGTGCCCGGAGCTTTGCCTCATTTAATCCTCCAGACAATCCAGAAAATACTTTTATTATTCTCACCTGACGAAGGCTACTCAGCTGCCTACTCTGTCTTGGGGTTCTCTGTGACCCTCACGTCCCAGGCTTTCCACCCCGGCCCCATCCTGCAGGCGGTGGGGTGCAGGTGGGCTCTCATCGGGCCTGATCCTTCTCGTAGTGTATCCCGAGGTAGCCCCCTACCCTCACTGGGCCCCCACGTCCCTGTGTTTCAGGCCCCAAGGCCCCCAGTGTGGGCTATGAACTAAAAGCAGGGCTCCCCTAGAGACAAGGCCCAGTACAGCAGGGAAGGGAGTATCCCCTTGGGCCCCGGGTCCCTGTAAATTCTTCACTCGGCCCTGTGACTGTGGGCGAGTCACCGCACCTCTCTGAAAAATGGGGCAAATGTTATATGTGCTGCCTTCCTCCCAGGGTGGTTATGAGATCCACCACGACAATGAATGTGAAAGTTCACCGCTCTGCTCTGTGAGGGCGGCAGTCGGGCGTTGTGGGTCACGGCGCCCACGGCCCTCCCCGGGGAGGGGGCAGGGACCCTCCCCCTGTTTTGCAAACAAAATAAAATCAGGCTCAAAGGAAGGCAGCTTCTCACTCCACGAAGCCAGGGACCTGTTTTGGCTTTGAATCCTTCTCGGGTCTCTATGGGCTCACCAGCTCCCCCCGGCACCCCTCCCTTCCTCATTTCCTCACTCATAGCATGGGGGCGAGCCCCCCCCCCCTCCGCCGCTCCCCGCCCTGCCTGACAGGACTGTGAGATGCTGCTGGGAACAGCATGTTATAAAGTGCAATGCCACAAGACAAGCATTAAGATCGTCCAAACCGCTCACCACGCCGGCCACCTCAAGGCCACTCTGCACTGAAGAAAGCCCCAGCTCTGTAATAGTGGGCTGGTGTGTTTCACCCCTTCCTTGGTCTCTAGCTCCTCAGAGAAAGGCCTGCTTGCTGGGTGTTGTGCAGGTATCTGTGGGGGGCAGCAGAGCATCAAGCTTTGCGCAACCCAAATGGCCATCCTGGTAGGATGGGTCAATAAATTGTGGAATCAGCACGCAGTGGAATACTATACTGCAATGAAGAACACACAGTTGCTATACATGCACCATAACGTGGATGAATCTCCCAAGCACGATGTTGACTGAAAAAAAAAAAAAAAAGTCGACACGAACAAGTACACGCTGTGTGATACCGTTGAGATAAAGTTCAGGCACGGGCAAATGCGGTCTGTGATGATAGAAGTCAGGATGGTGGGTGCCTGGGGAGCAGGTGGTGGGGAGCTGGAAGGAGGCACAAGAGGAGGCCTTCTGGATCCTGGCGGGGGTCCGTTTGTTGGCCTGGGTGCTGGTTACCACCCAATGAACAATGCCTGTGTTCGATTTGTGAAGTCACTGAAGCTATGCATTTATGATACATGCACCTTCCTGTGTGTATCCTGTATTTAAATAAAACCTTTTCGAAATTTGACATCTGCGTCCAAGACCTAGCTCTATCATTTGCATATTGTGTGAGTTCTCGCCAGTTAAACTCTCTCTACTCTGACCTCTGCAAAATAGGGATAATGATGGCATCTGCCTCTAATGGTCCCAAATGTCAACTATGTAAACTCCACCTTCATGGTGACCTTATCCAAGCACCAAGTATTAATATTTTTTGTTTAAATCAACTCAACAGTGTCATCTAACTTAAAAGTAAGATTTTATATCACTCTCATAAATCATGGATTTGGTATGCTAATTATCTACTTTCTAGTATATTCTAGTTTATGCTAAACACCTAACTATTAAGATAGTGATGGTCATCTGTGGGCCACCTCAAATCGCCTTCCGTATCTAGTGATGGTTGCTTACCCACATTGGAAAAAACTGAGATAATGAGTTACGCAGAGCTCCTAGCACGGGGCAGGCCCTTGGTAAGCGGTAGCCATCATCACCAACATCACCAGCACCAGCACCATTAGGATCACAGGCAGAAGCAGCGAACACCCGCTTCCAGACCCTCTCCTAAGGCCAACTCAACACGGCCCTGACCTCAGCAGAGCTTAAAGAGCTCAGGACATGGAATCCATTCTGAAGTTTGGGGACCTGCTGGGTTGCACGTCCAGGTAAAGGTTCCACGTGGGTACAGAGTGGATGGAGGGCGCCCTCCCTCCCTCCCCACCCAGACCAGAACCAGTCGGTCTCCAGAGGCCTGTGTTGACCTGCCTCTTCTTGAAGGCCAAGGCTGAGCACCCCCACACCCCATCCCTCATCTCTACAACACAGCCAGCTCCTCAGAGCCTCCCACCAATGGGGGCCCAGATCACTAGACAAGCAGAAGTCGTCATAGGAGAGCTCTGGACGCTCAGCAAGTCATCAAAAATGTGTCAGTGTTATTTGACATTTGCCCTCCCGGGTGCGCCTGGGACGCTCCTTCACGGACTGTCCGGGGGCACCCAGAGCGGCCACCCTCACCCCAAAAGTGGTTGACTACCTATTTGGGTATGCCTCTTGGTAAGTAAAGTCAGCTGATCAGCATTCAGATTTACTAAGCTGGCGTGGAGGTCACCAATTCAATTTCTTTTTAAGTTTTTTTCTATGTTTATTTATTTTTGAGAGAGAGAGCGTGAGTGGGGGAGGGACAGAGAGAGAGGGAGACACAGAATCCGAAGCAGGCTCCAGGCTGTCAGCACAGAGCCCCACTCGGGGCTCAAACTCACGGACTGTGAGATCATGACCTGAGCAGAAGTCGGACTCTTAACCGACTGAGCCACCCAGATGCCCCACTAATTCGATTTTTTCACAGGCTTTTGGTATTTAAAATGGCCAGGGGCACCTGGGTGGCTCAGTCGGTTAAGCCCCTGACTTCCACTCAGGTCATGATCTCAGGGTGAGTCTGAGCCGCTCATTGGGCTCTCTGCTGTCAGCACAGACCTAGCTTTGGATCCTCTGTCTACCTCTCTCTCTGCCCCTCCCCTGTGCGTGCACATTCCTGTTCTCTCTCTCTCTCTCTCTCTCTCCCTGTCTCTCTCTCTCTCAAAAATAAATAAACATTAAAAAAAATAAAATAAAAAATAAGATAACATAAAATGGCCATGGGGCGCCTGCTTGATACGCCAACTCTTGCTTTCAGCTCAGTTCATGATCCCAGGGTCGTGGAATTGAACCCCAAGTCAGGCCCCACACGGAGCCTGCTTGGGATTCTCTCTCTCCCTCAGCCCCTCTCCCCCACTCACACATTCTCTCTCTAAAATAAAAAAATTTTTTTTAATTTAAATAAATAAATTGGCCATAATCTTTGATTCAAATAATTCTACTTAAAGGGAGTAAGGATATTTTTTAAAGATGCTTGCACAGAAATGTTCAGCACATAGTTGCTTTTAATAGTAACGAGAAAAAAATGGTAAACAATGCAAATGTCCAGTTAATAGAGATTAAACACGTATCAAGACTTTTATATCTTGGTTATTATAGGCCATTTCAAAAAATCATGTTATATAAGTCTATGACAAGGGAAGCTACTCAAGAAGAGAAACTATATACTAGAAGAGAAAAAACAGGTTACAAATATAAACCTACATGTGCATGTGTGTGTGTGTATATCTATTTATCTATCTATCTATCTATATCTTTGTGTGCTTGTGTGCATATATATCTTAATATATACACGTATACATATTTTTATAATACAAAAATATTTATCATATATATGATATTAATTTTGAAACAGAGTATAATTATTATAATAATAAAAATAATGTAAATATATGTTCTAATACATTAACAGGGGCATATTCGATGGCAAAATTATGGGCGGTTGTCGTCTTTCTTTATACTCTGTGGTACTTGCTGACTTTTCTCAATAAGCACCCATTGTTTTCATTATTAAGGAAAATGGAAAATGATATTAAAATGTTATATGTGATATACAACCCTACATGGGACTTTTCTCCTTAGAAGTTTTTCTGCAAATCCCTCTTACGTTATTTTTTAATTTGTCACAAAATCATAATACACGTCCTTCAATAATAGCTAAACTACACAGAAGTGCATAAAATGAAAACGAAAGCCCAATCCAACCCCCCGCCCCCCCGTCTCCACTGAATCCCGTCCCCAACAATTAACCGCGGTTCGCATTACTTCGATGAATATTCTGCAAAACCTTTTTCTGGTAGCGTAGAAACATTCTGTCCGGCTACTGAACTCACTCATATTTTTTAGCTTATGAAAATAAGAGGGCAAGATGCAGATTGTCCTGAAATGAGCGTTTTCACTGAGCTGAATGGCCGTCTCTGCGAGTCATATGCTGTGGTCTGGGTCCCCTTTCTTGCTGGCCGTATCACATTCCAGACTGGAGTTGGGTGGAACCTACTTGCCCTCGGCCCTGTCTTCCCACGTTTTCATTATGCCTAGGGGACCTAAACACCCTTGTGTATATTGCCTTCCATCCTGGGGAGTGTAGGAGAGCTCTCTAAAAATAACACTGCATATGAGGTGTTTTTTTTAACGTTGTGGCTTTTGCAACTCTGTCTTTCAAAAAAAAAGGGGGGCCTGTATCGGTTTTCTTAGGTTCTCGTGAATGACAACCTGTACACAAGATCTCAAGCCTTAACTCACAGCTTAAGAAATCTTGGGGACCATCTGGTGCAGCCCCTTTGTGTCATAAATAAACTGAGGCCTGGGGGGAGACCATCCACCCCGGGCACAGAGCCAGTGAGGGGCTGAGTCGGGACTGACCCCCAGGTCCCCCAAATTCAAGACCCTTCTTACTTGTAGTTACGGTAGTTAGTATGCTAACAGGACCCAGAAGCTTCCATCCTCAGCCTGAAAAACTGATCCCACTGCCAAACTGGTAAACTCCTACTCACCCTTCAGGTCTCAGCCTGGATGTCACCCCCTCCGGGGAGCCTTCTTTGACTTTCCCAGAGATTGGACAAGGGATATCACCTCCTGCATGCCCCCTCGGGCCAGGCCTTCTGGTGTTCTGTCCCAGCTGCCTGTCGGGTCGTGGCCCCACTAGACTAGAAGCTCAGGGCTGAGGGGTGTCAGTCTGTTTCATGAGCCCACGCTGAAAGCCCCCCTGTCGTTCATTCATTCACTTGTTCAAGAAATAGCTTGGTGTCAGGTGCTTGATGCTGAGGAGAGAAGGCTTGGGTTGGAGAATTTAAAAAAGAGAGACGAGAGAGTTTCCTACAGGTGCCAGAAACTTGAGAAGGCTGAGTGTTGCTTCTCGGGGCCGGAGAGTCGGGTGCTCTAAAGCCGACGACACTGACAACCCCCTGTGTGCCTTGTCCACGAATGCCCTCAGCCAGTCCTCAACAACCCTCCGGGCAGCTTCTGATCCAACATTTCACGGAAGGGAGGCTCTGAGAGCAGAGGCTGCGGGCCAAGGACACACAGCTGGTCTGCCGGCCTCCTGTGCCCCCCACAATCTCCACTGTAACACAGCAAAACCCTCACGGGGCAGGGGAAGTCCAAGATTCAAGAGAGGCTGTGCCAGGAAAGAGTGGCTCATAGGCCAGGAGACCCCGGGGGTCCGGTCCAAACCTCACTGCCAGTTGGCTGTGTGCCTCGGGGAATTCACCGTGCCTCTCTGATCCTCAGTTACTTCATCTGAAAAATGGGCTTGGTTAACACTTGCCCTACTCTCTGTACTCGGTGGTCTTATTTTCTTCAGCAAAACGACGCCCCGTGGTCGAACAAATCCAGTCTTACTTACAGGAGCAACAGAAGAGAAACCATGAACGCTGAGTCCCCGAGATATGTGATTCACACCCGCCAGGGGACCAGGGACTGGGGATGTGTCTCTTGCACACACACCACTGGAACGCCTGCAGCAGACTCGCGTGGGGGTAGGGGGTCAGAGAGAAAGGGGAGGTCGGTTCATTCAAGGTCGTCTTCTGGGCCCCATGCACAGAGCCCCAGCAAGGAAGTATGAAGAGTCCCTGGGGTCCGCTGGGCTAGACAAGGCCTCAGCTGACCAGCCCTCACACCCAAGAGATTGCACTAGAGTTTGCAAACCCTTTGTGTCTTTGTGATGGAAACTTCTAGAAGCCCTGCCACGTAGGGATCATCCCCTACTCCATCTTAAAAAGGAAGTTTCGAAAGAGGGAAATAAGTTGCCCAAAGATCATTCACCTGGTCAGAAGGGAAAGTCGGCTTCCAGACCCCCAAACCTTCTAGTCCCCACCCTGGTATGTTCGTCACGATATAATCAAGGTTCGTCGCGATATAATCAAACCACGATTGTGTTTTGCCCTTTACACAGATGATTCTGTTTCATCTTCAAGCCATCATGATGTATAGATGAGGAGTCTAGGTACCTTGCTTGAGTCATACACCCAAGATTTCACTACCAGGAAATGAGCCCAGGATTGTCAGGGAGCAAAACTCAGCTCCCAGGAGGGGCTGGGAAAGATTTGGGGGGAAGGTGCCCTGACCTGTCCCTGCAGGCTGGACAGGCCCTCGAGGGCAGCCCCACCTCCCTGGGACTCGGGGAAGTGCACACACCGAGCCACCTCACAGAGCCAGCACACCCCTCTCCAGCATAACCTCCAATCTCCTGCCCTCTGCCCTTTTGCCAAAAACCCAGCCCTTGACACCTTGTCACACAAAAGAAAGAGTCAAACCTTTCAGGTCCCAGGACAGAAAACCAACTGACGCAGCCCTGGGGAGTTCCTAGAACAAGAGAACCGGCCTCAGGATCATCGAACCCCGTATTTTACAGATAAGTCATCCGAGGCCCTCAGCACCCACCTGGCAACCGGGGGCAATCTGAACGCTGGCACCTGCCCGGGCCACCATACCTGCGTGCCCCTCAGCTGCCCATCCAGAACCGGAATCTGATCTTATCATGCCCCACTTTCTCCCTCCTCCAGCCCCAACCCCCCACCAATGATCTAACTGAGCAGGAGCAAAGCCCGCGGGAAAGGATGTACTTCCTGGTGTGGGGGGCGGGGTGTCCTTCTGCAAAGCCTGATCCTCTCAGTGGGACCCCCTTCTCCAAGCTGCCAACTACAGGTTTTCAAGGATTCAGGTCACCGAGTCATTTCACAAATAAATTCTTGGAGAGCTCGTCCCACCATCATCGGGCAGAGGCATCTCCCCTGGCCACCAGGCCATCCCAAGGTCTTTGGCAACCATTGCACAGATTCATTCATTCATTCATTCATTCATTCATTCATTCAACAAACACTGAGGTCCTACTAGGTACCAGGCACATTCCTGGGCCTCCTTCCTCTCCTCCAGCCACCCCTCTCTGCCTCCCAGGGCTCAGCTCCTCCCCCTTCCCCAGGCGGCCCCAGTGGCCCCTTTGCACTGGCAAGAGGGCAAATCCTGGGGGCGCTGGGGAGTAGCAGAGCCCGGCTGACAGACGCATGCGCACCCCCGGGGGTTACCTGGTGTGGGCCAGGACAGCACAGGCAGGCGCCTCTCTGGCAGAGGCCAAGGAGGTACTGATACCGGGCCCTGAGGGCTGCTAACCCCCTCCCTGCCCCTTCGGCCTCCACGCCCGCCCTCCCGTCTGGCTGGGCTGCTTGGAAAACCCAGCCCCAGCTCAGCTGACTTCCTCTTGTGTCATGGAAAGTTCGATGTTGAGAACAGGAAACTCCCACCTGGGATCTGGGGTCTGATGGGGGACTGTGAGCCTGGGAGGCAGGAGGAGCAACTCTCGGGGGCTGGGCACCCAGAGGGAGGGCGAGAGGGGGGCAGGGGAGGTGGCCCACTGGGCTGGGTGGAGGTGCCCTTTCACTGGGATGGGTCAGGAACCGAGCCTCAGGGGCCCCGGAGTTGCCTCCAACTTTCCAGAAACAAACAGAAGGGATTATTAGAACCCACGGACTTGTCTGTAATGAAGACTCAGGGATCACATAAAAAGTCAAATTTTCTGTTTGTTTTCTTTGCTTTTGGTACATGGGGGTGGCGGGGAGTAGCAAAAGTTTTGAAGACGGAGAAACGTGGGTTCAGATCTTAAGTCTGACCTCCTGAGGCCAAGTGCATTGCTTTCTGAGCCTCAGTTTCCTCCTCTGTGAAATGGAAAACTCCACCCACTTCCCCGTGAAGGCCGGGAAGACTAAAAGAGACCACACCCAGGCTCACTTAGATGCTCAGTAAAATCCCTTGTCCCTTTCAAAGTGCAGTTATGTAAGCGGAGTGTGGTAACCCAGGGTGTGAAGGGCCACTTAAGACGTGAAGCGAGTGTGACCAATAAAAACTTTCTTTCTTTCTTTCTTTTTTTTTTCAGTTTTATTTTTGAGAGAGAGAGCAAGCACAAGCAGGAGAGGGGCAGAGAAAGAGGGAGAGAATCCCAAACAGACTCCGAGCCATCAGCACGGAGCCCGATGCGGGGCCCAAACTCACGAACCGTGAGATCATGACCTGAGCCGACACCAAGAGTCGGACGCTCGACCGACTGAGCCCCCCCAGGCGCCCCACCAATAAAAGCTTTCTAAACATGGAGTCTTTAAGAGAAAAATTCTCCAGAGGGGCCCTCGGACTCCTCGGTGGGCAGAGTGGGGCCCATCTCTGTCTCCTTCACCTCTGCGTCCCTGGTGGGTAGCACGGGGCAAAATTTTGCCGCATGAATGAATAAAAGTTCTGGGATTTCCAGAGTCACAGGACAGGAAGGAAGGATGTGAAGGCAGGGGGCAGGCCCTGGAAGGGTTAGCTGATGCTAATGCAGAGTCACCTCTGAGGAGGGGAAGGGGTCCTTCTGAATCCTGTATGAGGTGGTCAGTGTGTCCCCCACATCACGACTATCTTGGGGGTCCTCAGCCTTTGACCCGGACCTCAATTCTTGCCTCCGATGAGCGGATACAAAGCACCTGAAATGCTCCGAGAGGAGACAAGGACGGTGTTGAATGAGGGACGGTGGGGGCGGGGGGGGGGGGGCGGACGGAGGTGTCGAGCAGCTGCTGGAGCCATCCTAGGGCGCAGAAGGAGGGGGCCCAGCAGGAGCAGGGTGAGACGGGTGTGGAGGGGAGGTCACACTTCTTCACGGTCAACCGTGTTGTGTCTCTGAACCTTGTCAGAGGGCTCAGGTACAAGAAGCCCCAAGGAGCCTGGGTCTGGGTCTACCCCGCCCTGGAGTGCAGAGGGACTGAACCCGGCCCAGGCCCCTGGGGTTAGGGTGGAGGGGGGGGGGTGCTGCGGCCCTTTCCCTGCGCCCGTCCCGCCGCCCCCTCTCCCCTACCCCCCCCCCCCCAACCGGATAATTTGCAGAAACCCAGCCACCCTGCCTCTTCCCCAACAGGCCAAAGGTTGACTCCAGCACTTGTGGGCGCCACATCGCAACATGGAAATGACGCGTACTGACCTAGCGATCGCACACGCACGCACACGCACGCACGCACGCTGACGTGGAGATCACACGCACCGACACGGCGGTCACTCACATGCACACGCACGCAGCCCGACGCGAGCCCAGCATCCGTGGAGGGACCCGCTTCTTGCGGGGGAGTCACCTCAAATTCCCACCTCATCCCCAGGAAGGGGAGGCCGAGGGCCTCCTCTGGTTTTTCACCGCTGTGCCTGCGGTTGGAACCGATGTGGCCCCCCCCCCCAACCTCCCCTGCTCACCACCTAGCGCAGCTCAGTGCCATGTCAGTGCGACCCCTGCCTCGGGGACTGGTCCCCCGCCCCCTCAGTCCCCCCTCGGGCCTCCCCTCTGTGGGGGCCAGGCCTCCTCCCTCTCCGCAGCCCGGCCGAGAGCTCCCCAACACCGTGGCACCCCCGCCAGGCGGTGTGGCCCGCAGCCTGGCCCGGCGTCCTGCGGTCGGGTGGGGGGACGCGGCCCCAGCCCGGTGCGCCTCAGGCAGGAAGCTGGCAGGGGCCGGGGCCGCCATTCGAACTGGGGCAGATGGTTTTGCCAGGAGGAAGTTGACAGTTCAACTTCAAACACGGATGACGCGGGCCCCACGCTGCCTGCTCCCCTGTCCCACCCCTGCCCGCGCCGGCCCGCCCCACCCCTCCTCCCTGAGAGGGAGACCCAGGAACCAGACACCCTTCGCCCACAGGTGCCGAGCTTGGCGAGGCTGAGGCAGGAGGAGGCCGCGCCCATGGGGTCTCAGCAACCACCACTGGCCGCCCTGTACCTGCTGGGGGTGCTGGGTGAGTACCCCGCCTGGGGCATGTACCGGGTACTGGGACTCAGGGGTGCAAGGGAGAAGATGCCAGTTGTTGCTCTGGTCTGACTCAGGCCCACATGGCACCTCTCTGGAGCATCAGGGAGGGCTGAGGCCACGCTGCCAGTCCCCCCCACCCCATCCCTTCACTGCACGCCCCCCATTCTGCTTCGCTCCCGCACCCTTTCAGGTGGGACCCGTGCCCCATCAGACTCTCAGCCCAGAAATCAAGTCGTCCAGTGCCCATCTGGCCCGAGCGTCCTCTGCAGCTGGACCGCCACCCCCCCCCCAACCTTGAGTGCCCACCTTTTACCTGGATGCACCAGGGATGGGGACTCACGGTCTCCTGGGCAGTTCTGATGATGCTCCGAGCACAGTGGGCCCAGGCAGGGTGGGGGCCGCCTCTGAGAACACAGCTGGGCATGTGTCAGACATGCACCCTTAGGTGCCAGTCTCCCTCGCTCTGTCCCAGGGGAGCCCCAGCCAGGCCCACCAGCCAGGGCGTGAGCACGCACTTGGGTCCGCTCTTGGGCCACTGTGAAAGCCCCCCGGGGCCTCTGAGGAGCTGAGGGGTGGGTGAGTCTGGGGCCTCCTGTTTGCTGGGAGGGAGTGGGTAGAAGCTGGAGGTCTCCCCATTTATGAAAAGCAGGGGGTAAACTGGACGAGGTCTGCCCCCCTTCTCAAGGGTTTGGGGGTTACCGTGGGGCGAGAGAGATGCTTGCCTACGGGACAGGTGGGAACTGGAGGGGGCTGCGGTTTCCCAGTTTGGAGGGAAAGGACGCGGGGACCATGGCCTGCCTGAGCAGGGAGCCTCAGGCCCTCCCAGACAGGCTGGGGCGTAGCGTTTGAGTATATGTGTGTGAGCAGGTACGAATGTGTGTATGTGTATGTAGGGGTGTGTGTGTGTGTGTGTGTGTGTGTGTGTGTGTGTGTGTCTTCACGGGCCAGACATGGTCTCCAAATGTAGGTTTACCTCCCCCCGCACACGGACGATGGCCCATGTGCACACACACAGGCTCACATGGCACTTTTTAACATGAAACTGCAAGAGATCCATGCCTCCTGTCCCCAGGGCAGATGTCCCCAGGGAGGTGGGACCCTCCTGAGTTGCTGCTGGGGCTTCCTTGGCCCTGAGGATTCCTAGGATGGACCCCGAGGTCCCTCAGCTGTCCCTGACCTGTGGCCTCTGACCCGACTGGAGCAGGGAGGCTGGCCAGGCTCCCAGCTGGGGCTGGGGGAGGGACCCTGCTCCATGGGTCTCCCATCCGAATGCCATCAAGGGGCCAGGTCCTGGCAGGATCGGGCAGCTCCCTGAGCCCAGTGGAGCCCCGTGGAGCCCAGAGCCAGGGAGACTTAGAGGCAGCCCCATCACAGGGAGTATGGGAACCATCTGGAACCCCAGGAGCTCATGGTTCCCGGTGTGGGTTTGTGTGAACTGGTGGGTAATAAACATTCCCATTGTTTGGTGGGTCACAGCTTGCAAAAGACGCGTAAAGCCGTTTTCTTCTGTAAGCTTCACAACAGCCTGTGAGGTAGGCGGGCCCGTTGCCCCCATTTTACAGTCAGGAAAACTGAGTTCCGGAAAAGCCGAGAGGCAGGCCTAGGGCACGGCGCTAGTGAGCAGCAGAGCCGACCCTGGCCCAGCGCTCCTGCTGTCACGGAGGCTCCCTGTCCCCGAAGAGCACAGACACCCCAAAGCCACTCACACAAGTAAGAAAATGGCGGCAAAACATAACTGCCACCTGCGGATAGGAGCACCAAGGGCAGGGGACCCCGAGGGCCAGAGCTGGGGCTGGGGGCAAACAGCACACATACCCTTTGAGCCATTCCAGGAGGAGACGCCCCACCACCAGACCCCTGGGGGTGCTGCGTCTCCTGGCTGGCCTTCAAGGTTGTGCCAGCAACTTGGGGACCTTTGGGGCATGAAGATGCCCGCGGTACACCTGGGGTGACAGTGACAGCCGCTCCCTCCTGTCGTTGTCCTTAACCCCAAACTGCCTGGGGCTCACCTAGAAGGGGGAGGAGGGCGGAGGCAGCCCTGAGGGTCCAGCCCAGCCACCAGCACTGAAGCATGGCAAGGTCATGGGCTCTGCCGTTTGAATTCTGGTCCGCCACTTGCCAGCTGGGCGGCCTCGGACCACTCTGTCAGCTTCAGTTTCCTCCTCTGCAAAATGGGAATAATAAAAGAGCAGGGGTCCCATAGAGACTTATCAGGATTAAACAAATCAATGAACGTAGGGCTTTTGGTAGGAAGGTCGGTTAGAGGGTAGTAGGTGCCCAGCAAGCACTGATGGTCGTAGCAATCATGACCATCATCATCACCAGGGTCGAGTCAGCAGGAAACAAGGTGATGGAGGACCTGGGGAAGCAGAGTCTTGCCAGACGCTAGCCTGGCCATCGATCTTTCTCTTCCCCAGTCCCTTTGCACAGACTATTCACGCCTTCGTTTCTCCATCTACGAATATTCATGGAGCATCCAGCATGTGTCCAGCTCTGTGTAAACGCACTAGGGACAGCCAGCCCTGGACAAGAGCACCCAAACACTCCCGAGTTTCTAGAGCTCGTGCTAAGTACAACGAAGGAGACAACAGCTGAGACTCAGTGGCCAAGCAGATGCAGGAAAGAGCCAGCCGGGCAGAGAAAAGAGGGAAGTGTGCCCAGGGGTTGGCGGGGGCACAGGCAATGGTCAGGACAGGCCCAAGAGGGGCTGGGCATCCATGGGAGAGGAGGGGAGAGGGGCTCTAGCTGCGAGCAGGCTGCCCGGTCCGCGGTTCCACGATGTGGAGGCTGAGGGTCTTGCTAGTTCTGGGAGCAAAGCAAACGGCCAGCTTCTTTTCCCAGGGAATAGAGGGACCTGGGGGCTCAGGGGCTGTCCCTGGCCCTTCCGGTCACTCTGTCCAGCGCCAACACCTCAGCAGGGTTTTCCCCACAGAGACCGAGGAGGGACCTCAACTCTGCCTGATAAAATTGATGGGTCACCTACTCCGTGTGTGCGCACGCATCGTGGGTGCGTGTATGAACCCGTGCGAGCGTGCTGTGTGCGTCCTTGTGTGCATATGGGTTGTGTGCACGTGCGCGTGTGTGAAGGCCTGTGGGACTTTGGAGTAACGCGGACTGCAGTTTGATTTCCATCGGGCCACTCACAGATGACAAGAACACGAGAATCTTAGCCTCCTCATCTCAAAATTGGGGATGACGACCGTGCCCACCTTAAGGGACAATGCAATTGTTAAAGGTGGCTCATCCATTCATTTAGACAGCAAGGATTTATTGAGCACCTACTATATGCCGGCCACTATTCTAAGTGCTGTGGACACAACTGAACAATCGAGATCCCTTCCCTGGTGGATCCAAGATAGTAGTCGGGGTGTGATGGGAAGACCAGTGATGGCCTGGGTGCTGGGAAGTCATGCGTGGGGTGGGGCTGGGGGATTGGGAGTGCTGCAGGGCAGTTTGGGGGGAGGGGGTTGTGCTTACCCAGGGAGGGGGCAGTGCATCTCACAAGGAGATAATATTTGGGCAAATGCTTGTAGGAAGTGAGTGTTCACACTGGGTGGGACTGGTGAGGACGATCCAGGCAGACGGGCCTGTGGGCACCCAGCCTGGTGGGGAGGGGCCGTGCAGGAAGAGTAGAAGAGGAAGTGGGATAAGTGCCCTCGAAAGGAATGGTCCCCCTCACCTTCCCAGGTCCACACACCCTTATCCCGAGCCTCGGGCCAGATCATTTGGGAACTCAGAATCTTCCAGATCGCAGGTCATACCGTGTATGTGCTGGGCGCTCGTTGCACGCCGACGAGGTCTCGGGCAACACCCATGTTCCCATTCAGTGAAACACGAATTCGCACTAAGAGAGACCCATAAAGGCTGCAAATGCCTTCCCGCCAAATGCACCAGAAAAAGACTTCTGGTTTGGGGTTTTGAGGGATGATGAGGGATGAGGGCCCTGAATCACTTCCTCCCTAGCTACCACCACCACCGTCAACATCACATCCGGTTCCCACAGGGACGCTGAGACTCCCTTTTCCCTTGGGGTACAGCTGGGACAGGTGCGGTGGGACAGGGTAGGGAATTGGTGGTGGTTGGCAGAGGCTAAAAGGGTCCTGCACCACCACAGACTCCCATGGAGGTATCTAGAGTGAGCCCTTCCCTCACTGGCCTCAGTGTCCCCTATCTGTACGCCAGGGGTAAGCAGGCTCCTGGTTCTCCCGGTGGCAGATTCCCATAGGGCCTTATCAAGCGAAGATGATGTTATTTCTTGTCCTGACCCCACCATCAGCAAGCTGTGTGCCCTTGGGCAAGTCGCTCGACCTCTCTGAACCTCAGTTTCCCGATCTGAAAAAAAATGAGAATGAGCATGGGCCCGTCCTCACGGGGCTGTGGGTACAAAAAAACTCTGGGACGTGCGAAGCTCTGAACAAAACGGAGGGCTTGTCGCTGTCACCTTGGAGACGCATGTGTGGCATGAAATTCAGGCAAATTCAGTTGGACAGAGCAGGCCACCAGCGAGAGAGCGATCACAGTGTAGACCGTGCCTGTCGTCCTGCCGGCGATCGGCCGGCATGTGCCGGGTGGGACGGCGCAGGCCCCTTGCGCGGGATTACAAACTGTGTGACTCTCCACGTTCTGCACATAAAAAGACTCCTGATCAAAAACCAACCACTTCGTCTGGTGCTCGATGGAGAAACGCAATTGGGGGCCTTTGTGATCTCTGTTTCCCTGAAGCCTTGATACAGACTCGGGTTAGACACGGCTCCGCTGATTAGCGTCATTTCAGAAAAGGGGGGGCTTCTGACCTTCCAAGTCAGCCTCTCATCAGAGGACAAAAGGAAGAAAAATCCAGAACGCCCCCAGAAGGCAGCCCAACGTGTGGTGTTTGCTGGAAATCGGTGAGACGTGTGTGGACTATTCGAGGGAATCGTTGTTTATGGCAAAACGGAGCATAGGACCGCCAAGCCCCACGAAGTCCGTCCGCTGGCTGATCCGGGAAACCGGGTGGTGACGGCCCCCTTCAGTGAGGCTGTCAAGAGGAGGTGGGGTCTGCTCAAGGTCAGAGCTCCATCGACGTTCGCTGTCACTGTGACTGTCCGTGGTGTCCCAGCCCTTCCCTGGGACCCTGCCGCCATGCCTCCACTGCTTTGCCAGCGTATGGTGGCTGCAAAGACAAATGTGCGTGGGTCCCGGCAGGGCCTGTGAGTGAGCCCGGGGCTGGCCAGCCTGGGCCCAGTCCCAGCTCTGCTAAGTACCGCCGAGTGGAACCGCTAACACGGGCCCACGAACGTGCATCTGCAATTCCAACCCCCCCAAAAAAAACGTTTGTAGATTTCTGGAAAACGCCCTTGGGGCAAATCCTGACCTGAACAAACGGGGGGCTATTTATAATCTCGCGCGTCCTACCTAGTGTGAAAATTCATGTGCTTCGCTGCAGAGCCCATCATGTGTTTGAAGCGGGGGCCCTCCGGACACGGGGTGACAGTAGGGTGCCTCGCTCTGCAAATGTGGAGATGAAGAGAGGGGCCGGGAGAGCGAAAACGTAGCCTCTCTCTCTCTCTCTCTCTCAGACTTTCTCAGCCGTGCGCTCTGCCTGGGCTCGGCCACTCCAAGCCCGAAATAGTGGGGCTCCGAGGGAAGGCTGACAGGGGAGGGAAGGGGCCTCTGGAGGATTCTCAGTCCTGGCCCCAGCTGCTCGGCTGTAGTTGTGGATGGCGGATTAGGAAATGACACCACGCGTCCATGCCTCGCGTCCCTCATGGTCTCCCGGGGCTCCAGGCTTCTGTTTGCAGATTCTGCAGCCATAGAGCCTTGGGCCTCAGGCTGCAGACGGGGGGGCCGGCTAAGCCGCAGCCCCAGAGGGTCTCAGGAGAACCTGAGCACAGTCTGCAGGGTCCCAGGGAAGGAAGTTGTTGGACCCCTGTGGGAAGCAGCTAAAAGAATGAAAAAAAATGTCACGGACGATGATAAACCTGAACCTGTCTCTGGACACACAGAATCTCAGCGTCCGCTTCTGCCTGGCCCCCTGCCAGCCACTGAGATACACCAGGAACTAAAGATTATAGATCAGAGAGGTGTGAACCGAGAGGAAGGTGAGGGATCATGGAGTCTAACTTCCTCATTTTACAGTGAGGAAGCCAAGTCCAGAGAGGCTGGCCAAGGTCACAGAGCAAGTTCGTGGACAAGCCTCCCCATGGCACGTTTCACTAACTGAACGGAATTTCAAGTCCATTCCCTCTCATCAGGTTTGCACATCCCGAAGCATGCAGGATGTTGGTGAAACACGGGGCAGGCTGTCACAGCCTTCCCTCTGAAGGGAGGGGAGGCAGTGTGACCCAGCAGTCAAGAGCGCAGAGTCTGTGACAGATGGCCTGGCTTGGAGAACCGGCCCCAACAGTCATCAGCGGCTTGGCAAGTTGGCCAATCTTTCTCCATTTCTTCACGCATAAGATGGGGATCAAAATGATGATGCCTACTGCATAGAGCTATGGTGAAGTTTGAGAGAATTAATGTATACAGATGCCCGGATGAGGGACGAGCCAGGAAATGCTGCCCTACTGAGAACATCAGGCACCCAGAGAGAGACAAAGCCCTGGGCTACCTAGACGCCCTTCCTCAGCAGAGCATTTAGGGACTTTACTTGGTTCTCTATCTTGTTCAGTCTTTCCCAAGAATGTTCTCTAAGCAGGGCCTGGGCCATTCTGTGTGAGATCTGCAAGAATGGTCTGGTCCACCCCCTCCCCGCAGAGGATTCAATGTCTGAGGGTTCCAGCACCTCGGGGTCAGGGGCTCGGGCACGTTCATCTCCGCATCCCCAAACGTGGCACTTTGGAGACACAACTAGGTGACAGAGAGCATGGGTTCGGAAGGCAAACTCACAGTTTGAATCCAGTTGTTGGCAGTATCTGCCTGGACAAAGCATTTTTCCCTCTCCCAGTATCTGCACCATGATTGGATTCAACTCGCATCATAGAGCCGTATGGGAGATTAATAATGATGTCCATAAGGAACCACCCTGAGTGCTGAGTACACAGTAGGTGCTCAATAATTGTTCGCTTCTGTTACTAATGAATGTTGACTATGGTGACCTTGGGAAGATGACGGTGTCCAGGGGGAGAGAGAAGTGGTGAGACCCCTTTTCTCTGGCTCTCCAAGCATCCCAGACAGGCAGCCATTCCTCCCCGGCAGGCCCGCCGTCCTCCCCAGGCCTGACCAGCTCCACCAGCGGTGACACCAGCCCTGAGCATCACGGTGCCTTGACGGCTTTATCACAAGGGGTCTTGGTTGCGGGGAGAGGGCTGGCTGGCTGGGGCATGTCTTCCCTTAAAATGCTACCACTGCCTCTGGAACACTCAGGCAAAAACAGGCTTTTTTAAACACACCTATGTTTCTTTTTCATCTTGACTTATTTTTGAGAAAAAGAGAAAGGGTCTGCGGGGAAGGGCAGAGAGAGGAGGACAGAGGATATCAAGCAGGCTCTGCACCGACAAAGCAGTGAGCCCGACACGGGGCTCAAACTCACAACCGTGAGATCGCGACCTGAGCCTAAGTCAAGAGTCAGACGGTTAACCGACTGAGCCACCCAGGCGCCCAAAACACATTTTTAACACCCGACAGTAATTTCCCCAAAGCAACTTAAACGGAACTATTTGCTCTGTAAAGTAGTGACCCTGGATCCCAGTCGAGAAAGCAAGCCTGGGAGTCAGGCAGATGGAAATCAAAACACCTACTTCATGCCTGACAAACCTGAGTGGCAAACCCGGGGGGTGGGCTCTGAGGCCACACGAGCGTGCCCCCCACTCCGTCCCTTGCCGGCCCAAATCAAACCTCCACGGCAGCCACAGATGAACTGGCCACAGGCTGCTCCGTGAGCTTCCCACTCAGCAGTCAGAAGGGGCTGGGAGAAGGCCCGACGTCCCAACTGGCCCACGTTACCGTTGAACGTGCCTGGGCAGGAGCCACGCCAGAGGGGAGGCCAGATCCCTAAGACCCGTGTTCGCTGGGACAGTGGCCGGCTGACCCCTTTGTGCCTTACGTTGAGCCAGCCCCAACCTCTCTGAGCTTCGACTTCCTCCTCTAGAAGCTGGGAGCTGTTAAAAATAAATCACTGTCAAAAAAAAATTAAAAAAAAAAAAAAAAAAAAAAAGGGGCGCCTGGGTGGCGCAGTCGGTTAAGCGTCCGACTTCAGCCAGGTCACGATCTCGCGGTCCGTGAGTTGGAGCCCCGCGTCAGGCTCTGGGCTGATGGCTCAGAGCCTGGAGCCTGTTTCCGATTCTGTGTCTCCCTCTCTCTCTGCCCCTCCCCCGTTCATGCTCTGTCTCTCTCTGTCCCAAAAATAAATAAACGTTGAAAAAAAAAATTTTTTTTTTAAAATAAAAATTTAAAAAAAAAAAATCACTGTCATTTCTATCCTGCCATGGGGAGACTAAGAAGTAACAAATGGTGCCCGGGTTGCCCATTCTGGGTCATTTCTCTGGTTCTCTACAACCAGGAAGTTCAAGCTTTTTTTTTAAATTATTTTTTAACGGCTTTATTTACTTTTGAGAGAGAGAGAGAGAGAGAGCAAGTGCACGAGCGAGCACCAACAGGGGAGGGGCAGAGAGAGAGGGAGAGAGTCCCAAGCAGGCTCCACACTGTCAGCGCAGAGCCCGACGCGGGGCCTGAACCCACGAACTGTGAGACCACGACCTGAGCCAAAACTGAGTCGGACGCTTAACCGACTGAGCCGCCCAGGTGCCCCTGAATTTCGAACTTTTTTTTTTTTAGATTGAAAGCAACGCCCGCGACAGTTTTACGGTGCAGCCGAATGCACTAAGAAGTGATCCCTATCTTCACAGTCATTCTCTGTTCTAGTTCACTTCAGTTTGCCAAGATTTGATGGTTGCTATTACTAAATAATTTTTAAGAAATTAACGGTTGTAAGCCTGCATGTTGCTACAAGGGGATAGCCCGAGGAAACGTTGGGAGGCGATGGAAATATTACCTTGACCAGGAGGGTGATCAGACGGATCTATGTATGTGTTAACATTTATAGATCTGTGCACTAAAGGCAAATCAATGTTACTGACGTTCGTTTTAAAAGAAAAGTTTAAAAACAGGAAAAAAAATTGACCGTTGCAACCCACAAAATTGGTTTCACGACCCTCCTAGGGATTCTGACGTGTAGTATGAAACTCTCTGCCTCTGAACCCCATATTGGGGGGCGCAGAAGAGGCCACTGCTCAGGCTGTGTGCTCAGGGTGTAAGGGGGGGGGTTGGCAGGAAGGAGGTTCCACATCCTGATCTTCCTCTCTCCTTTCTGCAGTCACTTCCTGCCTGGGAGGGCCCAACGTGGAGAACTCAGGTAAGGAAGGGCCATACAGAGGCCTGGAGCAGGGGGTGACTGGGGGTGGGGTGGGGCTGTGATTCCATCAGGCTGTAGGGGGACCTGCCAGGGTGAACCCCACCCCGCAGAGGGAGCGAGCCCCAGCACACACACACACACACACACACACACACACACACACACACTTAGACGCCCATGTGCGGATGGATGCCCTCGATGGCCGTAAGGCACCATACAAAATGCCAGTCCTCATGATAATTATCATTATAACCCACTCACCATGCATAGAAAACATACTGGCCCATAAATGCACCCTGCAGAGTCCTGTTTCCTTCTCAGTCCTGCCGGATCTCCCCGGTCAAATGTATTTGCAGCCAAGGCCGCACAGAAAGGCGGCACAAGATTGTAAAGCAGGTCGAATGCCCTGCCTTCGAGGTTGGACTTGAAGAGGCTAGTGTATCCCAAACAAGGTTCCATGGAACATGTTGGATACAAGGTAGGCAATATCATGTCACTCACTGGAGACTGAACCAGTGTGCCGGCTAGGAAAGCCCCTGAGAAGTCCTGCAGGGAAGAAACCTGTTAAATGTTTTTGTTTTTTAACTCAGCAGTTCTCAGATTCGCTTCACCCCAGACCTCACGCTTTCACATCTCCTAAGATAACATCATGCTGAATGTATTTTGGGAGAAACGTGGCTAGAGTCTCACGAAGCCACGTGCAACCAGAAGGGGCCGCAGGGGCCTTGGCGGGACTACAGAGGCATCCTAGCTGTGAGCTCTGGCAAGTGGCTTGTCCTCTATAAGCCCCAATTTCCCCACCTATAAAATGGGGAGAAAAATCTGTTCCCTGGTGGGGATTCAGTTAGTCTGCTCGCTGGAGGGAAAGCTTCAGGATATCTTGCCAATGTCAGGTGTTGGAACAAGTCCCCTTCGTCTCTAACTAGTCTAGTGACCTTGGCAAGCCCTAGCGAGCCCCGTGCTTCTGCTCCCCAAGCCTAGAAGAAAAAGGCAGCCTGACCAGAAGTTTCCAACCAGGGAAAATCTCTACCTCCCAATCACTTGGAAAAATCTTTTTACATTAAAAAAAAAAAAAAAAAAAAAGTCTTGAATAGGGTAATACAGTTGCCTGGCTTAAAACTTTAAAAATATAAAAAGACTTACAGTGAAGAATCTCATTTCCATTTCTGTTTCCCATCTGCCCAGTCCTTCCCTCACCCTAACACCCCAGGTGACGGCCACATGGATTCCTTTCTTGTCTCCCTTTTCAGAATCTACGCAGAAGCAAATATATACCCTTATTCTCCCTCTCACGGAGCTTTATAAAATCACACCCTCCGTGTTCCTACCTATCATCCAACGATTCCACCCCTAGGTATTCACCCATGAGAAACGGAACACGTGCCCCTACAGACAGACATCAGTTCAGGAATGTTCCATGCGGCTTTGTTCACCGCAACCAACTGGCAGCTCGATGCACAGACAGTGGCCTGGCCACACAGTGAGACACTATTCCACAACAGAAAGGAAGGTGAGACATGTCAGGATGCAGAGAAACCGCAAACACGGAGAGAAAGAAGCCAGACAAAAAACACAGAACGGCAAAAGCAAACACACACGGTAACGAGTCCACTTACATAACGTCTGAGAAGAGGCAAAACTCCTCTTTCGCGACAGAAAGCAGATCGGTGGTCGCCTGAGGCGGGATTCAGGGACACCAGGGAACTTTCCGGGTGACGGAAACGGGCTGCAAGTCGAGCGTGGTGGTGCTTACACGCGGCTGTACATCTGTCAAATTCCATTGAGCAAGTGCCCTTAAAATGAGTGCATTTCACTGTGTATAAGTCGTGTTCACAAAATTGATTTAAAAGTTAGAAAAATCAAAACGGGTGCCAGGCCCTATTTCTATGGAAACAGAATTTGCAGGAGTGGGGCGATCCTGCTGGAGAACGGGGGCTGAGAACCTGCCATTCCGAGCTCCTGTCGGCTCCGAGGTCTCGAGCCCCATCCTCTGGGGTCCGGTTTCGGGGGACCGCCCCAGTGTGTGGGAAGTCCCCGCAGCGCCCCAGAGGACGGAGCTCCCAGGATCGAGGCAGGCAGCCCCGGGGTGGGGGTGGGGGTGGGGGTTGGTCAGAAGACAGCCTGGCTGGGCATGGGAACCCGGTGGAGTGAAGGCCGTGAGGGGTCCCCCACGGAGGGCCCTTCCCATCCTGACCCACCCGCATACACCTCTTTGACCCCCCAGGGCTCCGGGTGAGACTGACAAGCTCCAACTCGCACTGCCAGGGCCAGCTGGAGGTCTCCTTCAAGAACAACAAACCGTGGCACACGGTGTCTAGCCGGAGCTGGGGGAAGAACCCGAACCACTGGGAGGACCCCAAGCAGGCCTCGAATCTCTGCCGCCTGCTGTCCTGCGGGGAGGCCGTGGCCTTTGCCCACTTCCCTGACTTCAACAGTCCCAAGAACCAGATCACCTGCCACGGATTCGTGGGGTCCTTCTCCAACTGCAGCTTCAGCAACGCAAACCAGAGGGACCCTCTGGGCCTGATCTGCCTGGGTGGGTAACTAGCCGGCCACACAGTGTGCTCGGCCTGTGTACCAGCCCCGAGGAGGCTGCCCCGGGGCCTGGGATCTGGGGCCTGAGCAGGCAGGTGGAAGGGAGCTCCTGATTGACAATAACCTCCCCCCCCCCAAAGAAACACACACCATTGGGGAACTGGAGGGGGAGGGCTTGGGGGAGGGAGCACCTGTCTGGTGGGAGGGAGGAGGCCCAAAAGCGGATTCTGCCGATTGCTAACATTAAGGTCTCCTCTTAACCTTCATTGTACCCACCGTGAAATGGGCTGGTGCTGCCCGCCCCACAGGAGGCCTAGAGACAACGTGTGGGGCAAGTGGGCTCAACGGGGCCAGTGGCACTTAAATCCTGACTTCCAGGTCTTTCTCAAAACTGCCAGGGGCTCCCAGCGCTCCCCCCTCCCCCCCCCCATCCCACATTCTCTCCCTGAAACCTCCAGTCCTCCCTCCCCAGGGCTCCTGTCCCTCCTTCACCAGAGTGTGTTTTATTGCAGAGCCGCCCAGGACAGCACCTCCTCCCACGACCCCCCCACCCACAACCACTCCGCAGCCCACAGGTAAGAGAATTCTGAGGTCCCTGGGGGCAGGGTGCTGTATTTAGCCAATGAAAACACAGGATGCCCAGTTGCCTTTGAGTTTCAGACAAACGTGGAAAGGCTTCGTGTTTGTCCCGTGCAATATGGGGCCTCACCACCTCCCACGGCTGTCGGCCAGTCTTCCATTTGTCCCTGTGTTAGAGCCAAAGGGCCGGGAGCAAGGAAGCCCCCACTGCCAGCCCCGCCGAGCTCAGGCCTGCTGCCCTCTGTCTCCCCCCGCAGCCCCTCCCAGGCTGCAGCTGGTGGCAGGGCCCGGGGGCTTGCGGTGTGCCGGCGTCGTGGAGTTCTACTGGGGCAGCCGGGGTGGTGCCATCAGCTACGAGGCGCAGGACAAGACCCAGGACCTGGAGAACCGTATCTGTGAGGCCCTCCAGTGTGGCTCCTTCCTGAAGCATCTGCCAGAGGAGGACACCGCCAGGGCCCAAGACCCAGAGGAGAGCAGGCCCTTGCCAATTCGATGGAAGATCCAGAACACGAGCTGTACCTCCCTGGAGCAGTGCTTCAGTAAAGTCCAGCCCCGTGAGGGCGGCCAAGCTCTGGCCATCGTCTGTTCTGGTGAGTGAGTCCCGGTGAGGACCGGACGGGGCGCCCCCAGACGGTCAGTCAACGCCTGTGTCTGGAAACCCCTGCATGTAGCACAGGGCACTGGGCACTATGAACGGGAGGGAAACAGAGGCCCGGGTGGGGAGGCTGCAACTCAACACCCAGCGCCTGGGGAGTCCCTGCAAAGTGACACCGAACAAGCCCAATGCGTTGCTGGCATGGCGGCCGCTCAGGAAGGTGGGGTCAGCAGGACTTCCAGGACGAAGCCAGGTCTCCCTTAGGTTTGGAAGGAGGAGAGGAGCATGGGTTTGGGGGGAGCAGAGCACAGAGGGCGTTTTAGGTGGGAGCTGTGACTTGTGCCAAGGACCAGAGCAGACGGGGCGCTTGGAGGGTAAGCAGCCTTGCCGGAGGGGAGTTTGTAAATCCCAGAGACCGAAGAGGGTGGAGTGGTGGTGACAAGCGGGAGGTCCCCGAGGCACAGCAGGCAGAGAGAGACCAGAGCAGGTCCTCCGAGAGCTTCCTGCGGAGGCTCCTGCACGGAGGGCAACCAGAAGCCTGGGTATCCGACGTGGCTGAGGGGAGGAGGCCAAAGAGGAAGGCCTAGGGGACCCCAAAACCAGAACCGCAGGTCAGATTGAGAATAATCCTAGCACGCCTTGGGAGGCGGTGGGTTCCCGTCCCCGGAGGGTTCTAGTGGAGTCCAGACTGTAAGAAGTCATACCTCCCCGGCACTCACATGGGACCAGGGACGCTCCCAGGACATTCGTTCATTTTCACAACAACCCAAGGAAGTGGCTGCTATTGTGCCCACGTTACAGATGAGGAAGCTGAGGCTCAGAGAAGTTAAATGTCTTGCCCAGCATCCCAGAGCACCAGCTGGGATTTCTACTCCAGCGGTGTCACTCCAGGCCCCCACCTGTCTCAGCCTTGGCTGCCTAAAGTGCGGTCCTGGACTGACCCGGATCTGCATTTCAGCAGGGTCCTTGGGCGGGGCGGGAGGTGCATGCATGAATCTAGGAAGCTTTGCCCTGGACCACTGGGCTATCCCATTAGCAGACCTGCTCCCACCCCCACCCCTCCCCTCCCCATCCGCCAACCTCCCCACCCCCAGCCCAGGTGGATACTTATGGTGAAAGAGTGAAAACACTGCCCCTCCAGGTAGAAGCAGCCCCCTCCACGCCCCCCACCCCCACCCCAGGCCCAGGGTTTCCTGGCCTGATGAGGGAAAAAAAAACGGTCTGGCTCTCAGCCCCACCCACCCCTGCCCTCCAGCAGGCTACAGCCTGCAAAACAGACCCAGAGGCCTTGCCTTTGAATGGCTTTTCTAAATAGAACACTTGCTGGGGCCTTGAAGACAGATGTTGCTATGGAAACTGGCCAAGCCGGTTGGATCACAAGTCACTCTACCCTGAGCCTCGGCTCAGGGGGGCCTCGGCTGAGGACCCCGGCAGTGGACCCCCGGCGCCCGCCCCCCCCCGCCACGCAGAAGTGGATTCGGGGTCTCTCTCTGAAAGGACCAGGCCCTTTCATGAAAGCCCACCCCTCGAGGCTGGGCAGAGGATTCCTGGGTTCTGTCCCATCCCGGGCCTCAGTTTCTCCTTTCGGGAAAAGCACTCCCACCCGGCCCCCTCCCCCAAGGAGCAGCAGGAAAATGAGAATGGTTCCCAGAGGGAAGTGGACCCAGGAGGAGCCTGTTTCTCGCTGCTCCTCTCTTACCTCCATCAGCTCGGGCGCCGACTCCCTCCCGCGTTTGCCGCGGGCGTCTCCCCTCCGCCAGATTCTCCCCTGAAAGCGCCGCACGCCCGCACGCCTCCAGATAGCTACCGGCCGCTGCCCAGAGGTGCCAGGGAAAGAGCTTGATGGGGGAAATGCCAGAAGATGCAAGAAGGGGGGAAGGACAGGAAGAAAGGTGCTCCCAGCCGCCCATGAGCTGGGCTCCGCTGGGGCCCCCTCTTGGCCGGCGACCTGGGGGCCCCCGTGGCCGGGCGTGTAGGCCAGGGGCCGAGGGAGCTCCCTCCAAACCTCCCACCTGACCTCCATTGCGTCCCCTCTCCAGATTTCCAGCCCAAGGTGCAGAGCCGCCTGGTGGGACGCCGCAGCCTGTGTGAGGGGTCCGTGGAGGTGCGCCAGGGCAAACAGTGGGAAGTCCTGTGCGACAGCCCCCGGCCCAAGGGCACGGCGCGGTGGGAGGAGGTGTGCCAGGAGCTGCAGTGCGGCAGCGTCGACTCCTACCGGGTGCTGGATGCCATCGAGACCTCCCATGGGCTCTTCTGTCCCCAGGAGAAGCTGTCCCAGTGCTATCAGCTTCAAGAGAAAAAAGCCTACTGTAGGAGGGTGTTTGTCACATGTGAGTTGGCCACGGCCCACGGTGGGTTTTCTCTCTAGAACCTAGTCAGCGAGCATGTTTCTGAAGGACAGGATCCAGGAGCCCCGGAGCCCTAGAAAAGGATGGAGAGGTGGCAAATGGGGGAGAAGGGGCGACTGTGCTCAGACAGCAGTGAACGTGAACGGCACATAGGAGACTGACCACAATGAAGTAGGGAATTTTCATCCTATCTTCTACTCTTCCGGGATGGAAGATAGAAAAGCAAGAGAGAAATGGTAATAGAATAACGCGTGAAACTGGGGCGCCTGGGTGGCGCAGTCGGTGAAGCGTCCGACTTCAGCCAGGTCACGATCTCGCGGTCCGTGAGTTCGAGCCCCGCGTCGGGCTCTGGGCTGATGGCTCAGAGCCTGGAGCCTGCTTCCGATTCTGTGTCTCCCTCTCTCTCTGCCCCTCCCCCGTTCATGCTCTGTCTCTCTCTGTCCCAAAAATAAATAAACGTTGAAAAAAAAAAATTAAAAAAAAAAAAAGAATAACGCGTGAAAGAGAGGGAGGGATGGATGGATGGATGGCAATTAGAATATGATGGCAAGGTGATCACTTATAAGCAATGGGCAAGGGTAGGAAGTTAAATAGTTGAGAACAAGAGTGGCAAATGATAGCTGGATGATGAATTGCTGGATGACAGATGGGGGACAGATGAATGGGTAACAGAGAATTCGAGAAAGGGGGGAGAGGAGGAGGAGTAGATAACTGCCTTCCGGACAAGCTGGTGAATTACTGCAAGGAGCAAGAGGGAAGGGCAGGGGTACAGATGGGGCGGGGGAGCCAACTGGCCAGTAGCTTCTCTCTGAGCCTACAGTTCCGATACCCCGGGCAGGACCGCCCTGACGTCTCTGTCTCCCCCAGGCCATGACCCAAACCCAGCAGGCCCGGGCGCAGGCACCGTGATGAGCATCATCCTGGGCCTTGTGCTCCTGGCCGTGCTGCTGGTCGTGTGCGGCCCTCATGCCTACCGAAAACTGGTGAAGAAATGTAGGTGCGGGCGCCCCAAACGCCCTCCCTTTCAAGCCCCTTTAAGAGGAGCCGGGTGGGCGGGAGGGCACCTCTGCTTCGCCACCCAGCCCCGCCCAGCCCCACCGCTCTCCTGCCCATAGGAACAGAAAGAGAAAGTCAGGAACATGGTAAGAAGTGCTGATTGGCGCACGCAGGGGGAGGGCGTGGCCATTCTTCAGACTGAGGCACGCCCCCAGCCTCCGGTGCTACGCCCCAGGCCTGGCTCCACCCCCTGGCGGCCACAGGATGCTGATCGTGCGGCTTCCTCTCTGAGCCTCAGTTTGTTCATCCATCTAATGGGCGATTGTCGTGAATATAGGGGGCTGTTATCCTAGCCTTGCAGAACTCTGGAGAAAATTCTTCAGGGACAGGAAGCGAGATTAGAGAGGCTGAAAAGAGAAGGCCTGGAGGGGTACAGTGTTGGCCGGGTCCCCAGCGCCCTCCTAGGTTCTGGTTCTAAAGCCCTGTGGTTGTTTCTCTTGGAGAAGCAGCCCCTAGACAAGCTCCTTCAGCATGAGATTGGTCCAGGTACCCTCCTGAGCAAGTCAGGAAACTGAGACCCTGAAAGACTTCAGGGGGCAAAGTTCAGCAGTCCTGCCTTCAGCTGCACCTGCCTCCCTTCTCCGCTCCCTCCCCCCATCCTTCCCTCCCACGATCCCTGCCCAGCCCTTGTCCTCACGTGCCTTTCCTGTCTGTCGCCCAGTCCGCCAGAGGAAGCAGCGCCAGTGGATTGGCCCGACAGGAATGAACCAGAACAGTAAGTGTCCCCAGAGGCAAGGTCCTCCCTCAGCCCCAGCCAGTGTCCACAGGGGTCACGGCTCACTGCTGACCACAGAGGGAGGAGCCAGCAGCTACTTGAGGGCTCTGACCTCCACCGTGCTCACCTAAGGTGGGGCTGTGGTCACCAGGTGTGAACAGGTGGTGCTCCGGAAGGAGGACTCCACGATCACATAGGTTTAGAAGTGGAGGAGTTAAGCAAAATTAGAGTTGGTTCTTTATTTCAGGACTTATCAGAACCTTAACGGGCATTTCTGCAAGAAAGGTTGGCCAAGCTAGCTTTATCACGGAACAACTTTAAAAGGCCAGTGTTAAAACATTTTGAAGCAGCTAGCCCATCCTCTACCCTCGTTCTTCATCCTCTCTCTTCCGCCCTAACGGATGGAATTACGGCCCCCCTCCCATTTTCCACTCCACGTTCTTCCTTCCCTTTTGCAAGCCGAGGGTCAGATCCTTCAAGAAGGCTCCGTGTTGTGGAGGGTTTTTGTTCTGTTCTGTTTTGTTTTACAAGACAAAGCCCTCGGTTCCAGGAGAGGAGGGACTGCATCTGCCCCTAGCACTTGTGTTCCAGTTCCCTGTTTAATACATGTTTGATGAATGACTAACTGACCAGCGGAAGGCCCTTCCCGCCAATCAGATTGCTGGTCAACCCCCAGCTGCTCTAAAAGTCTGGCCCCTGCAAGCGTGAGCCCGCCCTGGAAGAAAGGAGTAGAGGGGTGCATCCCAGGAGCTGTGGGTGCCATAGAAATTCTGGGCCCCTGTGGGAAAGGAGGAAGAGGACAGAGCAGCCAGGTTAATGACACCATCTCCTGCACCTGTTCAGTGTCTTTCCATCGCAACCACACGGCCACCGTCCGGTCCCAGGTTGAGAACCCCGCAGTGTCGCACGTGGAGAATGAATACAGTCACCCTCCTAGGAACTCTCACATCTCTGCTTGCCCAGGTGAGCAGCGGCCGATGCTTCCGGGGATGAAGGCAGGTGGGAGCACAGGTCATGCGAAGGCCCGGAGAAGCGTCCCCTCCCCGGGGACGGGAGGTGGGGGGCGCTCCGATTGAACCTTTGACAGTGGTCACAGCAGGGTACGGAAGGGATACGGCCTTAACAGGCCTGAGCTGTCCCCCCGGAGACCATGAGCCACTCAACTAGAGAGAAGAAGAAGCTGGGGATGCCATTAACCGCGGCACTGCTGTGACCTAACAGGCCTGTTTCTCTGCGGGGCCTTGAGGGCCGGATGGTAAACGAGGCCCCTCGGATTCTTTCGAGGCAGAACAGAGCTATCTGCGGCCTGCAGGAGCCCTGTATCGAATGCTCCCTGACTGGCACTAACAATTAAGCCCCAGGGAGCCTGGAGTTCAGTATCATTAGCGAATGCTGGCTGATTTGATCAAAACAGATCCGGGACTGTCCAGCCACCAGCTCATAAAGCCCCTGTGATCTTCAAACCCCCACGGGCTTCTGGGCTTTCTCTCTTTCTCTGTGTGGCCTGGGGGGATAGAGCCTGCTGCAAATGGCCTCTGTTCTTTCTGCAGCTCTGGAAGGGGCCTTGCATCGTGTTTCCACCCAGCCCGATAACTCCTCCGACAGTGACTACGATTTGCACGGGGCTCAGAGGCTGTGAAAGGTGAGCCCGGCTCCCCGGCCCTCCGTCCCTCCCTTCCTGCCCACCCTGCCCGTCCAGAGCGGGGGACTCGGCACATCTTGACTCCTGTGGAGAGAGAGGATAACGTTAACAATTTAGGGGATGGGCGCTGATTTGGCAATTATGGAAGAAGGATCGTCGACCTTAACACCGCCTCCTAAAGACCATCTGAGAAGGCCACCCAAAGGAGCCCCTGTGAACTTCCTGATGGACCTACACCCCTCTGTCCCTGCCATCAGATCGGGGGCTTGGGGCCCGTCCCCCCACCTCCCTGAACCATCTCCAGGGTGTGAGGTTTCCTTCCCTTCTCACCCCACAGAACCAGCACCAGGCACAGAACGGCAAGAGCCCGACCTTTTTCCGGAACACTCTGCATTCGCCCCTTGGAAATTATTTCTGCCCCCGAACCAGGAAATGGACCGAGGCAAGGGTGCCTTCCGACATGTCCCACGTCCCTGCCGCCGAATGCCGCGGGAGCCTGGCCCAATGAGGACCCCCAAAACAGCTCGGCTGCGCCTCTGAGTGCGGGGGCCGTGAAAGGCAGAGCCCGGAGACAGACACGCGGGGAGCAGCGCCGAGAGGAATCAGTTCTGTCCTCAGACTCTGCCCCCAGTGAGGACAAACAAGGAAGCGCCTCTCTGCCGTGGGGGTGGGGGCTCAGTTCTCCAGTGGATGTTTAATATGTTCTTTGTAAATAACAGCTTTTCTACTTCCTGAGAACTAGAGGGCCTCACATCCTCTGTCCAGGGTCCGGCCCCCGGACCCCTCTGGGGACATCGGTGTGGCTGTTGTGGTCAGAGGACTTCACACCCTAAACGAAGCCACTGTGTGGCCCGCAACTGCCACCTGCCTCGGAGCCCATCGCCACCCTCCCTCTGTGGCCACCCTTTGCCCCCCTGCTTCTCCCCCTACCCCTGCTCCAAGACGTCTTCCCTAACAGAGAACACTAGATCTCTGGGGCCGCTGGCTGCCAAGCCCAAAGTGCCACCTCACTGCCTGGCACAAAGGGGGCACCTAGGAAATCCCTAGCCGATTTGGGGTTTTATTTCCAACAGCAGTTTGAAGTTCAAAGCTGTAGTGGTTTCACCCAATCACAGTTAACTTTTTTTTTTTTAATCTTTTACGTATTTATTTTTTAATGTTTATTTTTGAGAGAGAGAGAGAGCATGAGCCAGGGAGGGGCAGAGAGAGAGAGAGAGAGAGAGAGAGAGAGAGACAGAATCCAAAGCAGGCTCCAGGCTCTGAGCTGTCAGCACAGAGCCTGACGTGGGGCTTGAACCCACAAACTGCTAGGTCACAAACTGAGCCGAAGTCAGACGCTTAACCAACTGAGCCACCCAGACGCCCTAACTTCTTTTTTTACGTGTATTTATTTGAGAGAGAGAGATCATGCTTGCACATGCACACGCACACGTGCACACATTACCCTGCAGTGAGTGCCTGGGTTTCCTTAGCAAAAGGAAGGAAGGATGAGTGAGAGTGGGGGCATCTCACTGGGAACTTGAAGATCCAGTAAAGGCAGAGGCCTCACGGGGCCCCGCTAAGCCCTTGGGCACTGGTCCCCTAAGAAGGCATCTTGGGTCTGGGGCCTTCCTCCACGCCATCTGTCACTG
The DNA here is from genome assembly GCF_014898765.1 of Herpailurus yagouaroundi. NCBI lineage: Eukaryota > Metazoa > Chordata > Mammalia > Carnivora > Felidae > Herpailurus > Herpailurus yagouaroundi. The sequence continues at coordinate 882,237 of NW_024412418.1, read as the reverse complement.
TATTCACTGGGTGCAAAAGCTCTTTACGGTCCAAGCTGCAGACGCCAACTCTGAAAAGGCGACAGGAAGTTACTAGAAGGATATGGGGGAGGGGCGCCCACAGAATCAGGGGAGCCAGGGGTACTGGCCTTCCAGAAGAATCTAGTCAGCGCCCTGCCAACACCTTCCACCCAGGCCTCCCGTCCTCCCCTGCCCAGGGCCCAGAGTCCTGTGAGAGCCCAGTGGCCAAGCCCAGCTCTCTGATCTGCCCCCAAACACGCTGGGGATCCAGAACCAGGGGCACGCGGTCACCTTCCTACACTTGGCAGGGGGGGAGGGGTTCCTCAAAAGGGACCGGAGAGCCTTCTTTGGGAGGGCTGTCGGGGAGCAGGAATTCCTGTCTCTTCAGAGGTCCTTCGAGCTGGACTCGGAACCAAATTGACATGAGCCCGATCAACGGGAGAAAACCAAACGTAATCGGCATCCATACGGGGCATCCACGCAGACATGGAAATCCCAAACATGGACCACACGAGGTCTCTGTGTCATTCTGAACTCAGGAGAAGGGGTAGGGCTCTGGGACTTCAAGGGAAGGAACGCACTTGCACTTCGCGGGGTGACAAAAAGAGCAGATGTTTGGGAATCGGGTGTTTGCCCCGCCGTACAGATGGGTCGCTCAGATAACATTTATCTCTGGCAAGAACACTTATTCTGGAAAGACCTCCAATTTAGATTCTTCCATGTAGTGGGGGGAGGGGGGGGGGCAAAAGCTTCTCTGGAGCCCTCAGAGTCTGATGGCCTTCAGCTCAAAATAGCCCGCAAGCCAAAGTGCCCGTCTTGGGGCAGCCCGCCCCCAGTCCCTCCAGGGCGACCAGCACCTTTCGCGATAAAAGCTCTTGACTCTCTAGCTTGGCCACCGTGCACGGCCTCAACACAACCATGGCCTGCTTAAAACCCACCCAACCCCTCCCTCCCCCCCCCCACCAAAGGAGCTGCGTTGAAGTATAAAAATCTTTTTAGAAACCTCGTTTTCCAAGTGGTGGCGGGCTTGGGTGGTGCACTCCAAAAAAGATCTACCTGTTCGGTTGGACCGTCGAGTAGGAACGCTCTCGGCCTCAGAGACGCCCCCGGGGTGGGGGGGGGGAGTGTGAGTGTGCAACCCGGCTCAAGCACACCCTCCTCGAGCGGAGTCCGGGAGACTGAGGCCCCGGAGGAAAGCTCACCGTGAGTATGGGGCACTTGGGTGGCTCAGTCGGTTGAGCGTCCGACTTCAGCTCAGGTCACGATCTCACAGTTTGTGAGTTCGAGCCCCGCGTCGGGCTCTGGGCTGATGGCTCAGACCCTGGAGCCTGCTTCCGATTCTGTGTCTCCCTCTCTCTCTGCCCCTCCCCCATTCATGCTCTGTCTCTCTCTGTCTCAAAAATAAATAAACATTAAAAAAAAAATTAAAAAAAAAAAAAAAAAAAAAAGAAAGCTCACCGTGAGTAACCAGGAACAAGTCTAGCTCTGAGGTTGACGTGCCTCTAGGATCTGGGAGTACAGAACGGGACTAACGTGATGGCCGAGCGGACCTTTCGAGTGGCCTGGCCCCAGCTAACTCAGCCAAGGGCCCTGCTCACTGAAGCCAGGAATCGCTTTGAGGCTCCAAATTTGACACTCAGGGTGTGTCCTTGGGCAGCTGGCTCTGCCGCCAGGGGAGGCCCACTGCAGTGGGTGGGCGGGGAAGGTGCCTGGTGATTTCACCCGGCAGATGCAGGGCGGGGAGAGGCGTGGCGAGCGTCTGCGAGATCTAAGGTGTGGAGGGCCTGCGGGGAAGGCAGGGCCAGGAGCAGCAGGGGCACCCGTGCCCCGGATGACCAGCTGAAGCATCTCTCCATCAAGCCCTTCCTCAGAAAATGGTGCCGCCTCCCTGCCGCGACTCTGGGACCAAGGCCAAGCCAGGGACCAGATTGTGCTGCCAGAGTGAGATTTTTGGCCTCTTCCTACAAAGCCAAGTTGTCTTCTAGCCCTCCCTGGTGTCCTGTGTCCCTAGTCCTGGACATCTGCAAGGCAGGGCCAGAGTTCAGAAGGTGGGGGGGGGGGGAAGGCCCTAAAACTTTGAGGCCCAGGGATTCTCAACGTGGGCTTAGATCCCCCGAGCTTTTTTCAGGAGTGTGACTCTGGAAGGCGGACGGCTTCGGACACCACAAAGGCATCACACAGCGGAGGAGCCCCTGTGGGCGGTCAGAGCCGGGAGCGGGTCCTGCCCCCGCACCCCCGGGCTAGGCGACCTGGTCCCCGGCCCACCCATCGTGCAGTCTCCCTCCCCTGCTTCAGATCTGGGGCTCCAAGCGCTGTTGAAAGGACCCAACGAGCTCATGCAGGTCACTTGGCCCTGCTGAATATCCAATGCTGGCGATGCACAGCATCCCTGCGTGGTGTCCACAGGCAGCCCGTCCTTGGCACTTTGCAGGGAAGGAAAAGCAGAAGGGCTGACTTGAGGGCCCATTGGAAGCCTGGTCTCCTGACTCCCCCGGAGCCGCCCTCACTGCTGAAAGCGGGAGGTGCCCTCCCAACCCTCGTGATAAAAAGCCCGCTGAGCTCAAGGCGGAGAGGGAGCAGGCTGGGCGCTGGCTGAAGACCACTCGGTACGCAGCCAGTTTCGTGCCCCACCGCCCCTCTATCCGTTTAGAACCTGGAAGGGAAGACGTGGCCCCGCCCGGGGGTCTTGGCCAGGCCGACAGCAGGTAGGCCCTGTCCCCCAAGCGGGCGGCAGGAATGCGACGCCAGGCTCCGTAGGCTGAGCTCCGCACGCCCCCTGGTGGGAGCCTGTGGCCTCGCATGGCCCAAGCTCTGGCCCAGGAAGAGGCAAAAACGTAGGCCCCCAGCGTGAAAGAAAACACCGAAGGATGGGATGAGCACTGGGTGTGGTATGGAAACCAATTTGACAATAAATTTCATATTTAAAAAAAAAGAAAGAAAACCAGAGAGTAGGAGAGAAAAGGGGAAGGTCGTCAGAGCCTAGCCCCAGGGCAAAGGCGCAGGGGAGGGCAGCAGCTCGAGAGAGGACAGCCAGATAGATGAGGCTTTGTGGACGGGAATCAAAGAGGCCTCTCAGCAGAGCGTGATCCTGAAGGGATTCCACACCCGCCCCAGGCAGCCACATCTTCACCTCGCAAACCCACTGGACGAGCCACAGCACAACTTGTAACTCATCGAAGTTTATTATGGCCATTAATTACACAAACACACCGGCGATCGGTCATCCAGTTCAGAAGCACTCGAACCAGTAGAGTCCATTAGTGATTTCTCTTGATAAATAACTTATGAGAAGCAAGAACAATTGGCGAGGACCCAACAGCAAATGGAGCATCTCGTCGCGAACACCCACCGATGGTGCGTGGGCCGGGGAGGGGGGCAGGCACCGGAAAGTCGAGTTTCCTCGTTGGCCCCCAGCACCCCAGGCCCACCAGACGCTGGGTACTCAAGTAGTGGACATTTCAAGGCACATATGACTTCCTGGCCGATAGCAGCTCCAGAGTCTGCCCTCGAGACCTGGATCCCATCTGGAACAACCAAGGTAAAGCTCCGCTCACCACACCCCTTTGGTCTATTGTCTCTGTTATCACCGAACACGCTCAACATCCCCGGCGTGCCCGGGGTGGAGGCTGCAGGCGGCTCGAGTCCCAATCCCTGCCCTTTACATTCTGACGACAAGAGGGAAGCAGAGGAGCGGACTCTGACACGGTGGCGGTCACGGTGTCTGAGGAAGCACCACTTGGGAAGTCGCTGTTAGGGCATCCTTTAATGTGTGTCTCAGGAGGGGTGCCGGGGTGGGGAGTTACACGAGGGAGCCAGAGGCAGCAGACGGAGGGAGGGGCTGCTGCGGATGAGATTCAAGGCACTAAAGGAGCGGATGGATGGGGCGGGCCTCAGCAGTCAACCGGAAGTGGAGGGCCCCAGAGAAGAGAGGGCGGCCGCTCCATTCCTAAAGGAGTCCGGTGCGACACCATCTCCTGGGCCGGAGCTGGCCCCTCCCCTCCAGATTCTGCCTCAGATTCTGGGGTCCACCTTCACAGCCCCCCGCTTTCTCGCTGCTCTGGCTCTGCTGCCGTCATTCAAACCAGCACACGGGACAAGCTTATCTGACATCAACCTATCGGAGTTCAATTATGGCTTTATGTGATTCAAAAATCAGTGTTTCTCCTTACTGTTCCCTCCCCCGATCCCACTCTAGCTCCAGGCCATCCTCGAATGGACCAGACGGACGCAGAGTCGCATCCCTTGCTGTGGGCACCAGGTTGAATGTGCCAGATCCCAGGAGAGAGGCAGGGGATGAGCGGGGGCCGGAGACCCCCTCGTCACGGAGATAATTGCATTGGGTTCCGGTGTCCGTGAGTGCAAGCACAAGTGCGTGCCCGCGAGCACACGCTCCGGCCCACTCACACGGACACCCACGGGGGAGGCACCGAGCTCCCCGCCTGGCTAGCACCAGAAAAGCTGAAGCCAGTCACCGAAAGGAGGCGCTCCCCTCCCCCAGGAGGCCACTAAGTGCCGTGACCGTCTGGTGCGGCCAAGCCAGTCACGCTGCCGGCGCCTTTCCAGGCCTGCGCGCTCCCGACCAGGTCCCCCCCGAGGCTCCCACGTGCTGACACAAGTCCACAAGGAGGACCCAAGTCCACTTGCAGTTTAACCTCGAATCTCAGTGGTGGGCGGGCCAAAGGTTGCGGTACACGTAGAAGCAGGGAAGGGCCGAGGGCCAGGACTGTGTCTAATACCCGGGCCAGGAGGGCCCCTGAGGTGCTGGAAACCCATAGGGAGGGGCAGGCCCAGGAGGGTAGGGCGGCTGGGGGATGCCTGAGGGCTGGGGCTGGCCTGGGAAGATGGGGAGCTGGGGCTGTGTTGGGTAAGGAGGTTTTCCTCCAGTCGAGAGGTAAGGGGCCTGTTGAGGATAGCCAGGACTGGGGGCCCGGCTCCCCGCCAAGGGGTAACCGGGGCCAGAGGCACCAGTGGGGGCCGCGGGATAGCCTGGCCGGGGGGGCGTGCTCCTTTGTGGGGACCAGGGGCAGCCCGCGGCAGCCCGGGGTCCCGGCTGGGCTGACGGGTAAGGGGGGCCCAGAGGCCCACTGTAAGAAAAGGAGGGCTGGGACACCACAGGGAAGGGGGCCGGCTGGAGCGCGCCTTGGGCGGTGGGGCCCACGGGCACGCCAGGAGACGGGCTGTAGGGCAAAGGGTAGGGAGGCAGGGCCGCCGGTGGCGGGGGCGGCTCTTCGGCCACAGGGGGTGTCGCCGGGGGGGCCGGGCGAGGTGGGGGCGGGGGGCGCGGAGGAGGGGCGTCACCAGCCGGCTCCTGGGAAACTCTGGGCTTCCTCATCACATCCTGAAGCTTCTCCACGCGCACCCTGCGCAGGTGAGACAGCATCCTCATGGAGGAGAAGTTCTCCAGAAACGTTTCCAAGGGCACCTCGCCCTCCAGGAACTTCTCGGCCATGGCCTAGAAGAGATAAGGTCTGGTGACGAAGGGCCTGCCTGGGATCAAGGCCACCCGTGTTCCCCGGCTGCGGCCCCCCCACCTCAGCGCACTGCAGCCACCCCCTCTCTTCTCTGGCCCCCGTTTGGGAATTTCTCCTCGCGGCCCTCATCACTGCCGACACAGGCTACCTGCGCTCGCTGGTGTATTCCGTCCCCCTCGCCAGGGTGTCAGCCCCTGGAGGGCAGGGACTACTGTGGCCATTGCTGTCCCCTGCCCCTGGCGCTGTGCCAGGCTCGCAGTGGCTGCCGCCCGTATGTGATAAATAAATGCATGGACACCAGCTACTCGGTTCCTACTGCAGGCGGGCCCCGGGGCTGGGAGGACCTGGTAGCTTCCGGCACCCAGAGCACGGAGAACTGGAGGGAGCCAGTCTGCCCGCAGACGGAAGAGACGGCCAGAGGGAAGCAGAACAGAGAGGCCAGGCCGCCGGGGAGGGGCCGGGGGCCTGGCTTCAGTCCTCGGGGCCTCCTGCTGCGCCACCTTGTACCCAGGTCTGCCAGCTGCCCTGTGGCCCGGCCGGCAGCTGCCCTTCCGGCTCCCGCCAGCGGGACCAGGCTCCTGTTCACCCCATCCACCGGGACCGATGGCGTCATTCATCTGTGCCACCGTCTGAAGCCCCCTGTCCCGACTCTACAGGCACCCAGTGCTCGTTCCGAGGGCTCCTGCTCCAGGGGCCGACGCTACCACCGGAAGAGGGGGTGACGACGGCCATCTTACCTCAGACTCTTCTTCAATCTTCATGCCTTCGATCTGCAGAAGGTCTAACAAGGTCTCTGGCTTCAGTGCTGAAGCAAACTTCTCTGGAAGGGAGGGCAGAAAGATCAACATTCTGAAAGCGCCTCTTGATCCGGTGCTGGAGGCTAAGGTTTGGGCGAAGACCTTCGGAGTGACCCCTGTGTGTTCCGAGGTCCGGCCGCTGCCCTGGGGTCTGCTGTGGAGCCCCCGGTGGCCCAGTTCCCTGAGGTCACCTTCCTAGGCAGAGAGGAGCTCTATCCACCGAGCCCAGCCCAGACCTTGGCTAGCCGGCCTCCCCAGTGCCACCCGATGCCAGCAGGAAGCAAAGATGCACCGGCGAGCCCCAAGCCTGCTCGGCCTCACTCTCTGAGCATCCGGCTTCTTCACTGTCCAGACCAGGACAGCCCCTCCCACCTCGCAGATGGCAGATCCCGGGACGCGGAGAGCCCGGGGCAGCCCTGGAAACCGGAAGCTGGGCTGGTGGCGTTGTGAGCAACAGCACGGAATGCAGGCTGTCTGGATCCAGCCCAAATCTGGCCACGTAACCCTGGCCATGTCCCTGACTCTCTCTGAGCCTCATTCTTCTCATGTTTGAAACAAGAACAGTGGTACCTCCACTTACAGGCTGTTGTGAGAAAACGTACGGAAAGCACTTAGCACGGGGGCTGGGGACACGGTCGTCCTCACTGCTGGCCCTTTCCTGTCCGGGGGCAAGGACGGGGACCTATTCCAGCAGCTCCCAGGCCGCCCCTACCCAGCTTCGCCTTCTGCTCCTGGCACCGCTCCACGAGCTTCCGCAGCTCCTGGTACTTGTCCGAGAGGTTCGAGCGGCTGATCTCCAGGGGACCTTGAAACTCTAGGTTCCGCTCGGCCAGGCTGCGGTTGGTGGCCAGAGCCATCTCTCGTTCCAGCTGCAGGTCCTGGACCTAAGGGAACAGGATGTGGACCGGGAGAACCCTCCCCACCACCACCACTCACCACCGCGGCAGGCTGGACCGGGGGCTTCTGGGACGCATCGCCCACCGCGGCAGAAGTGGGTGATGCCCCCGACTGGAGTCCGATAGACCCGGGTTCGGACCCCGAGCAAAGCACTGTGACCCAGGCACCTCATCCCACACCCTCTGTGGTGGATCCGTGCGGAAAACGCACTGACGGTCGGCAGCTTTGCCCACGGCCACAGGGGGAGCGGGAACCAGGCCCACCAAGGGCCGCGGACGCCTCCAGGAAGCAGGGGGACCAATTAATAGGAACAAGTCAGAGGCTTTCTAGGAGGGAAGGGACCAAACCCTCAAACCACTTCTCCCCAAGCTTCGGAGGCAAGAGGCCCACCGTGAGGTGCGCTAAGGTGGCCAAAGCCAGACCACAGGCCGGACGTGCATGAGGCCCCAAAACAGTCACCCTGAGGGATGAGAAAGGCAGGGCCAGACCGTGACGCTGACTCAGGAGAAACTTGCCCTCGCCTCCGAGGCCACAGGCATGCCCTGCAGAGAAGCTGTGCAGATGAGCGGGCAGAGGGGGCCCCCAAGAACTGGAGTGGAGTCTCACAGCCAGCAGAAGGCTCCCACCAACACGGGCGACCTGTGGCCACCTGAAGCCAGCCTTTGCCCCCCGACGTCGCCCCCTGAGAGCACCTCCCCAAGCCAAGCAGCGCTCTGGCCCTCAGCCAGGTCCCTTGCTGCCACTAGCGGCTGAGGCGACAGCCACAGGAACCCTTCCCGGACCTGCTCTGACCCAAAGCTCCCTCCACGTGCCAGGGAGTCCCCTTTACCGAGAGGAGGGTGGAGGCTCAGACCCACCACCCCTGAGACAGTGACACGTGGCACCAAAGAGAGCGCTCAGCACCCAGCAGAGGGCTCAGGGCACAGCTCGGCAAAGGGCGGCTTCCATACAGGGGCCACCCTGGTCAGCACGCGATGGGCCGGCTCGTCCTCCACCAGGCCGTGGGGACCTGGGAAGAGGGGGCTTCCGGGAAGCCTGCCCTCCTGCTGATCCCCAGCCACAGGGCCTCGAGATCCGAGCTCAGGGGCAGGACTGCAGCCTGCTTTTCATGCTCCAGACGGGGAAGAGGGATGTCACATCCGCCTCCCCTCCACAGTGCAGCCACTGGGGCCCAGGGATCATGGGCCTGGCTGTGGTCTCTCTGGTCTCCCTATGACAGCAAGCTGCCTCCACATCTGGGCCGTCTATATTTGCTGCCACTAACACTCTTTTGAATCACTGGGTAAGCTCCAGAGCAGGAGGCCTGAAGCCCTCTGCTCAGCTGCCCCTTACATAGAACGTCTGGCCCTCATGTGTCCACTGCCTTTTCCCTGGGTCTTGACCAACAAATATACCTAAGCTGTATCATTCTGCCCTACGCCTTGCCCTATGCATTTCTGCCCCCTCTCCCACAGCCTCCCCCAAATCTTTCTCCACTGGGGGGGTCACTATGAAGCCCGCCAGCTGTCACTTAGAAGAGGTCAATACCACAGTTCCGGAACCCCCGTCAAAAGAGCTCACCAGCCTGCCGCGACCCCACCATTCACTGCCCTGTGTGGACACAGGCCCCCTGCTACCTAGCTCTCTTTTCTCCAAGCAGTGTCCACATCCCCAAGTGAACCAGCTCCTCTCTGCACAGCCACATGGCGACGAGGACGTGTAAAATTGTGTTTTATACGGACCGTGGTGGAAACCTCGTCCAAGGGCTTTTGCAAGCCTGAGGAGCCTGCCCTGCTTCACTTCCCCTTGATCCCAGAAAGCTTTCCCCGCGGAGGATTCAAATCGATCGGTCAGGCTGGCGGCACGCCACAAAATTCGCGTTGCCTGCAGCCCAAGACGTTGTGCGGCCATTTTCTGCACTTCGGCGTAGATTCTATCAGCCTGCTCAGCTTGGATGTCAAGTAGTGATGCTTCTGTGAAGGCTCGCTTCTGCCAAGTTTCACATGCCATTCACAGCTGGCCTTGGGATTCCTATAACCTGTGCTCACGGCAGAGTCAGGGAGCACTTTGCGCCCGGGGCGCCTGGGTGGCTCAGTCGGTTGAGCATCTGACTCCTGACTGTGGCTCAGGTCATGATCCCAGGGTCGTGGGATGGGAGCCCCACATCGGGATCCTCACTGAGCACAGAGCCTGCTTAGGACTCGCTCACTCTCTCTCTCTCTCTCTCTCTGCCCCTCCCCTGCTCGAACACACTCTCTCTGTGTCTCTAAAATTAAAAAAACAAACAGACAAAAAACCCTGTTCTATGCCCAACACTATGCAGGTGAGGCAGACCCCGGCAGAGTCACGGCCTAACTGACCACAGAGGCAGGCCTGCAGCTTAACGGACACAGGCTTTGCTTTCTGTCCTCGCGGAGCGAGCTCAAGGCACCAGGATGTGCCACGGAGCGCCCCCACCTCTCTTCAGACCCTGCCCCCTACTGCGTCCCTGCCCCCTCTTCGATCCCTACCCCCGGCAAAGATTGCTCGTCCGGGTAGAGGGGCAGGTCGCGGGGCAGGCAGCGAGAGCACAGGCGAGGAAGGGCAAGGGAATACAGCCTCGCTACGCACCCCTACAGAAAGCAGGAAGAAGCGAGGCGGGGTGGCTTCCCTTCTGTCGAGAACAGGTTGTGAACCCCCAGGAAAGACACACCATGCCGGTTCATCAGTGAAAATAAAAATATATTCCAAGCGCCCATCAGACGAGCTCGGCATCGCTTGTGCTTGGGTCTCCGCCTGGCGTTAGGGGCAGCGGAAGGGGCTTCCAGGGCAGTGGGCAGGCTGGCGCCGCTCAGGGCAGGACCGTGGTATACCCAGCTCTCGGCCACGTCCAGCCTCCTGACCTCACAGGGGGAGTCACGGTTGAGGACACAGGAGGGCAGGAAAGCCTTTATAAAGTGTAAAGCTCTACACGTCTGCAAGGGTGATTTTATTCCCAGGGGGACTGCGGAGAGCGGAGCTGGTTAGGCGCCCTTTGGTAGAGGAAACAGGACTGCACAGGAGATGAGCCCAAGAAGGGCTCCTCCGGAGACGCAGGGCCACACAAGGCCCCTGGGGAAAGGCGGCTACAGAACAGTAGCAGTACCTTTAGAAACCTCCAGATTCAGGCTGGAACAACAACGTGGGGACTCCTGGGGCAGGTGAGTCCCCCCGAGTTCACATGGGGGCCCTGGACGCCCTAGCACCGCCCCCTAGAACTCCCAGGGGGCCCGGGAACTGGATCCCGATCTCAGGGGCTCCTCCGCCTTGATCCAAATCAGGACGAAGGCCACAGAAAAGGGAGGAGAATATGGCCCAAACTCCCACCAGGCCGGCGTCCTGAAGCAGGGCCTCAGTCCCACCTGCTGGCCTTCCTTCTTCCTTGGGCCCCAGGACAGCTTTGCTCTACCTCAGGGGACTCCAGGGCCAGCCGGTCAATGGCCTCCGGGTCGTTCTGCATTTCCTCCAGCTCCTCCAAGGTCTTGTCTTTTAGTGTCTCCATCCTCCCTGTGAACACAGAGCGAAGCGAGAGACAAACCACGGTTTTCCGACGATGCTTCCAGCACATTCCGGCCACCCTGCCATCCCCTGTCCCCGGGGATACCAGGAAGCCACTCCTTCTCCCAAACCATGAGCAACAGGTATGTGAAAGCACTGGGCAGCCAGAGGCAAAACTGGGATTCCTTACGGTGCGGGATGAAACTACCCAAGGTGCACACGGGACAGGGCAGGACAGGACGGGTGGCCAGGGACAGAGACTATGTTGGCCCCAGGCCGCCTGTGAGCCCCGATGCCAGCATGACCTCCGCTAAGTGTCTATTTCTGTCTGAACCAGAAACACACCCAAACCTTCACACACAGGGGCTCTGCGGCCTCAGCATCACAGGCTCAAGGGCATCGCAGCTAGTTTTATCTAGTGCACCGACAACCTTGGGCTTCCCTCAAGTATTCTCTGCAACTGCAGTCCCCTCCACGTGCCACAGAAACGGACCGTCACATGCAGGTCTCCTTGGAGAAGAATGACCACAAAAAATAATCAAATTGGCCCCTAGGGCAATCGGAAGGCAAAGGACGCTGACCGACCCACAAAGAACATCTGCTTGGACGGGAGAGCCGGTTTTAGCAACCCTCCCCCTCTGTCACTCTGCCCAGAGGGACATCGATTGTCTGTGTGACAGAGGGGTCACGGCCAAGCCCCGAGAGGGAGCCCCGGGGACCTGGAGAAGGCAGCACAGACACCCCCAGCACACTCTTCCTTTCTGCTGACAGGATTCCCCTGCTGTCTTTTCCAGAAGCACATTTTATAGCTTCGATGTAGATTTTTCTCATTATGAAAGTGATGTTAGTTTTCAAAAGATTCCAGGTTCGAAAGATAGCAAGACCTGGAGGCCCCCAATCCTCCCGGGTACTGTGCTCAGCTAGCGCGGGCCGACAGTGATGGTTAATCCAAGGAGGTGCTTTGCAATCAAGAACCAAGGTTAAGCCCGTGTGGTCAGAAGCGGCCCTGTCCAGGTCTTAGTTTCCCCGTCTGCAATGGAAGGGGCTGGTATCTCCCAGGTCATCAGAAAGATGAAAGGAGAAACGGATCAACAGGGACACCCACCCCATTCACCAGCAAAGCACCGGCTTACTCCTCATGTGCCGGCACGGCTATTAACGGTGCTCCCTTCTGATGCTCACAAGTGCCCTAGTTTCGACCACAAAATACAGGGTCACCCTCCTGAGAAAGAGCTAGCCAAACAGAGGCACCACCACCGTCTCTTCTCTCCTGAGGGTTCAGGGTGGTCCCGAACCTCCGAGGCAAGGAATGTCAAGTGCAGGTACGCGCCTGAACCCCAGGGGGAAGCCCACTGAAAACGCAGGCGCCCCAGTCCCAAAGGTAGAGTTCTGTGTCACTAGGCCAGGGCGGGCCCAGAAATCCAGAATCTCCCTTGGGGATGCTGATCCAGCTGATCCAGGGCCAGGTTCCAAGAAAGGCGACAGCTCCCGGCTAGTCGGGCGACGGCAGAGGCCACAGGTTACTGGGCACCGGAGCGCATGCCTTTTGCATGTGTGGTCCCTCCTGATCCTGCCCTGGGTGCAGGCAGTTGGCTCTTTCCGGGTGGGGACCAGAAAGATCAGGAAACGGCAGCCTCAAAATTCAACACCCTTCTGGTCCACGTCTCACCCTGCTGCTCCAAAAAGCCTTGGTTTAAAAGCTGGAGCAGGGGAACGGCAGCTAGAACAGGCCCCGGGAAGAACTCCGGAGGCACGCTGCTACCACCCAGCCAACCGAGGGGGTCGGCCATTGACGGGACCCGCAGGACAAATGGGAACCTCCCTGAGCCTCCGGGCCTTCATCAGCAGAATGGGCCGGTGTGAGGCTCAGAGAGGGAGGGCAGACAAAGCGCTAGCTTAGCGCAAGGTCTGGCTTAGTGCAAATGCTGGCCCGAGGCTCCAACACCACAGAAATTACTTATTAGGCCTCCAGCGTGGCCCAGATCCGGCTGAGAACTTGCCGGGCCTTCGCACCCACAACAGCAGCAGCGCCCAGCCGGGGTCCAAGCACAGAACAGGGTAGGGTGTCTGCCCGCTCCTGCGGTCGGGGCTGAGCGCAGAGAGCCGGGGGCCAAGGGAAGCTCCGGGGGGCAGCTGGCGGACCACACACCTCCAGCAAGGTCGACAGGGCATGTGCGGAGGCCCCAGCGGGTGAGGCTTCATTCCTCCACATGGGGGGGGTCCCGTGCACCCACCGGGGAGCCCCGAGCAGAGTAACCCTCCCCCAACCACTTCGCACGGCGGGTGTCACGCTCCGTGTCCCACACAAGGCAACGTGGCCTCAAGCAACAGGTCGCATACAGCTCTTGGTCTCAGGACACCTCCCACCCCGAACATTACGGAGGAACCCAAAGAAGGTTCCCTTGTGTGGAGTTTAGGTGTCAGTACTGACCATATTAGGTATTAAAAGCGAGCCATTTTTTTCATTTATTTTTTTTTTTTTTAATGTTCCTAGAAGCTTTAAGTGGAATAGCCTGGGCTTGGAAACAACTCAATGAGAACCCAATTAGTAAACGATCACACGATCTGTGGTATGGCTGCATTAGTTATGTGCTACTCTCCAGTAAAAAGGAGCGAAGTGATGTATACAACGTGAACGGATCTCAAGGGGATTCTTCTGGGTGAAGAGTCATTTCTATAAACATGCTGCTTATATAACATAGGAGTGTATGTATATATATATATATATACACACACACACACACATATATATACATGTATATATGTGTATATACATATATATATGTATATATATAACCTTCTTAAGATCAGAAGGTTGTCTAGATGGATACACCTGTTCATGGTGGCCAGGGAGAGACATTTTTCAAATACAAGAAGACGCAGGGCCCCCTGGGTGGCTCAGTCGGTTGAGCGCCCGACTTCGGCTCAGGTCACGATCTCGCAGTTTGTGAGTTGGAGCCCCGCATCAGGCTCGCCGCTGTCACCCTGTCAGCACAGAGCCTGCTTCGGATCCTTTGTCCCCCTTTCTCTACCTCTCCCCTGCTTGCGCTCTCCCAAAAATAAGTATTAAAAAAAAAAAAAAAAAGAATACGCAAGCCCCCGTATTCCATTAGCCACTAGAACAATCATGTGATCACGTGCCATGTACCCTCCGAAAACCCCACTGTATACTCACGCAAGAAACACAGTAAAAAGGAAAATGTCTTAGCTCATGAGAATCATCCTGATCTCACAGGCAGCCTGAAAGGGTCTCAAAGACCCCCAGAGGCCCTGGAAACACACCTGGAGAGCCACTGGCCTAGCGGTTAGGAGAACGGATTCTGCAGTCAGGCTGTCTGGGTGTGATTCCTTCCCTGCTACTTAGGAGCCGGCTCACTTTACCTCTCGGTGCCTTAGTTTCTCCGTCCATGCCTGGCACTCAAGTGCACACTCCACAAATGCGGGCCGTTACAAGGACCCTGACCACAGTGAGTACCACTGTCACCTGACCTCAGAGAGGAGGCTCAGAGAGGAGAAGTAACTCACCCGGGGTCACACAGCTGGGTGAGTGACTGGGGCAGTGCCCTCCCCAGTCCGGGACTTCGCGCCAGGTGCCTCACAATCGCCTGAGTTCCAAGTCTTCTCCCAGACCCAGAAGTCTCCAGGGCTCTCAAATGAATTTTAACGGAGTTTTCATCTTAACTGAGCTACCCAGGGTCAAACCAGTTTGGCACCGTTGCCTTGCTTTCCCCTCCCTCTGAGGGAACTCAGGTGGGCCCAGCCTCACCTGACAGAGGAAAAGCAAAGACCCTGGAGAGGAAGGGACTTGTCAACCGGTCCACGCGGAGGCACGATGAGAACGCAGGGCTCAATCTCCTGTTTTGTTTCTATGGAGGGACCTCTGCCAGGACCCGAAACGCACCTCCCTCGGGCGCCTAGGGCTTGGCTCGTAAAAGCACGGTGGGGCCAGGCAGGAGACAGGGGTCTTCAGCCCGGGGACTGAGGCTCCAGGTTTGCAGCCCCGTGGCCGTGGGCCCAGTGAGGCAGCGTCAGAAGCAGCCACCACGGTCTCAAGACCAACCAGCAGAACAAGGAGGCTACCGCTCTCCAGAAGAGTCCAGGCGGGGCCACGTCCACGGGGAGATTCATACAGCGCGTGCCTGCTGCACTGTCAGGCTTCCAGAGGCCAGGAGACCCACAAGACGCAGAGGCCAAGTGGGCGGGGGTACGTCGAGGGGGAGGGTCTGCGCTGGGCTGGAGGCTCAGAAGGCACTGGGAGCCGGCCTGACTGGGAGGCACCGACACAGAAGCCACCCTACAGCCACCCCAGGAGACTGGCTTCCTCGATGGGCTTGCCTTCACCGACCACTTTTCCTGTCCCCCCCCCCACCCCCACAAAAAGGGAGATGATTTGATTAGAGAAAAGCCACCAAAACAAAACCTTTGTCAAACATTCCACTATCTTATAACCTTCTGAACTGTTTTCCCGCTGGGGCTGACACAGAGCTCTCGATACCTCCGTGTTATCTGGTGTCCATCCTTGAACCGGCAGTGAGCGTGGGCGTTCGATGGACGTCCGTGAAAAGCAGAGTGGCCCAGTCCCCTCCCCGGGTCGCACAAAGAGGGGCCTGATGTTGCTACAACCTGCACGAGGCCACTGCTGCTTTCACCAGGGACGGGGACGGCCACAGCACCGAGGATGTCACCGGTCATCAAAGTCTGGCGGGAAGCTACTGTAGACACTTAGCAAGAAAGGGGACTCTGCTGTGCTAAGAATGGTGGCCAATCAAGAAATAAAATTAGCTGCGGTGCACGGAAGTGTGTGGCTGCTCCACGTGACAATCTTTCTCTGCCATCTAAAGCCCCACACCTGGCTCTTTGATGGCCTTGAAATCCCTGCGACACAAATCCCTGTAACATCTAGCTGGTGACCCGAAAAATCGCCATCTTGCAGACAGCGGGAATTGTCCCCAAGGTGGGCCATGAATGAAGCACACAGATCTCTTACAGAGACCACGCTCTCCCGGCACTGTCCCTGCCTGGGACGCCCCATCCCCAGGGGGGTGCTCCTAGGTGCCAAGGTTGCCCCCACTTCCCTCCCAGGTAGGCACCTTCGCGTGCACCTTCTGGAACTCGGAAGATCAAAGGGACGGGAGAGTGTTCTGGCTCCTGTCTGTGAGGACTATCCCGGCCGCTCCCCGGCCGGGAAAGATGACCGCCCCCGTATCCAGAAAAAGAAACATCTCAGCCCCGTGGTTGCAAAAGACCACTCCACTCTCCTGTGTCGATGCCATTTCACTGCGGGCTTCAGAACAGGCCCCTTAGCCAACTCTGCCATTAGTTTATATAATCACTCCAGTAACTAAAGCAAACATGAGGCTTGATTATCCTTATTTCAGAGATGAAAGGAAGCCCAGAAACAAACAGGGTATTACCCAAGGTCCTATAAGCTGTTGGGGTCACACCACGGGAGGCCCAAGTCTCCTTCCACCCCGGCTGCTGTAACATCACAAGCACCTCTGCCCCACCTGTCCTGCCCTTCGCAGGAGAGCCACGAAGATGCTTTAGTTATAAGGTTGCCCGAGATGCAGAGATTACAATCCCACGCCAGCACGCCAATTATCCAGGCCCATCCTGGGTCCCCCCCTCCGGGACAGAGGTGGCTCACGACCCCGCCCTCCGACAACAGCTCAGGCCTGGGCTGGCAAGTGTAATCTTGTAGGGATTTATCGTGGCTTCCCCTGCCCTTGGAAGCTCCCGAGGCCTTTCAGAAGTCACAGAGCCACCCCCTGATTCTCAGGGTCACCCGGTGAGGCTGAACACGGCAAGCGCTTCTCTGGGTTCAGAATATGGAAAAGGAGGGGCGAACAGGACATTCTGCCCAAGGCCCACAAAGCAGGTGCCCCTGAAGCCTGGGCACCCACCGCCAGGAAAATCCAAACCGGCACTCCTCAAAGCAGCTGTGACCAGGGATGTTACAACGCAGAGAACTGGGACATTATGGAGAAGTCATCTGGGGACCCCCGGTCCACGGGCTTTGCTTCTGGAGCCTGACAAGTGCAATCACCATGCCCCTCAGCACCCCGGGCCCTGACTCAGACCCCCTTCTGCTGGCCAAGTTGCCCAAGAGGATGCTGGGTACTTCTCAGATGGGGTCTGCAGGAGGGGACAGAGGAAAAGACACGGGCCCCCTTGAAGGCAGGGGGATGGTCTTGTTCACTGTGTCTCCCCAGTGCCTGGCACAGACCCTGGCCCACCGATAGCTCACAGCAGGGCTTCCAGAAAAAACAGACCATAGCAGGGAGGGAGAGGACAGGTCAGTCAGCTGGCAGAGAGTCATATGCAAGATGTGGAGATTCCAGAACAGGCCTACTTCCCTTTACCACGCCTTCCTTCATCTCTCTATGCCTTCACTGAGCAAATGTTTATGGGGCAATTACTACCCGCCAAGAACTGCACAAGACCCCAACTAAAAGGAGGAAGGATGATTGGGGGCAGAGGGGTGCAAATAAACTCTGAGTTTTTACTATGCACCAGGCACAACCCCAACATATAAAACTGAGGCCAGGGGCACCTGGGTGGCTCAGTCGGTGAAGCATCTGACTTCGGCTCAGGTCATGATCTCACAGTTCGTGGGTTCGAACCCCGTGTCGGGCTCTGTGCTGACAGTTCAGAGCCTGGAGCCTGTTTCAGATTCTGTGTCTCCCTCTCTCTCTGCCCCTCCCCTGTTCATGCTCTGTTTCTGTCTCAAAAATAAATAAACATTAAAAAAAAAAAATCTGAGGCCAACTCCCCTCGACGCAATTCAGTTTTTATTCATTTATTTTTGAGAGAGACAGAGACAGCGTGGGCAGGGGAAGGGCAGAGAGAATCCTAAGCAGGCTCAGCACTGCCAGCACAGAGCCTGATGCGGGGCTGGAACTCACGAAACCGTGAGATCATGACCTGAGCCGAAACCAAGAGTCGACGCTTAACCGACTGAGCCACCCAGGCGCCCCTCGATTCAGTTTTAAAAAGCAAAAACCTTGAGAACCCATCACGGTGAATGCAGGGACGAGGGGACGTAGCACAGGTGGGGACCAGTGGAGTGAGGAGGGGAAAGGTGGACGGCTCTGAGGGGTGGGGGTGTCGGAGGCCTGCAAGTCCTCACTGAAGGGGGGCAGCTGGTGTTGGGACAGGAGCCAGAGGGCCAAGGGCAGGTGACAGCAGGGCCCTTGTAAGGAGCCGCTGCAGATCCACACAGCTGAGAGAGGGGAGGAGAAGGCTGGAGGCGCAGGCAGGTGGCTCTACAGCATTCACAAGTACAGCGAGATAACACCTCTGTTTGGGGGGTGACACCATCGACTCAAAGGGAATCAGACTGGGAGCAAAGCGGGAAAGGCAACGCATGTGCTAATCTGCGTTCCCTCCGCAAGGAGAGAAAAAGTCACTGTTTCCTTGCTAATAAAAAGGAAGAAAAACTTTTTGTTTTGTTCTGTTTTGTCTCCTCCGCAGCTCTCACCTACACCCGAGCTCATGAACTCGGGCGCCCACCAGGGCCAGGCAGGCACTGGCGTCAGGGGCCAGCCCAGCGCAGGCACCTCCTGCAGGAAGGAGGGCGGCCCAGAGCCGCCAGGTCTCCCGGGGAAGCCAGGAATGGAGATGCAGGGGACACCTCTCCCTTTGTAAAATTCCAGTAGCCAACACAAAAGTTGTAAAACAATGAAACGCCGGGTGGGTCCCTCCGTGAGAGACACGTGCCCGGAGGACAGATGCCACAGAAAAGCAGGGAGGACAGGGGGATGAGGTGACAAGGGCACTGCACGGGCACCCTGGGCCCACCTTTTGCCACCAAGAGCTGAGAATGGGGGCCGACGAGGCTGGAGCAGCCACCAGAAGCAAGGGGACAGGCTCGCAGGTGCGGCCCCAGGGCCCGGGTAGTACGCACGCAACCAGGAGGGGAAACAAAGTCTCCGGCCACTGGCCCTGCACCTCTCGGTGTCGCCTTCTTTCCATCACCTGATATCTTGGCTACCTCGGTCTCACACGTCCGGAACAAGAGGAACACGATCTAGCGAGGATAGCGAGGCCCAAAGGTGACTATGTGATACCCTGGGGGGTGGAGGCCAGAGGAAGTGCCCTTTCCCGCTGCTCCCTGGGGTGGGGTGGAGGGGGCAGAGGATGTCTCGAGGGAGAGGGGTGCTGGGAAGGGGGGAGAGAGGGGGACAAGGCGCCGGTGGCTCTTGCTCAATCTCCACCTTTGCCAGGACTGTTCAGCTCAAAAACAAATAGTTTCAACTGATATCAGATCCTTTACGAGGGTAAACGCTTAAAAAAAAAATAAAAAAAAAAAAAAGTAAGGGTGCCTTAAAAAAGTCGGTTGGGCATCCTGATTCTTGATTTCGGCTGTGGTCATGGCCTCACAGTTCGGGAGTTCGAGCCCCACGTCAGGCTCCACGCTGTCAGCCCGGAGCCTGCTTGGGATTCTCTCTCTCTGCCCCTCCGCCGCTCACCTGTGCACGTATGCACTCACACGGGCACTCTCGCTCGCTCTTTCTCTCAAAATAAATAAACTTAAAAAAAAAAAAAAGAAAGTAGAGGGGCACCTGGATGGCTCAGTCAGTTAAGCATCCGACTCTTGGTTTCGGCTCTGGTCACCATCTCACGATCTTTGTGAGTTCGAGCCCTGCGCTGTCAGTGCCCAGCCTGCTTGGGATTCTCTCTCTCTCCCTGTCACTCTCTGCCCCTACCCCCTCTCTCAAAAATAAATGAACTAAAAAAAAAAAAAGAAAAAAGTAAAGCAAAATGCAGTATTTTCTGAGCTCAGATCAGAACAAGGTATGCCAGCCTTGGAGCTGCCTGGTGCCTCTTATGCCCCTTGTCTCTGTCTGAACAGTTAATGCCAGCTTTCCCCCAACAGGATGCAGAGAAAAGCACGGAATGTGGACTGATGCCCAGGGTCTGCGCTTTGGCTCCACAACCCTGGAGCTGTGTGACCCTGATCAAGTCTCTTCACCTCAGTTTCCTTACCTGGAAAATGGGCTCTGTGACGATAATCCTACCGTAGGGGTTTTGTGCCTCAGATGAGCACACGGCCCCGAGATGGCTTTGCAAGCTCCAGAGCACTGAACAAATGTTAATTATTCTGCCTCTTGGGGGTAATCCGATGAATCGGGGCGCCTCCTGACGCCCCTGGAGCTGGATATCGAGTCAAGCAAAATGACTGCCATAACTGAATCGGGACCCAGACTGTGACTGGGCAGGGTGCCTCGGGATTTCCCGGCTCCCGGCTGGAGATAAAGCACAGGTTCCAGTCGCTCCCCTCCTCACCGCTACCACACCACACTGACTTGCAAGCTACTCCAAGCCCAAAATCACCCTGCAGGGAGCCTTGTAAAGGCCGTGGGCTTCTTGTACATTTCCCACAAGTAGCAAGTAGTTACCATAGCAACCTGTGCAGTTCCCTATGCCTGAGTTAGAGAGGCCTGGCCCCATCCCACCCCTCGTGTCAAAAACACCTGCGGTTGCCTTAGAAACCTTCCTATTCCTGCAGCTTAATGAGGATATATTTGTTGACCTGATCTAGTTTTCTTTTCGTAGAATGATTCTAGCCGCTCACCCAAGTATCAGACCATTCAGTCACTTGACTTCCCACAGGACTTAATAAAAACAGATCAAACCATCAGGCACTGCTCACCTGGCCCAAAGCACCATCGAACTGACCTTTCCTTCAATTTGAAAAGTTGGTACGTAAGCACCAGAAGGGAGCCTTCTTAAGTTTTCCCTCTTTCTAAGGAATTTCTGGGGTTGGGAACTCCTCCCCACCCCCCAGTGCTAAATAGTTACGACAGCATGAAGGGAAGTGGAAAGAGTTCAGGGCTTAAGAACCAAATATTCCTGGACTGAAATCCCAGCTTGACCTTTTACTAGCTGTATGACCTTGGGCAAATTATTCCGCCTTTCTTACTGTTTCTCACTGGTGAAATGGGGCTAACACTACCAACATCATGAGTTGTTGTAAGGACTTAAAGAGAATTCAGCGAGATCACTGCTAGAGGTGCTAGAAAAACCACCAGGCAGGCGTTCGGTAGCATTAATTCACACGCTCACACCTTACTTTTGGAAAATGCTGCCTGACAACCTGGCCAGATACCCAACTAGGCTCAGGAGGGAGGGCAGGTCCCCAGGAAGGCTAAGGATGTGGCTTTCGGAAACAGGCTCCAAACCAATCTGAACAAAGATCCTCAAATATAAGTGCACCTGTACATCGATGGAGGGATATACAACCTCTCAGGACGAGGCTTTCGGAAGGCAACTGTCATCTTTACATAGTATTTATGTAACAACCACATGCTCCTCAGGTCTACTGAATAACTCTATCTGACCCCCTTTTCCCAGAGGCAGGCCCCTAAGTGAGAAGATCCAGGAATGATGAGCCCATTTACTGTGCCAGACGCAGGGGGCACTCCAGAGTGGCCCAAGACTTCTGCAAACTGCCTCTGCGGGCTAAGTGGCCAGGCTGGGGGCGGGGGGTGTCCATCAGCAGGGGACAACCTATGGAGCCTGAGCCAGACAGCAGGGTGTGGAGCCCCTGGTTACATAAAGTCCCTGGATGACCCAGCCCGTCCCCTAAAGGGACCCTTCCCATGCCTGTGGGGCATATTCCCCTCAACAGCATTCCTCAACATTCCAGGAGTGACTGCCTCAACCGTCACCTTCTTCCCTCCCCAAACCACACTCTCTGCCTGACCCCCATTTCCATCATGCCCTCAGCTTCGCGCCCTCGCTCCCGATCTTCCAGGCCACCCGAGACACCTGTGATGTCCAATCACCAGGTCGTATCTGGTCATTGCTCCGGAGTGTTTTGATCCGGGCACCTTTGGATTAATTTTTGGAAGCACTGCTTCCGGCGCCCTCCGCCCTCCAGCTTCCCTGAAAGCCAGCCATCCCCTCCCTCCCTGGTCCCCATCCCTCCAGCTGTCAGGACCTCCGCTTCCATCCTCTTTTCCCACTTGCCCGGTGCACCCTGTTGCTTTGCTAGTTTTCCAAATTTCCAAAGTCGTTCTCCTTTAAAACATTCGCCCAACCCCCCAGGGCACAGAACAGATCCCGGAAGCCATGCTCCTCCCAGAAGGGGGAGGCGGAGAGCCCTACTCTCCCAGCTGGTCTCCCCCAAAGCCTCAAGGGCGCCCTCAGGGCACCTTCCCAGAGCACGTTTTGAAAAGCCCTGCCCTCACCCCTCACCTATGCCCAAGCCCCCCTCCTCCGCTCTGTTGCAGCTGTGATATCTCAGCAGCGGGGCAGAGGGAGGGAGGGAGAGAGCAGGATGAACACTTTGGGAGAAAGAGCAAGAAATGCTTCCCAGAGGAGAGCTGACATCTGAAGGACAGGCAGGCATCCGCAGGATGGGGAAGGCACGGGAAAGGACTCTCCGGCCCGGGGAAGGCAAGGGCAAAGCCAGGGTCATTCAGCTGGGAACTCCTTGGGGGCAGGGGCCGAACCGGGCTTCGCTCGGTGCCCCTCCCCAAGCCTCACTGTCCCACCGGCACAAGAGGAAGGAGGACAGTCCCCACGGATGGCGTGCAGAGCACTTGCGAGGTACAGGGCAGTGTTCGAGGCGCTCTGCGCGCAGCAGCTCGTATGGCCCTCACAACGCGCCTTCACGGCTGTGTCCCCCTCAGCTTTTCTCGCTTCACAGACAAGACACCTGCGTCGAAGGAGTCTCGTGCCTGACCAGTCTCACAACGAGGAAATGCTAGAGCCTGAGTGTCACTGAGGGGGTCTGGCTTTACGGCCCGTCCCCCCCCACCACCACACTCCCACCGCCTCTCGGTCAAGCACGTGTCCCTGGAACGCAGTGCCCGGCCCCGGGGAAAAACTTACTAAGTGACCGTTATTACTGATGCCTTTCGATTCGACTTCTAAAGAACAGGGCCTGGTCTCTCTAGATAGCACTGGGAACACTACCTCCTTCGGGCCTCGGCCCTGCAGGGAAAGCCTAGTGGCTAACGGCTCTGGAAGACACACAGCCCTGAGCCCTCGGTCACTACTGGCTAGAGACCTTGGGCAGGCTACTTCACCTCTCTATACCTCGGTTTCTTCTAGAAGACAGGGTTTTGACGAGGATGAAATGCATCACTGCCCGGGAAGTCTAATGCCCGGCTCTCAGGCCAGGCTCAACGAGCGGTCAGGATCTTCATCACCAGGGCTGAGCTCCCACATGGCCCATTCCCTCCCTGGACACTGAGGAGGGGGAACTTAAGATTCCTCCAGAGATGCCATCAATCAACGGCACAACATAAATCCAATGGCTGGATGTGACTCAGATCAGTAACGTTCCGCTTCAGTCAGTATGGTGGCCAAGAAACAGGTTACTTGACAAGTAGCCCATTCTTGAAATTTCCTGACAGGGAAACACAACCCAGACACTCTGCAAAGCCTCTTCCTTCTCTGGCCCCACGGCTCAGTGAAAAGAAAACCGTCCACACCCACCTGCCATTTCCTTCTTCCTCTGCCCCAACTGTTCAGGTGATTCAGGAAGGTGCTCAGCCTGCAGCTGTCGGCCTCCCCACACCCGACGCCGGCTAATCTGCACGGAGCAAGCTGAGCTGGCAGCTTCAATCATCCGTTTAGGAAGGGTCAGGATTGAGGTCAAGGCAAAGGCACACTCAGGACACATATCCAGGAGTCTGTATGAGGCCCCTCGAGGTTTGTCTATTCAAAGTCCAAGGCAATGAAACTCGCTGTTCTTACCGGTTTGGGGCCATCCTAGGCTGGTAGAGGGTGAGACACCTGTAGACCCTACCCTCTGCCGATGACGTCTGACACTATGAACTTCTCGGTGCGCCCCCCCCACCCCGCACCCCAAGGCGGGCAGGTGTGCCGAGGGCAACAGGGTAGCCACAGGAAAAGAGAAACTAGGCCAGAGCCTCCTCATATCTGCTCTCGACTCAGGCAGGGCCCCTTGAAGGTCATTATCAAACAAGCAAAGGCCATTACCAAATAGGCAACGCCTTAGCAGCAGCTGCCCTGGGCTCTGCACTCATTTTCATCCTCTGGCAGAATGCCCACTCCGAGCCAGCCTCTCCAGCAGCTGCCCATCTGGTTCTAACAGACTCCAACCTCACCAGCCCTCTCCCACAGACCCCAGTAATCTCTAAAGGACACAGCCAGTCAGGGCACTCACATCCCTGCTTAAACCTTCCATAGCTCCCCAGTGCTTTGGTATTACATTCAAAATCTTTGCTCCTTGGCTTGACAGGCAAGGTCCTAGATCAACTGATCCCAAACCTCCCTTTTCATCTAGATCGTCCTCCACTCCCTCACGGGCTGCTCACCCTGCCCCAACTCTCTGTTCTACCCACTGGTCCCAGGACAGGCAACAGGCTTCCAATTACTGTGCACCTGTATAAAGATGAGTGGGACGGGGACTCTGCCCCCAAGGCGTTCCCAGCCCTGCCATCCAGCCTTTGCTACTCCTGCTCTTCTGCCTGGAATACTCTGTCCTCTGCCTCCTCCAGCTTGAAAATGCCTGTCCAGCCTTCAAATGCCAGCTCCTTCTCCCACCCTCCCATAGTGTTCTGGAAGTACCGCCCAGCATTTAGGATACAGGAATCAGCCAGACTGTGAGCTCCCCAAGGGCACAGCCCACACAGCCCGTGTGTCACTCAGGTCTGCAACCCAGCACTGGGTCAGTGCCTAGCACACACAAGGCACTCGATGAGAGCTGACCGCAAAGGGCACCTGCTCTTGGCCAACACATGGGAACAGGGACTAGATTTCTCTCCTGCCTCAACCAACCAAAAAGCCAGACAAAATAAATAAAACAATGATTTTTCAGACAATGGGCATCAGGCATTTCGGGAAAGTGATTTCTGAGAGGGAGGAACAACTGCCCTAGCTCACTGCCCAGAAAGGGGTTCCAGGCCACGATGCAGGGAGAAAGTACCCAGGCAACGCCTGCCAGTCTTGGAGCCCGACAGTCTCCCCGGGTTGGGGAAAGCAAGCTGGGAGTCCAGGGAGGTCAAGGCAGCCAGACTTTACAGGGCCTAAAACCAGAGAGGAGATAGCTACACAAAGGGAGAGCTCTGGAAATCTATGAAGGGTCCCCCTCCACTTTTTGGCTGCGTAGTACAGATCAGGATCAGAGGGAACGATCCTTGGACCCAAAGTTGAGCCAAGAATAATTTCTGTCTCAGCCAAAGTGGAAAACCTAGCATGAAGAAGGTACTGCCTTGTTCTGATCCCACATGACAAAATTAAGAGCGAGTCTTTAAAGGATGAAACTGTTTCCAAGTAACTTAACAGTGTCCCAAAACAATGCCAAGAATATTTATAGAAATACAGAAGTATCCAGCACCCATAACATTCTCAACATCTGACATCAATCAAAAATTACCAGACATACAAAGAGGCAAGAAAGCTTTTCCATTAACAGAAACAGACTCAGAAATACAGATAACAGGGACGCCTGGGTGGCCCAGTCAGTTGAGCGTCCGACCCTTTATTTTGGCTCAGGTCATGATCTCACAGTTTGTGGGATTGAGCCCCACATCATGTTTCAAGCTGACAGCACAGAGCTCGCGTGGGATTCTCTCTCTCCCTCTCTCTCTGCCCCTCCCCTACTCGTTTGCATTCTCTCTCACTCTCAAAATAAAGAAACTTAAAAATATACATACAGATAACAGAATTAGCAGAAAATGACATTAAAATGGCCACTATAACCATGTTCCACATATTCAAGAAGCTAAAAGAAAAAACTGAGTTGCAGAGATGGAAACTATGATGTCTGAGATAAAAAGTATACCGGGCAAACGTAGCAACAGATGAGGCGAACGACAAAAGCTTGATAAACCTGAAGAAGCGACAATACGAACTATCCAAAACCACCACAAAGAGAAAAATAAAAAGACCAGGGAAGAAAATGAAGGGAGCATCAGAGAGCTGTGCAACAACTTCAGGCATCCTAAATACATGTTAACTGGAGTCCCCAAAGGAGAGAGAGAAAGGAGAACACAGAAAGTATCTGAAGAATTAACTCGACTCTCCAAATTTGACAAAATCTATACAAACCCACAGATCCCAAACACTCAGCTGACCCAAGAACAAGAAACCTGAAGAAAAGTACACCAAGGCATATCATAATTAAATTGTTCAAAACCAGCAATAGAAGAAAAGCTGCCAGAAGGAAAAAGGGCACATCAGGAACGGAAGCCCGAAAATCAGAGACACGACAGATTATTCATTTGAAATAATGCAAGCCGGAAGACACTGGAACCACATCTTTAAAAATGCTGAAAGTACGAGTCAATTAAGAATCCTATACCCAGGGAAAATGCCTTTCAATACCAAAGGCAAAATAAAGACTCTCTTAGGCATCCAAAAGCTGAAAGAATTCATCACCCGCAGACCAGCACTGCAAGAAATAGTAAAGTGAGAAAGACTCTGAAACAAAATGGATTTACACAGAGGGATGGAAAACACCAGAAATGATAAACATGTAAGGAAATATATTTTTCTTCTTTTTGATCTCTTTACAAAATCATCAGCTGTTTACAGCAAAAATCATCACAATGTGGGGCACCTGAGTGGCTCAGTTGGCTAAGCGCCCAACTTTGGCTCAGGTCATGATCTCACAGCTCCTGAGTTCAAGCCCCACACCAGGCTCCCTGCTGTCAGCACAGAGCCCACTTCGGATCCTCTGTCTCCCTCTCTCTCTGCTCCTCTTCCGCTCATGCACATGAGTTCTCTCTCTCTCTCTCAAAAATAAAGAATTTTAAAAAATAATAATAACGATGTATTATGGGATTTACAACACATGTACAAGTGAAATGTCTGATAACAATACAAAGTCCAGAAGGAAAGTGATAAATGTATACTACTGTGAGGTTCTTATACTATATGTAAAGTGGTATAATACCATTTGATGATAGACTGTGCCAAGTTAAAGACTCAAACTATGAAGCTTAAGGCAACTGCTAAAAAACAAACAAAAAAGAGTTACAGCAAATAAACTAGGCAAAGGGAACAAAATGAAACCATAAAAATTACTCAACCCCAAAGAGACCAGAGGAAAAAGGAAATGGGAACAAAGAATATTGGGCAAACTGAAAACAAATAGCAAGATAATAGTTAAGCCCAACTTAATAATCGTATTAAGAGTTAAGCCCACTTAATAATCGTATTAAGTGTAAATATTCTAAACATCCCAATTAAAAGGCAGAGATTACAAAATTGAATTTTACAAAATGCAAAACCTACCTATACGTTGCTTACAAGAACCCACTTTAAATACGAAGGCACAAATAATTTAAAAGTAAAAGAATATAAAGAAATACACCAAGTAAACACTAATTTTTTGAACACTATCCATTTTTAAATTGTGGAAAAACATATACAACATGAAATTTACCATTTTAACCTTTTTTTAAATTTTTTGTTAATGTTTATTTATTTTTGAGAGAGACAGACAGAACGTGAGCAGGGGAGGGGCAGAGAGAGAGAGGGAGACACAGAATCCGAAGCAGGCGCCAGGCTCTGAGCTGTCGGCACAGAGCCCGATGTGGGGCTCGAACTCACAAACTATGGGATCGTGACCTGAGCCGAAGTCAGATGCTCAACCGACTGAGCCACCCAGGAGCCCCCATTTTAACCTCTTTTAAGTGCACACTTTTGTGGCATTAAGGGCATTCACACGGTTATATTACCATCAACACCACCCACCTCCAGAAGTTTATCATCCCAAAACGAAACTCTATACCCATTAAACATTAATTCCCCATTCGTCCTCCTCAGCCCCTGGCAACCACTATTCTGTCTGTCTCTATGAATTTAACTACTCTCGGAACCTTACGTAAGAGAAATCATGCAGTATTTGTCCTTTTGTGACTGGCCTGTTTCATTTAGCATTATTTCTTCAAGTTTTGTCCAGGTGGTACTATGTGTCAAAGTTTCCTTCCTTTTTAAAGCGAGATAATTTCTATGTATGTATCACATTTTGTTTATCCATTCATCTGTCGATGGACACTTGGGCTGCTTCCACGTTTTGGCTATTGTGAACAATGCTACCGTGAACATTGGTGTACAAACATATTGTTTGAGTCTCTGCTTCTACTTTTTTCGGGCATATACATAATTGGAATGGCTGGGTCCTACGGTGACTGTGTATTTAATTTTTGGAGGAGCTGCCATACTGTTTTCTGCAGCAGCCGTGCCCTCGACTTTCCGACCAGCAATAAGGGTTCCAATTTCTCCACATCCTGTTGCCACCACTTCTGGGTTTTTTGTCATTTTGATTCGCATTTCCCTAATGACTAGTGACGTTGAGTATCTTCATGTGCTTAATTGGTCATTTGTGTATCTTCGGAGAAATGTCTATTCAAGTCCTTTGCCTATTTTAGTCATATCATTTGTTTCTGTTTTCTATTTTGAGTTGTTAGTTCTGTATACATTCTGGATATCAATCCAACAATGTTTTGAAAGCTGGATTGCCTACATTAATATGAGACCATGTAGATTTCAGAGCAAAGAATATTACCAGGGACTGAAAGGGTCAATTCATCCAACAAAAACACTCCAAATGTTTATGCACTTAATAACAGAGCTTCAAATTGCATGAAGCAAAAACTGATAAAACTACGAGGAGAAATGAACAGACCAACAATTACAGTTGTAAGTTTCAATGACCCCCCCCCTTTTTAATAACGGATAGAACAAGTAAACAGAAAAGCACTAAGCAGTTAAGACCTGAACAGCACTACCAACCAACTCAGCGGACATTTATACCACATGCCAGACAGCAAAGCAGGAAACACCTTTTTCCCAAGTAGTCACAGAACACTTACCAGGGAAGATCATATCCTGCGCCACAAAACACGCCTCAGTACATTAAAACGTTTCAAGTCACACAAGCTACATCCACTGTTTACAAAGACATTAAGTTAGAAAGCAGCGTTTATTGGACAGAAAGAGAGTAAAGTTAAGAGTATAAGGCTGACTTTGTGTCTTCTACTATTTGTAATCCTGCTGAGGAGGAATCACATGAATTAGCAGTGGGACTAAAAGTACTGCCGTGTCTTCAATGCTAGGGCATACCTGACCTGGGCTATCTGTTTGATAACGTATTCATGGTTGAGTCTCTCCTTCTCTCCACTCTCCAGCCCATCCTAAGCCCCAGGGGCACCACCTAAATCACGACAAACCTGTTTGGTATTTGCTCAAGTCTTTCACAGAAACCAGCGAAGGGAAAGAGAAATGCAGTGGAGGGAGCACCTGTGAAGTAAACATGCCTTTTAAAGCTCCCGAATCCTCAGAGACATCGCCACGACAGAGATCTCTGTTACAGGGCAACTATCCAGGAACAAACCGGAACCTTGTGAAAAGTCCAAACTCTGAGCAGAAACTAATAGAATTTTGGAACAACAGAGATCCAGTGGGATTAAAACAACGTCTTCAATGACCTAATGATGTCAGCCTGGAAAAACCCTACTGGTCCTGGCCAAAAGTATCAGGAAATGATCCGCATGGCTAGTTAGCCTGATGCCCTCTCAACAGCAGATCTATGTCGGAGTAGCAAATTGCACAGCAGTAAGTAAAAAGAAAACGAGAATCCTTAGAAATAATCTCAATTCCAAGAACAAAAATCTACACGCCCCTGAAAGTGGTGCTTCCCACTCAGTCAGTTAAGCAACCAACTTAGGCTCAGGTCATGATCTCACAAAATTCATGAGTTCAAGCCTCGTGTCGGCCTCTGTGCTGACAGCTCAGAGCATGGAGCCTGTTTCAGATTCTGTGTCTCCCTCTTTCTTTGCCCCTCCCTCTCTCTCTCAAAAATAAATAAACATTTAAAAGTTTTTAATGGAAAAAAAGGTGGTGCTTCACAAATCTGATTTACAGTAAGAATTACTCAATGCATGCATTAAAAATACAGATTCCTGGGACCCCTCCAGACAAATCTCCAGAGGTTTGACTCTGTATTTTTAACAAGCATCATAGATGATTTTTTTTTTAATGTTGTTGTTGAAGTAGGCTTCACGCCCAGCGTGGAGCCCAACACGGGGCTTGAACTCACGACCCTGAAATCGAGACCTGGGCTGGGATCAAGAGTCCGATACTTAACCGACTGAGGCACCCAGGTGCCCTGCATCATAGGTTACTCTTAAGGTCCAGCAAACACATGAGCTTTGAAATGAGACTACCGGGTTAAAAAATCCCAATTCGGCCACTTACTGGCTGTGTGACCAAATTATGTAACACCTCTACAACTCACTTTTCATCGTAAAATGGGATCACCACCTACCTTGAAGTATTCTCAGAATTCAGTATGTTCACAAAGCCCCTAGAACAGTGCCAAGAGCACATGGCAGTCAAGAAATCAGACCAACTGCTTATCTAAATGAACAAGTCTAAAATGAAATGTTCCACCTAATGGAAACTACAAAGGCACCAAGCCAGTTTCCAAGATAATCGAGGAAAAAAGCCTTTCTGGCCACTAGGACCACCAAGAACAAAGACTCTCACTTCAGTGGCCGATATTTCACCCAAGTCCTTCCTCCCACCCAGGACCACAAAGTCCAGGCCTGGGCAGGGCCGCAGCTCTGCACAAGAGCCCAGGAAAGTCATTCCTTCCCAAGTCCCTCTGTCACCGCCACCTCCAGCTCCAAGACTGACAGTCCTGAGAGTCAGGTGGCAGCATCTTGGGTGCAATGACTCCTGGAAAAGAGGCAAGGAGCCAACGAAGGGAGTGGAAAAGGGCTGAGTCAGCAAGAGGATCACTGTATCTCTGCTGAAGCGAAGGGAAGTGAGTCTGTGAAGTTTCCAGAGCTAAAGGTGGACGTTCCTAGGGTGGATGAGCCCAGACCCTGTCCTAAGAAAGTCCTGACGGTCTCAGGGGCTGAAACGCCAAGATGTAGGGTCAGCTCTGCCAGGAACTCACAACATAGCCCCGGGTTACTCCTTCTCCCATCCATAAAGTGGGAAAATAAGCACCTCATTGGCTGTGGAGACGAAAGGAGGAATCAGGCACATACTGGAGATACACAGACGCATACCACTGCCATCTGTACCCAAGAACCAGACACGTACTGGAGAAAGTTAGACAGATAGATATATAGACATATATAAATAATGTAGGTACACGTATAAAATACATACACACACACACACACACACACACACACACCAATGCCTTTCTACCCAGCAGGTCCAGGGGTAGGGTTTGGTCAGGGACGCTGGAAAAAAAAGGTAAGAACAGACTAAAGGCTGAAAGCTCTGGTTCTTTCCCTGCGCTGGGGAAAGGGCACAGGCGAGGAGTCACAGACCAGGATCACTGCGACCCTACTCTGCCACCGGCCTCCCGTTCGACCTCTGGCAAGTCATATCCCACTCTGAGGCCTGCTTTCCCATCTGTATAATGGGCAAACGGACTCCAACGTCACTAGAACTATGACCAACAAGATGCTCAAATATGGAATGGGGGTGGGGGGTGGAGGGTGGCCGTGAGGGGGTGGGGTGGGGCGGGGCCAGACGCTCCACCCGCAGGGGGAAGGGAGGGGAGGGCGCAAGGGGCAGGGGCGCCGGCCTCCCTCCCTTACGCTGCGAGGGGCAGGGGCGCCGGCGGTAGTCACGCGCCCTTCGCGCCCAATCACCGGCGTCTGCCAGGACGAGGCGGACAGGCGGGGGCGCGCCAGGAGCCACTGCCAGCGCCACCCCTTTCCCCGTCCTCGCCCCTCCCCGGGTCCCGCTCACCTGCCCCGGCCACCACCGCCGCCGCCGCCGCCGCCGCCACAGCCGCCGCGGGTTAAACCACGGCCCGCGCCCACACTTCCGGGGCCCGCAGGCCCGCCCCCTCCCGCCGGATGTGACACCCTTCCAACGTCCGGGGCTGGGAGCGGGGTCCACGCCGCTGTCCCGCACCACGCTGGGAGACCCGCGGGCCCGAGTCACCACGGTAGCGCCCCACCCCGCCCCCCTCCCCAGCACACACACACACACACACATACACACACACGCTCAGCCACCCCGGGCCACACCCACGGGCGTCCTCGCGAGACCCCTCCCGCGAGCGGCGGACGCCCGGCCCCGCCCCCCGCAGGCCTCCGCCCCGCCCCTGGAAGGGGACCGCCCATTGGGCGGAGACCCGGCCGCCCAGGGCGAGTGCGCCTGCGCGGGTTTCCCGCGGTTCCTCTGGTGGCCAAGACCAAGGCTCTTCTGTTTTACCGGGCTTGGGCTTGGCCTTGGGCAGGCTGCTCTAAGCGGCCGAAAGGGGCCCGAGAAGAAAGGAGTGGAATCCCAGCACCTAGGGAACGACTTAGGTGGTCTGAGCTCGGACTAAGGGGCCCCCAAGCCAACCACACGCCCACGGCCGTGACATCAGTCAGCTCCAGGCCGGGAGTGACCACAGACCTGTGTCCCTGGCAGAGAGCAGTGCCTGTCAGTCTGGAACTGACTGGCGGGTTTTTCAAAACAACTCTTGAGTAGTTTCCCAAGTAACCTGTTTCCCAAGGCCCGAGATTGCACTTGTAGCCCATTCTGTGTGCGTAGCGCGTGACAGACGTCCTTATACATCCTCACTTGCCCAGAATCCCGGGACCGATGACCTGGGAAGAAAAGCCCCCGATGCTAGCTGGTGCTCTCTTCCCTGGGCACCGTGTACTAAACGACCAGACCTGGGGGTGAACCCCATTTCCTGTTTGGCTTCTCAGCGGGGTCCATGATTGCAGCTTTGTAAAAAAAGGGATCCCAGGAGGAGAGCTTCTTAGACCAAGGAAACCGTACCACCCAAAATTGGCCACCATATTAGGTGTGGAATTAAGACCATCGTTGCTAGTGGTAGAAATCCAACTCTAGGCCACCATCTGCAAAATGGGAATTATTGGGTCACATAACTATAAAGTCCAGGAGCTCGATAGCACCAGGCACAGCAGTATTCAAGGTCCCATCCTTACTTGACTCTGTTCTTTCTTTTGGGATATCAAAATTCCTTTCAGCAGAGAGTCTCAAAACTTCGATTTCAAATTATAGAGAGAATGGATCTGATTGGCTATGGTAATCGCCATTGTCCCTATTGGGCAGAGCCTCCTTCCTCTTACTTGCCACCTCGTGGGCTGCCAGGTAGCAGATGGATTAAGGACCCTTGGGCCAGGTGACCACGCAGTGATCACCTCTAGAGGGCAGAAGGGACGGTGAGGAAGACAGTCTCAGCTACTGACTTGCGTGAGGGATACCACGGTTGGTTTTTGCAAACATCTCACTGTGAGCACAATGTCAGAGTGGCTCCCCTTTACAGCGCCGTCAGACAGCTGGGGTGACGCTGTTTTCCGAGGGGTTGGGAGGACCGAGGCAGATGACCTTAGCTTTGTGTCATAAGCCTTTTGTGCTATATAGTTTTTAATCTTGTGCATGTGTTACTTTGGTGGTAAAAAATTAGAAAACACTAGGATGGATTAGCTTGAGTTTATGTTTAGCAAGCCTTTCACCCACTGGTACTGTGTTGGCAGGTGAAATCCAGACGTGATGCCTGGAGCTAGAGTAGCCATCTTGAGCTGTGAGGTGACCGGGGAATGGAGGCCTTACTTGGAGGCACAACAAAGCAGAAGGACCCTGAGCCCTGATGCCCTGGAGCGTCGAGACCCTGCTGGATACTCACGTCTGGACTTCCACAGGAGAGGGAAATAGACCACCCTGGGTAAGCCACTCTCGTTTCGGGTTTGCTGTCACTCGTGCCCTTCAGGTTTTAGACTCCACTTCTGGAAAGCCCCTCTTGTACCCCCAAGGCTGGGTAAGTGCCCGCTTGTACGTTCTTCAAACACCCCACACCCTTTCCTTACTCAGCATTTGCTACATTTTTCTGTAATGGACCGTTCGCTCCCTCCGGAGAGTAATTTCTGTAAGGATGGGCAGGAACTATTTTATACACCATCTTCTGCGAATGCTAGAAACTCCTGAAGCAATGACAGTAATAACCTGTGAATGTGACAGACACAATGATTCTATCCAGGGGAAATGACAAACTGCTCTATACTTTCCCCATCAAGTAGGTCATTGCCAAGTCATCCAGGTTTGGGTGCTGAATTAGCAAAGATAGAGAATTAGAGCCAAGGAGGGAGGGAGAAAGGGAGGGAGGGAGGAAAACGTGGCGAGTCCTCTGAGGCAGGTGGCCCTGGAAGAGGGTGCTCTTCCTACCTCGTTTCCTCCTGTTTTCCACTTCTGGCTCTTTTCGGCTTCCCCAGGCTCAAGCCCACCCCGTTCGGTCCTGGTGTCCTATCGCTGGCACATACGTCCCTTATACCGTGCCTCAGTTACATCCAATTTCATTCATATTTCAGAGTGAGCCTGATACATGCAAAAGAGAGGGAGAGAGAGAGAGAGAGAGAGTGCGCGAGAGCAAGAGAAGACCGCTCCGTATGCTTCTCCCATTCTGTCATTCCACATACATTCACTGCTAAGAACTGAAGACACAGGGGGGTCTGGGTGGCTCAGTCGGTTAAGCGTCCGACTTCAGCTCAGGTCACGATCTCACGGTTTGCAAGTTCGAGCCCCACGTTGGACCCTGTGCTGACAGCTCGGAGCCCAGAGTCTGCTTTGAATTCCGTGTCTCCCTCTCTCTCTACCCCTCCCCTACTCTCTCTCTCTCTCTCTCTCAAAAATAAATATATTTTGGGATGAGCACTGGGTGTTGTATGGAAACCAATCTGACAATAAATTTCATATTAAAAGAAAGAAAGAAACAAACAAACAAACAAACAAACAAACAAACATTAAAAAGAATTAGCACTACAGAGACAATGGTGAACAGACACCATCTCCAGCCTCGGGGAAGTTACATTTTTGGTGGGAATTTGAGAGGACCAGGAGATCTCTCTTCCCCAAGATATCTCCGTCCTTCAGATGATCTTCATCCAGCACAAAAAAATATTCAAGTCCAGATATTCCCTGTGTTTCCTCTCTACCCCCTTCTACCAAGGGTGGGTGGGTTGGTTGGGCTCCTCCACTTGGATCTCATTATGCTGGTTGACTGGATGGAGAAGTGATGTAAGCAGAAGTGAGGAAAGCGGGACAGGTAGGTCCGAGTTTGAGGTCGGACGAAGAAGGTGTTTGAGAGGCTGAGGTATTGTGGGGGCGAGGATTCGGGACCCGGTTGGAAAAGCAATTTTTGAAGGAAGCTTTGCCGCCTGGCACGCATAATCCCCAATTCGGGCTTCAGGAGATCTTCGGTGAAGACTCCGTCCTTTTTTTTTTTTTTCCTGGACTTGCAAGTCAGATTGGTTTGGCTGGTTTCTCACTCGGGCTCCTTCCTCCTGGCGTCCACTCGGTGCTCAGCAGATCCGGCTGTACCCCCCAGAAAGGAGTCGTGTCTCCAAGGCAGGGGCTGGTAGCTGCCTACAGCGTTACCCTGCCTCTCGCTTTCCTTTAAAAATAGAGTAGGGGTTGGGGCGCCTGGGTGGCGCAGTCGGTTGAGCGTCCGGCTTCAGCCAGGTCACAATCTCGCGGTCCGTGAGTTCGAGCCCCGCGTCAGGCTCTGGGCTGATGGCTCGGAGCCTGGAGCCTGTTTCCGATTCTGTGTCTCCCTCTCTCTCTGCCCCTCCCCCGTTCATGCTCTGTCTCTCTCTGTCCCAAAAATAAATAAACGTTGAAAAAAAAATTAAAAAAAAAAATAGAGTAGGGGTGCCTGGACGGCCCACTCGGTAAAGGGTCCAACCGACTCTTGGTTTTGGCTCAGGTCATGATCTCGCGGTTTGTGAGTTCGAGCCCCGCATCAGGCTCCGTGCTGACAGCATGGAGCCTGCTTGGGGTTCTCTCTCTCTCCCCTTACTACTCTCTCTCTCTCTCTCTCTCTCTCTCAAAATAAGTAAGTACACTTAAAAAAAAAAGTGTCTAGGGGCGCCTGGGTGGCGCAGTCGGTTGGGCGTCCGACTTCAGCCAGGTCACGATCTCGTGGTCCGTGAGTTCGAGCCCCGCGTCAGGCTCTGGGCTGATGGCTCAGAGCCTGGAGCCTGTCTCCGATTCTGTGTCTCCCTCTCTCTCTGTCCCTCCCCCGTTCATGCTCTGTCTCTCTCTGTCCCAAAAATAGATAAACGTTGAAAAAAAAAATTTAAAAAAAAGTGTCTAAAATAAAATAGAGTATATTTTATTGTACAGCAATGTGTCCAGTAGCTAAAAGGACAAACCAACCAACAAAAACCCCTGCATTTCCCAACCGCCCTTGCTGCCAGTTATGATGGTGACTTTGTGTAATAAGCAGAAGGATTGCGAGGAATTTCTTGGAAGCCTGCTTTAAAGGAGCGGAGTCAGCTGGGAGGTGAGTCCTTTTGCCTTCCCACCTTCTTAACTGCTGCCTTGATTTCATATATGATGGCTAGAATTCTTCTAGCTGTGTTGGACCATGAGGTGTCCTAGGAAATGGAAACCATTCAAACTCTGGATGGCCTACCTCCAGACTGGTTTGAGTGGGAGGGGGAAAAAAATCAAGTTTTATCTTGTTACGGCTATTTTAGGTTTCTTGCCACGTGTACCCAAACTTAAACCTGATCCGGTTATCATTAATACAGTACACCTTCATTAGTATTCTGTGGGGTTTGGTAAATGAATTTACATTTTACAAGTTTCTTTATGATCTTGTTACATTTATGCAGAAACCATATATATACGAATATATATATACTGATGCACCCTTGTGCCAATGCAAAATTGTGATTAGAAACATGCCTTCTTAGGGGCGCCTGGGTGGCGCAGTCAGTTAAGCGCCCGACTTCAGCCAGGTCACGATCTTGCGGTCCGTGAGTTCGAGCCCCCGCGTGGGGCTCTGGGCTGATGGCTCAGAGCCTGGAACCTGTTTCCGATTCTGTGTCTCCCTCTCTCTCTGCCCCTCCCCCGTTCATGCTCTGTCTCTCTCTGTCCCAAAAATAAAAATAAATGTTGAAAAAAAAAATTAAAAAAAAAAAAAAGAAACATGCCTTCTTAAAGGTTTGGGAATTTTTTTTTCTTTTCATTTTTTTCGCCCTTGGTTTCCTGACTTATTAACAGCCTAGCGTATATCCTCTCATACGATCTCATCCAAATCTGTATCTACTGGCCAAAAGAGGCTGAGGGGCAGGGTGGGGAGAGCTAAAAAAGAGTAAAGTATAGGCACGTGAATGAAGGGTGGTGACCATGATTGCTCGTCATAAATATTCTAGCCAGGTCACATTACCGCCCCCCCTCCAGCCCCCACCCCAGGTTTGCCATGACGATGGAATTTTCTTTGGCCACCGCGGTGTGCACAATATGTCACTTCCAGGTAGAAGCCTTCGCGAAGCAGTGTCCTGTTTGCCACGCATCCCCTTCCCTTGCATCAAGAGGGCATGACCGTGATGAGCAGGGTCCCCTGCTAACCCGTGTCACATCTGAGTGCGCAATAAATCTTAGTTGTGCTGACCCGCTGAGATCTGGGGGTTGTATGTCTTCACAGTGTAACAGCTTATCTGCACTGAAACAGGAGGGCTTAACAGGGATGTTGTCTCCTTCTTCCTTTAATGATCAAACCCCGAGTCTAGGGCCACCTAGGCGAAAAGACTAAAGAGGACATACATTTCCTAACCTGTCTTTCACCTAAAAGGACTCCTGTGACTTCATTTCGCCAGTGAGATATGAGTGGAAATAATATTTACAACTTCTGGCTGTGTCCTTTAAGGAACAGGGCATGTCCTGCTTCCCCTTGTCTACTTCCTGCTAGCCAGGATGCAGATGTAATGACAGGCGCTGGAGCAGCCACATTAGACCAAGAGGTAAATATCACGTGTTGAAGGTGGCACAGCAGCAAGAAAGAATTTGAGTCCCCGTCACTGGGGAGCCACCTGGAGCACTGCACCGGAGAGAAATGAAATTGTATTTTATTTAAGCCTTGGTTAGGTAGGCCTGGGTTATGGAAGTTGAGCCTGTAACCTAGTACCCAACCCCTGCGTTAGCCTTACTTGGACAACAGAGTGTGAAGAATAGAAACCATATCTCTTTCCATGGACTTATGAACATGTGAGATCCCTGTCCTCCAGAACATGTGGTCTAGCAGGGATATCAGAAATTCAAGAAAGGGCAAAGCCGCATGGCAGAGAAAACTTCAGGGCGCTCTAGGAACACATAGGAGGGAAACTTAAATAAGTCAAGGTCCTGGTGGGTTGCTTGAAGAAGATCGTCTTAGGTCTTCTTAGGTCAGCCTCCCCAGAAGTAGCCCCAAAGATGAGGTGTCATGTATAAGGAATTTCTTTCAAAGTTGCTCTCAGAGAAACCAGTGAAGGACCAGGGGAAGGCAGGACAGGGAAGGGACAAGCCTGTTCCCACGGGGAACTCTGAAAGGTTAAGTCTCACCTCGAAAATGCCCAACCCAGGGGCGGCTGGGTGGCTCAGTCGGTTGAGCGTCCGACTTCGGGTCAGGTCATGATCTCGCAGTTTGTGAGTTCGAGCCCCACGTCGGGCTCTGTGCTGACAGCTCAGAGCCTGGAGCCTGCTTCAGATTCTGTGTCTCCTCCTCTCTCTGCCCCTCCCATGCTCATGGTCTGTCTCTCTCTGTCTCTCAATAATAAATAAACATTAAAAAAAAATTTTTTTTTTAATTAAAGAAAAAAAAAAAGAAAATGCCCAACCCAGGGGTGCCTGGGTGGCTCAGTTGAGCATCTGACTTCGGCTCAGGTCGTGATCTCACAGTTTGTGGGTCGGAGCCCCCCATCGGGCTCTGCGCTGACATCTCGGAGCCTGGAGCCTGCTTGGGATTCTGTGTCTCCCCTCCCCCTCTGCCCCTCCCCTGCTTGTGCACTCACTCGCACACTCTCTCTCTCTCTCTCTCTCAAAAATAAATACATAAACAAAATAAATAGGAAAAAAATTAAAAAGAATAAAAAAAGAATCCCACCGAGGGAAAGAGCCCCTTCTAGACTCTAGAGCGAGCCATTCTGGGGAACCAGGGAGGAGCCGTCAGCTGGAGTGTGTATCACCTCAGCATTTAAATCCCCACCTTCCCCCATACGCACATTCATACACACTGACGTACTCACTCATTTATACACTCTGTTCCTTACACACCCACACACACACACGCCAGTATTTTAAGAGCAGGAAGCAGGGAAAGGGAATGGCCACTGAGGAAGTGCTCAGTGAGACAGGCTGGGCTCTGTCTCCAGCTGGGGACCCCCAAGAACTGTGAGCCTCGGGTCCCGTCACAGCTGCTCATACTTCCATCCTCCCTGGCCACCCGATGGGCCACGATGAGGCCCCAGGAGGTCAAACACGGCTCCCCGGGCCCCGGGACCGGGACCGGCTGGTGACAGAATAAAAGGGCAGCCTCTTGGGGCACCTGGGTGGCTCAGTCGGTTAAGCATCTGGCTCTTGATTTGGGCCCAGGTCGTGATCTCACGGTTCAGGAGCTCAGGCCTCACATCGGGCTCCACACTGACAGTGTGGAGCCTGCTTGGGATTCTCTCTCTCCCTCCCTCTCTCCCTCTCTCTCTGCCCACCCCCTCTCACAATGAATACATAAACTTAAAAAAAAAAAAAAAGGACAGCCTTTTCTCCAGGCAGCAGACCCCAGGCAGACCCCACCAGAGAGGGGGTCAGGCAGCCTTGGGCCCGGAGGCCCACAGAGCAGCCTAATCCTCCCAGGCAGGCCGTCCCAGAGCCAACATCACACGGCTAGGGAGAGTCTGAGTCCGGCCTCAGGCGTGGGCCTCACAACACCTGAGTTCCAATTCATTTTGTCACTCAGTGACTTCAGTCTGGGCTGACCTGGGCCAAGGCCTTTCTGTTCTCTGGGCCTTGATTCCTGCCCCTGCAAAGCCAGGGATGGAACCAGATGGCCCCTCAGTCATGACGTTCCACTAAGAGACAGCTCCTTCTTAACCCCCGAGTCCCAGACAGGCTCCCCACATATGGCAGTGTAACCGGCATGGATCTGCATCCAAAGAACATAACCGACTTTATGTAATACACAGCACCTGGCAACGGTCTAAGCACCTACGCATATTCATGCATGTGGCTCTGTTAGGATTGGTGATGAACCCATCACGCTGGTGATGAAGGATGGTGAACGTGACGCACAGGAAGAGGAAATAACTTGTCCGAGGTCACACAGCTCGTCGAGGCCACGCTCGCATGTGAGCCGAGTCCCTCTGGCTCCAGCATTGCGTTCTCAGGCGCCGTGCTCTGCTCCCCCTCATTTTGTAAAACTGTCTCACACATCCTTCGATTTCTCAAGTTCGGTCTTCTCTCCCTTCCAGGCCACACTTCCTCCCCCTCCATGGAATCCAGTGAGATCCGCACACCCGTGTGGTGTCAGGAAAAAGTGGGGGTGGGGTCCAGAAACACAGCTCGCCCTCTGTCTCTGGGCAGGTCACACAGGGCACCCCCCCCCCCCCCGCCCCGGACGAGGGCCAGTCCCACGGGGTCCCGCCAGCTCCTCTCAAGGCCACATGCGCAGCAATCAGACCTCGGCACCCCCCTACCTTCGATCAGAAATTCTGCCCCCTTCCCGCAGAGCTGAGCGGGAGGAGAACCAGCCCCCCAGGGGGACACCCCCGTGTCCCCCAGAGATGACTGCCTCCTCCTTTCCATCCTGGGACTCGCTCCTCTGTCCGCCCTGCCCCCCACACCGCTGGGTGCTCTCATTTAACTTCCAAACACTTGGCTGCGGTGGGAGTTCTTTCGGGGCAGAGCTCCTGTCCTACCCCCGCGAGAACAGGAAGGAAATTCACATTTCCAAATATTACGCCCGCTCCTTTCCGTGCAAAGTGCTTGGCAAATAGCTTAAGCGACAACGAGAAGTTGAGAACAGAAGTGGTTCTAAAACTCAAGCGAAATCTGCCTTCCCCACAGTTTAAACTTTGTCCCGTTCTGCTGTGAAAATTCGCCACAGAGGAGGCCTAGTCGCTTGGTTCTGAGAAAACCTTTTAGATTTGAGGTTGGTCCTTCCGCCTCACGGGAGTCTGGAATCTCCAGGGTAAACAGCCCCCCAGGATGTCTGTGGCCTCTCCCTCTTTCCCATCACCCCCCACTACGCCCCTCCCCAGGGACCTGTCCACACGCCCGCCCCCACCCGTTTCCACAGCCCCCCCTCCTTCCTCTCTTGCAGCCTCTTCGTGTTCCAGCCTCCCGTTCCTTTTTACTCCTTTGCTTTCCACGGCCTAACAACATCAACTCACCTACTCAGCGCTGCCCATTGTACACAGGATAAAACTTCCACGCTCCTGAACACGGCATTCAAGGCCCACCCATGACCTGGTCTTTGCTCTTTCCCATGTCAGCCCGTGTGTTATTAGGGCTGTCCTCCAGATTTTTCGAATCTTCATTCTACATGCATGCTGGATTACACTTCCACCGTGGTCCCTTAAATTCAGGGCGGCCACGTGACTTGTTCAGACCAATGAAATTTGAGCGGTGTGGCGCACGTCACTCCCGGCAAACGTTGTGACGGCCACCGTGCGAGCCGACACCTGTCCTCACCATGACAACCAGTGGCACTGCAGATGGCGAAGTCTCCAACCATCTGCGTCCCAGAGGGGTGACATCTCCAGTCACAGGGCCTGTAATGGACAGACAGGAAGAGCGAGAAAGACACATGATTTTTCAGGTGGCCGTTGCTTGTTGCTGTCCATTCTTTTTTTTTTTTTT
This sequence comes from Herpailurus yagouaroundi, assembly GCF_014898765.1. Lineage (NCBI taxonomy): Eukaryota > Metazoa > Chordata > Mammalia > Carnivora > Felidae > Herpailurus > Herpailurus yagouaroundi. The sequence continues at coordinate 840,989 of NW_024412418.1, read as the reverse complement.
TTTAATATTTAAAACAAATGCTTTCAACGTTTATTTATTTTTGAGAGCGAGACAGAGGGTGAGCGGGGGAGGGGCAGAGAGAGAGGGAGACACAGAATCCAAAGCAGGTTCCAGGCTCCAAGCTGTCTGCACAGAGCCCGACACGGGGCTCGAACTCACGGACTCTGAGATCGTGACCTGACCCAAAGTTAGACTCGTAACCAACTGAGCCACCCAGGCGCCCCTGTTGCTGTCTATTCTGACTGATAGCATGTGTCACTCAGGCCTATGACCCTCGCAATTCCACCTCGCCAGGTGACTGACAATCCCTTGAGCTCACTGGGAGGCTGGTGATGCCTTCTTTGATGTTCTCTGCTCCCTATGCCCATCTTCTCATCCATTCACCCTCCATGCAGTTCCCCCACCAGGAAGCCTTCCTCACTTTCCACCCAAGGCCACTGAAGGGAAGAAAAAACTCTCCTCCACCCTCAAGGTCTTCGAGCCCGGCTAAGAACTCAATTGACATGAGGCAGATTAACAGGAGAAAAAAACCAAAAGTTTTATTACAAGCACGCAGAAACCCAATAATGAAATTGAGATCCAAAGAAATCTCAAGGCAAGTTTTCACACCTTTTAGACAAAGAGGCCATAAATCTGTGAGGAATGAACAGGACAAAAAAAACTTAACCTGGGGAGCTTCAGTTAGGAATCCTAAACGGAATTTGAGCCGGGGCAGTAAATTAGGAAGAAATGAACAAGGGTTGTTTATATATAGTCTTCTTGGAGCTGAATGTCCCATCTCTGGTGATAAGGATCTCTTTAGGTCCTAGATGGAACTTGCAGTCCGGTGGATCTGGGTTCAAATCTTGGCTCTCCTACTCACCAGCCATATCTCCTGAAGGGAGTACCTGACTCTTCTGAGCCTCAGTTTCCTCATTTGTAAACTGGGGACAATTTCGGCCTCACAGGGCATCCATGAAAAGCACGTGGCAAAACGTATCCGGTGTCTCTGGGGCCCCTTGAATGAGTCAGGCTCTGTGCCTGGGAAACCGGAGCGGCCAGGGAAAGTCTCGCCGAGGAAGGGACGGTTGAGGTGGTGGCTGAACGTGGAGAAGGAGACAGCCATGCAAAGGCCTGGGAGAAGAACATTCCAAACAACGGAACCGCGATCGCAAAGTCCCAAGGTAACCAAATTCAATAAATGGCTGCTTTTCTAGCTCCTGTCTTCCTTCCACACTACAGGGGACACCTCGGCCACAGGTCGCCCAGCGTGACCTCATCACCTACCTCACTTGCAAGTTACCAGCAATGAGCGGTCACCCTCCTCCCCAGCACCTTCGAGGCTGCGTGCATCCTGAGGCAGGACGATCAGGGAGATAGTGCGAAGTTTGCTGCAGGCCTCGGGCCGTGTGGATAAGCTGGTTATCTCCAGGGGCACAGCGGATGTCACTGCTACCACCAGCGACTCTGACTCTCTCGGTTTGCTTGTCCTCCTGGGCGGAACCTCCAGCACACCGATAGGGCCAAGAGGAAAGAAAACGCTCTGGTCTGATCTTCCCCTGTGTGATCGCGGGGCCGCCCGAGGTGGCTGTGCCCTCGGCCGATCTGGTCCCTCCATTCCTTCTCCAAAGATGGCCGTGGGGCATCGGCATCAGCTCCTGACCCTGAGGCCCGGGCGCTGGAACTCAACCCGCAAGCAGTTGAGATCCAGGTAATGCCCAGCCTGTCCTTATGGGTCTGCCCTTTTCTTCCATCCGGATCCACACAGCAAAGTCCCCAGAGAGTGCGAGTGGTTTCATCCCCCATCAGGGCCTTCAAAGCTCCAAGGTCTTTCTTTCTTTTTTTTTTTTTTTTTAATGTTTATTTATTTTTGAGACAGAGAGAGAGAGAGACAGAGCACGACAGAGAGAGAGAGAGACAGAGCATGAGCAGGGGAGGGGCAGAGATGGAGGGAGACCCAGAATCTGAAGCAGGCTCTGCACTCCAAGCCATCAGCACAGATCCCGATGCAGGGCTCGAACCCACGAACCGTGAGATCATGACCTGAGCCGAAGTCGGACGCTCAACCGACTGAGCCACCCAGGCGCCCCCAAAGTCTTTCTTGAGCATAGACAAGCCCCTTGAATGCAGGCTTGTCTGAGCCTCCTGACTTGGCTAGGCGTTCCCTAAAGAACGAATAAGACATCGGCTCTAAGTTGCCAAAGGCCGAGCAGAGGAGGCTCAGTGCTCTAAATTCAGGCCAGTGCCAGGCAGTCCCGGGATTGCATGAACGAGGAAGGGGAGCCGTGGGGCTCGGCCTGAGTCAGACGCTGTCTGTGTGACTGCCGTCTGGTGCCACTCCAGCTGGGGCCGTGCCCGCTGTGCCCGGCACCTGGGAGAGCCAGCTCCCAACGTCGTCCTCCTGCTGCCCCCAGAGGCAGGTCTGGTGACGGAAGCAGGCCAGACTTGAGAAGAAAGGGGAAGGACTTCGGCCCCGGCAGCCGCAGCCGAGGACCTCCGAGAGTCGCCCACGGAGGCGACGGCAGTGGATGCCATTGAGCGTTCTCTGAGCTGTCCCCGCTCCGCGCCCTCCCAGCCTGAGGACCAGACGTCTGGAGTCCCAGCGCTTCGCTAGCTTTTCTTTGGTGAGTCCCACTCCCCAGGCCCCAGTTGCTTCATCTCGAGGATGAAGGGATGGGACTTTTTCAAGGACAGCAGACGGTCCAGACCGCACGCCAGGGCCGGTTAGCGTGACAAGTGGCTGAGGGCTGCGTGTTGCCCAGGACTGCCCGGCGGGGTCTGCCCTGGACTCCAGGTGGGCAGGGGCAGACCAGGTGCCATGCTGTAACTGCCACCCCTGAGCCGGAGGACCTTTGGGCCCTGCCCGGCCGAACATCCTGCCGCTTGGAATCTGTGGGCTGAGATCAGGTGGTTAAAACACAGATGTTACCGACGGGGAAGGTTGTGGCTTCTTCAACAGAAACCCCAGCTTAGGCTGATGAATCATCTCTCCTAAAGGAATAAATACCGATAAAAGGACTCTGGGTACAAGACCTGCCAGGAAGGAGAGCTCCATCAGATAATATTTTAAATGCTTTGCGTGGCCTGCCCTTTTGCAGTCCGGCTCGAGATGATGCCGCCAGCGAGGGAGCAATCGAGGGGCCGCTGGCTGGGGCTGTGCCTCCTTCCCGTGGCTCACCAGCAGCGAGGATGGCTCTATGTCACCTCCACATGAGGTGCCAGAATTCTGGCAGATAGGATGCCACCTCCCGCATGTTTACGGGGAGACCCGCTGGGGCTGGACCAGGGGCAGGTACCATTCCTTGCCCGGGGCTTCTTCCACACCCCGGTCCCTCCCGGGCCTTGCCCAAGCTGCCCTCCCTCCTCTTCCAAAGCTCCACACCCCCGCACCCTCGGCCTCACTCCTTGGCTCCCGCCCTACCCAGGCCTGTCCCTCACCTTGCAGACCGCACTGAAGATGAGTCCAGGGAGGGGGATGCCCGGTTGGTTTTTTCTAAAAATGCGCTCATCCACATCCGGGCCTTGTCGTGGCTCCTCAGAATCTCCAGCTGGATGGTCAGGCAGCCCCAGGGTGGGGGTGGGGGTGGGGGGGGGCAGTTCCCAGGGGAAGAGCTAAAGGAGAAGCAGCTCGCAGTGACCCAGTCAGAGGGGGCCGGCTCAAGTCTGCTCTTCTTGGGTCCATCGGGGTAACACTAAAGGCAGAAACCTCAAAATGTGAGGGTTGTGTGGGGGGGTTGGTTGTTTTTTAATTTTTTTTTTTAATTAATTCATTTATTTGGAGAGAGACAGCGTGAGCCAGGGAGCAGGAGAGAGAGGGACAGAGAGAGAGAGAGAGAGTCCCCAGCGGGCTCCAGACGGTCAGCACAGAGCCCGCCACAGGGCTCCAACTCACAAACCGTGAGAGCATGACCTGAGCCCAAATCAAGAGTCAGATGCTTAGCTGACTGAGCGGACCCTGCTTGGGATTCTGTCCCCCTCTCTCTGTCCCTCCCCTGCTTGCTCTCTATCTCTCTCTCAAATAAAAGTAACCTTTAAAAAAACTGTTTGAAAAAAAATTAAAAAAATAAACCTCCCTCCCTCCCCACCAGCCCCCCTCCAAATACCATCATGTTGGGCATTAGGCTCCAACATGGGAATTTGAGGGACAGGGAGGGGGTCACAATTCAGCCCATGGCAATTACACACATCTTTGTTTTATCTAGACCCTCGTTTTAAAATGTTTGGTTATTCATTCATTTTTGCTGGTGTATTTTAAGGCACAGATTACCATTTCACTTTAAGACTATTGTACATCTCTAAGAGGTAAGGATTTTTTTTAAATTTTTTTTAACGTTTATTTATTTTTGAGACAGAGAGAGACAGAGCATGAATGGGGGAGGGTCAGAGAGAGGGAGACACAGAATCTGAAACAGGCTCCAGGCTCTGAGCTGTCAGCTCAGAGCCCGACGCGGGGCTCGAACTCACAGACCACGAGATCACGACCTGAGCCAAAGTCGGACGCTTAACGGACTGAGCCACCCAGGCACCCCAAGATTTTTTAAATATATATAACCACAATGCTGTTTTATCCCAAACCAAAGTACCAATAACTTTCATATCGTCTAATGTCCAGTCCATGCTCGAATTTCCCTCGTACTCTCAAAATGCCTTTTTTCAACAATTTTTTTAAAGCTTATTCATTTTGAGAGAGAGACCACAAGCCTGAGTGAGGGAGGGGCGGAGAGCGAGGGAGAGAGAGCATCCCAAGCAGGCTCCGTGTTGTCAGCACAGAGCCCGATGTGGGACTTGAACTCACAAACCGTGAGATCACGACCTGAGTCAAAATCAAGAGTTGAACGCTTGACCGACTGAGCCACCCAGGCGCCCCTCTCACAATGCCTTTCAACGGTTTACCGATTTGAATTCGGGACCAGAATAGAAAGGACGTACACATGCATTGCATTTGGTTGTTGTCTCTTAAGACTTCGAATAAATAATAGTGTCTCCCCTTTGTATGCTTCCCCCAGATCCATTGTTTTATTAGGGGCTGCAAAGCAGCGATTTCTTCACTCTACCATTCCTTCTGAATTTAATTTCTAGGATGCTTCAGTAAAGAAGAACTTGCCTTTGCCAATTATTTGTAGTTACCTGAAATATACTTCACTCAGACAAAAATAGCGTAGATATCGATGATTATTTCCCTTTCTCCATCAATGATCAGACTAACGAGTCGGTGCCCTAGCAATGCCCCGTGGTGACAAATTAGATGCCGTATAAGGTCCTACGGAACTCATGACTTTTTGTATATTTGATTTGTTTTGATCAAGTTGAGGCGCTGCATAAAGCATCCCACTTTTGGCCAGCGGAAGCCTCTTCCTATTGATTCCTGAACCGTTGGACAGGGTTTCGGTGATCTTTGGAGGCTCCCAACCTTCTGGACCTTTGAGACAATCCTAGGCTCACCCTGTGCATTTCTTGGCCCAGCCCTGGAATCGGCCATCTCTTCAAGAATCCCTGATCCTCTAATAAGTAGTAAATGGTATCTGGAGGCCACAGGCTGGGCCCCAGGACAGTCTCCACTATCAGGTTATCACTGCTCCCAGGCTTTTCACCTGCCAGAGCCGGGAAATACAGCTGATCCTTGAACAACACGGGTTTGAACCACACGGGTCCACTTAAACTCCACTGGAGTCTTTCCAATACATACAGTGGAGGACTGCAAGTGTATTTTCTCTCCCTTACGATCTTCTTAGTAACACATTCTTTCCTGGAGCTTACTGTATCCTAAGAATACAGGATATAATACGTATAACCTACAAAACATGTGTGAATCGGCTGTTTATGTTCCCAGTGAGGCTTCTGGTCAACAGTAGGCTATTCGTAGTGAAGTTTTAGGGGAGTCAGAAGTTATATGTGGGTTTTCGACAGCCTGGGGAGAGGGGGTCAGCGCCCCTAAACCCCACATTATTCACAGGTCCACTGTACATATTTAGTTAGAGAAAGAAAAATAATTAATTGGTACCAACTGAGACTTCCAATTCAAGCTGTCACCAACTTGAGGACCGTTGTGTTCATTTGCCACAGTTTATCCTCCATGCGGGGGGACGTCTTTTCGGGTGAGGGATTCTGTGGAACATGTACATGGTTGCAAAGCCACACAAGAGAACACGAAAAAATGTCGCTTCTGACCCTGCCTTTCCCTATTAGTAACTGTGCTCGTTAGTTTTGAGTTTCTTCTTCCACGGATGCTTAGTAAAAGTAGGCATATATAAAAGCAGCAAGCTACAAATACTGTTCTGTGTTCTACCCTGTCTTTTTTTTTTTTTTTAACAAACAATATACACTTGAGATTTCACCCATCCCTTTCTTTTTTCCATCTGCATTATACCCCATTGTGCGGCCACCTTGCAGCTCGTATCCACGCTCCCCTTGACCGTCACTTTGGGAGTGCTGCTAATTTTTTGCTTTTGCAAATAGTGCATGTAGCTTATGAGTACATCTTCCTTAAAAAAACAAAATCACGGGCCCCAAGGGCATCACGTAGGCCAAGTCCCCAGTGGAGGCTTAACACATAATCTCACTGCAGTTTCAACCTCCCCCAGAAATGTGGTCTTAACCGGTCAGTCAGGAATTCTCTGATGGGCCCTCTGGATCCCCTAAAGGAAGGTAAGGTGATCTTCATGATAAGACCCCTTAGTTTCCCCTCGAGGGAAAGCAGGCTTGCCTAACACAATCTTTTTCTTTTGCTGGTAATTTTCTCGCCCCACCTGACTTGTAGGAAAAGTCTCCATTTCATACAGCTCCTCAGGGGCTCCCCTCTCTTTGCTTAGACAGGACGCTGCCCGATCCATGAATTATATAGCCAATTAGATCTTTAAATTTTACTCGGTTGAATTAACAGATTGAAAAAGCCTGTAAAAGGCTTTTTGCCAATGTATCTTTGGGTGAGAGTCCTAGAAGTAGAATCGCTACATTAAAAAGGGGCATGTGTCGGGGCGCCTGGGGGGCTCAGTAGGTAAAGCGTCCCACTTCGGCTCAGGTCACGATCTCACGATCTCACGGTTCGTGGGTTCGAGCTCCGCTTCAGGCTCTGTGCTGACAGCTCGGAGCCTGGAGCCTGCTTTGGATTCTGTGTCTCCCTCTCTCTCTCAAAATTAAATAAACATTTTAAAAAAATTTAAAAATTAAAAAGGGGCCCCCGCTCCATCTACTACCCAAGCCTGGGGACCAGGCCAGCATCCCACTGTTCTACTCAAGGGTCAGTCCTGGACAGATCTCACAGAGGAACCAACACCAGCATCCTGGCAGTCCTACAGGAGCTGGAAAAGTCCATTCCCTTCTCTTTGGCTGGAATAACACCAGTTTAATTGGGCAGCCCTGTTCATCTCAAGCTAAGCAGAAGCTTTTTTTTTTTTTTGCTTTCTTTGATTGACAAACTTAAAACTTAATTATTCCTTTGTGTGTTGGCTTGGCAGACAAAATGTTTCAAGGCATGAATCCTCTTGGGAAATTAAGTCAGGTGCTCAGCAAACAGAGGTTACTGGTAAGTTTGTTGGCTCATCTGACCCTGGTGGTCCTTCTTTACAAATGCTAGGTATTCCAAAAGATATAAAAATGCTGATTGGGAGGGATGCACGCACCCCAATGTTTATAGCCGCTCTATCAACAATATCCAAGGTATAGAAAGAGCCCAAGTGTCCGTTGACTGATGAAGGGATTAAAAGATGTGATACAATGGAATACTACTCAGCGATCAAAAAGAATAAAATCTTGCCATTTGCAACAACATGGATGGAACCGGACTGTATTATACTAAGTGAATTAAATCAGAGAAAGACAGATGTCATATGATTTCACCCATATGTGGAATTTAAGAAACTCAACAGATAAACACAGGGGAAGGGAAGGAAAAATAAGATAAAAACAGAGAGGGGGGCCAACCATAAGAGACTCTTTAAATTTTTTTTTTTGACGTTTATTTATTTTTTGGGGACAGAGAGAGACAGAGCATGAACGGGGAAGGGGCAGAGAGAGAGGGAGACACAGAACCGGAAACAGGCTCCAGGCTCTGAGCCATCAGCCCAGAGCCTGACGCGGGGCTCGAACTCCCGGACCGTGAGATCGTGACCTGGCTGAAGTCGGACGCTTAACCGACTGCGCCACCCAGGCGCCCCAAGAGACTCTTAATGACAGAGAACCAACTGAGGGTTGCTGGAGGGGCGGTGGGTGGGGGGTGGGCTAAATGGGTGATGGGCACTAAGGAGGGCCCCTGTTGGGATGAGCACTGGGTGCATGGAAGTGATGAATCCCTGGGTTCTGCTCCTGAAACCGATACTACACGGTATGTTAACTAACTTGAATTTAAATACATCAATTTTTGAAAAGGCAAAGTCAACTAATATGGCGAGGATGCATTCAGTCTCTTATTCGTTCAACCAGCGTGAACTGAACACCCCTTCAGTCTGTGCTCTCCTCCCACCGCTTGGCTAGAAATAAAAACCTGTGCAGCCCACAGCCCACAGTTGCTTGAGGCTTGTCTCACACTATGTTTGCGGGTCGTTTTGTTTTTAAGAAAATAGTTGCTCACATTTGAAAGTAAGGATTTCACATAAATATCCAGGCTTCTGACCTCTCTTGAAAACTTGGCCAGGCTGGCATCATCAGCCAGAAGTGGCAGCTGCTGGTTGGAACGGGGTAGAGGCTGCCCCCTTGTGGTGGGGCAGGGGATGCCCCGTCCAGCCCTTCCATTCGTTTCCCTCACCTCCTGGATCTTGAGCGTGTGAGCCCTGCCCTAGATGGCAAGCTTCCTGAACACAAGGACCACTTGTGTCTTATTTGACTCTTTCTAGCATCCAGCCCAGACCCCAGCACACGGTGGGCCCTCAATAAATGTTTGTTTATGAATAAGATCTCTTTTGGATGCACACATCACATTTCTCCTAATATTAAAATGGTGCAGGGGCGCCTGGGTGGCTCAGTCGGTTGAGCGTCTGACTTCGGCTCAGGTCATGATCTCGTGGTTCCTGAGTTCAAGCCCCGAGTCAGGCTCTAGGCTCACAGCTCAGAGCCTGGAGCCTCCTTCAGATTCTGTGTCTCCCACTCTCTCTGCCTCTCCCCCACTCATGCTCTGTCTCTCTCTCTCTCAATCTCTCTCTCAAAAATAAATAAACATTAAAAAAATTTTTTTTTTAATGGTGCAATCATACTATTGCTCTAGCCTAATCTCTGGAACAGAGAGACATCGTAAGTGTCCTTGGTCTGTGCCATCCCATCACCTCAAGTCACTTGTATGCAGTGTGCTGTCCCTCAGTGTCTTCACTGTGACATTTGACCCCCTAGCAATCTCCTCTCCAAATGAGGCTCCCAGTGCATGTACCTCCAGGACCCTTGGGGGAACTGCAGAAATCAGAAAAGTCAAGCATAACACCTGGCACTTGTTTTTATCACATTATTAGCAGCACCTTTATCTCCAAGACAGCAAAAGTCCCCGCTCTTCGTTAGATCTTGTGGTTTGGACTTTTTGTTTTTTGTTTTTTTGTTTTTCCAGCCAAGCCCCAAGGAAGAGATTACACCAGAAATCTATGTATTCTGTGAATTTTCTAAATCCCCTCTTCACAAACACTGATGGGCTAAAGATCTTATCGGGGAGGTTTGTATTTCTTATCAGGTCCACTTAGCAGCCCTCAAGGGGACAACTAGGACAGGTCAGAGCACATATAGCAAACAACTTTTGCCGGCCACTGCATGCTCAGAACCCGAGGAGAAAGCATGAAGTGGTTTTGGGTCCTTGGGCTGGTGGCCCTCTCAGAGTGCTTAGTCACGTAAGTACAGGGACTGCAGGTGGCATCAGCTCTCTTTCTGGGCTCTTTCTTGCCGTCTTATTCTCCTGCCCATCCATGGGTAGAGAAGAGAATCTAATCATTCCCAGACTGTCTTAAAGTTCAAGTCTCCCTTTATTGATCAGTAGCTTACCATGTGCACTTTGGGGCCCCGGGTGTCTTGGGGCAGGCCTGCAGGGTTGTACCCCTCCAGGGGTGCCAGTCATCCGAGCTATGTGAAAAGGTGCTCCTTGGAATTGCTCAGTGCACAACCTGTGCAACCGCAGGCATGGTTCTGTCTAGGAACAGCATTTCTCCTGCATTTGTTTCTGGGTCTCTTCTCTGCTCTCTCTCCATTTCCACATGTCTATGTCTCTGTTATTCGTCTCTGTCTCTTTGGACGTCTCTGTGAATGCAAAACACTGTATTTTTTCCATTTTGAGTCTTTCTTGTTTCTCTACCCTCTTCATTTCCCTAATTTATTCCCCACCTCCTCACTTCCTCTGTAACCCCTGTCTTCTGGCTGAGCCCCGGAAAAAGATCAAGGGGGCTACCTGTAGGCCCAGGTTTGCCTCTAACAAGCAGTGTGACCACAGGCGAGTCGCACACTCCCTGTAAAAAGATGACGACGATTTCTGCTCCACCTCCTTCCCGGAGCTTCTTTGACAAAGACACAGTAAGGTGACAGTAGCAACAGGGATGGCTGCCCCTGTCGAGGCCTCCTACCAGTCAGGTGCATCCTAGCCATCCTTTTGCTTAACGCGCAAACATGCTACGTGGGGTGGGGGTGGGGGGGATTATTGTCATTCCACCTTTTTGCAGGTGGGAAAGTGAGGCACAGAACGGCCATATGGCTTACCCCAGATTACACAACAGAACCTGTATCCAAACCTAAGTTTATCGCCTCGGTCTTTCCATCATGTTGGGGGGGGGGGGGCCTGTCCTGATAGTAAGAGGACATCGTAAAAATGTTGGGAAAACCCCCGATAGCGTGACAGGCAGCAGAAGATCTGGCAGGGGCAGGGTAACACGGGGCAGGCCGTTGCAGTCTCTCATTTGTGTCTCTTTTTCCCAATGCTGGCTTCAAGAATCCCTCTGACGAGGGTCAAGTCCATGCGAGAAAACCTCAGGGAGAAAGACAGGCTGAAGGATTTCCTGGAGAACCATCCTTACAACCTGGCTTACAAGTTTGTTGACTCTGTAAATCTGGACCTGGGGATATATTTTGAACCGATGAGGAACTACCTGGATGTGAGTGCGGGGGGGGGGGGGGAAGGGGGGAGGAGAATGAGTCTACAGAGCACACTAGGGCTCTGGTCAAGCGTTGGGGTTCATCTGGAGGTGTGCGCAGGGGGGCTGGGGCTGGGGTTCCTGCAGGCAGAAACGCTGGGGAGCGGGGACCCCATTCCCAGGGGAGAAGGCACTCCTAACCTCAGCACTTGGCCCGTGGTGACCGGGTCCAGCAGTGACAAGGGGGCAGATAAACATCCATTTCAGTGCCAACGATACATCATTGGGCACCTGTGAACCACGGTGCTTGGCTTGCAGGATTTTGTTCTGTCTGAACTAAGCAAAGCACTGAGTTATACTCGAAGGGCGAGCCCTATCGGATCAAACGACAAAGCCCACTGTGAACTCAGCCCGACACCCCAGGCAGAAGAAGTTCGGCCTCTACAGCCCCAAGAATGACACCAGGAAAAAAGTTATTGAGCGCCTCCCAGTGTGTGAGGTTACTGTTATTGTTGACAGAGAGTTACTGTCTCTTCTCCAGGGAGGCATAGCCCAGCCTGGAAGACAGACAAAAAGTAAATGAAGGTCCAGTAAAAGGGCCAGCCGCATAGTGTTGATATACCTCTTGAGTTTAGGGGAAGTGGCCTGGGCTGGCCTAGGTGGGCTGCCTGGAGGAGGAAGCACTCAAGCTGGGCCTTGAAAGGCTGGAAAGGATTTAGTGAGCTGCAGGGGACACTGAGGAGCTTTTCAAACAGAGGCACTGGCCTGAGCAGAGGCTGTAAGGTAGATGATTTCAGGAGACCCGGGACACCCAGTGGAGGCAGGCACCCTGGGAGTCAGGGAGGCCCAGGGCCTGCCGTAACCACCCCTTCCCGGCCCCTGCAGCTGGCCTACGTTGGCACCATCAGCATTGGAACGCCCCCGCAGGAGTTCAAGGTCATCTTTGACACCGGCTCGTCTGACTTGTGGGTGCCCTCCATCTACTGCTCTAGCCCTGCCTGCGGTGAGTGCAGCCTTCCGTCGCGCGACCCCACCGCCCTGTCCCCGGTCCTCGGCAGACTGACGGACGCTCACCTCCTGTGTCTGCAGCTAATCACAACGTCTTCAACCCTCTGCGGTCCTCCACCTTCCGGATCTCGGGCCGGCCCATCCACCTCCAGTACGGCTCCGGGACGATGTCAGGATTTCTGGCCTACGACACCGTTCGGGTAACGTGGAAACCGGAGGCTGCGGCAGGCCGGCCGTGGGAGCGATGACTGCTTAGAGGACTAGATGTGGGGTCAGGTGGGAGCACCTGTCTTTCCCAAAGTCCCCCGGCAGCTGGTCGCCTGCCCTGTGGGGCTGCGTCCCTAGGGAGGTACTCTAGACGAAAGGGAGTCCCTTTCCCACTGGGAGGCAGCGCAGGGCTCACACAGGTGGGGGGTGTTTGGGAGGTGGGGGCGGAACTGATATGGGGGGGGGGTCTGGGTGCAGCCGACAGCTCCTGGGCTCCCAGGCAAAAAAGCAGGGGCCACAGGAGTGGGAGTGGCCTGATAAATGGGTCCCTCCCCTCGGAGGCCTTCGAGAATCTAATAAAAACCCTGGACTGCCTCCTCCAAAGCACCTGAACACACACACCCCTTGGGCGGACACAGGATCCACAACGAATTGCGAGGGACGCACGCCATTTCTGTCACCGCATCATAGCAATGCCAATAAGACGGCCACCCTCCTCTCGCTTCCTTTTGTCCTCAAGTGGGAACAGTTTGGTCCCGCTTCCAGTCTCGGTTTCCCCACCTGTGACAAAGTCATGGCGTCACGGGGGAGCAGGTGTGGGTTAAAATCCCCAGCGCCACGCAGACAACGCGTGTGTCTGTCCCGGCGTGTCGCGGCCACCTGAGGTCCGCCCAGGGCACGGCCACGCCTCGGTCTCTCTCTGCGGTGTTAGTCGTATCTCCCTGCCCACGTCCGCCCAGCCCAGCCCCACGTTCCAAATCCGTCCCCGGTAACACCCTCTTCTCCCGCAGTTCGGGGGCCTCGCTGACGTGGCCCAGGCGTTTGGCCTGAGCCTGAGGGAGCCCGGCAAGTTCATGGAATATGCAGTTTTCGACGGCATCCTGGGCCTGGCCTACCCCAGCCTCAGCCTCAGAGGGACCGTCCCTGTCTTCGACAACCTATGGAAGCAGGGTCTCATTTCTCAGGAGCTCTTTGCCTTCTACTTGAGCAAGTAAGTCCGGGCTGGACCGGCCCTTTGTCGAAAAATGGTAGACTACTTGACCCTAACGTTTCTTGAGAGAGAGCCTAGTCCGGGGGTCAGCACACAATGGCCTGGGGGCCGTAGGTGGCCCACCATCTGCTTTTTGTAAATAAAGTTTTATTGGAACACAACCAGGCTCATTTGTTTCCGTCCTGCCCGTGGCTGCCGTTGCTCTGCTACGGCAACACCAAGCAATCGCAATAGATACCGTGCGGCCTGCGAAGCCTCAAATAATGACGCTCTGGCCCTTGACGGGAGAGCTTTGCTGACCCCCGCAGTCTAAGTCCCTCATCTGACAGATGGGGAAACCAAGGCTCAGAGAGGAGCTTTGCACAAGGTTGCCCAGGCAGGTACTCGCGGACGGCAGGACTCGATCTCAGCCTGTAGGATTCTCCCCCATGGTGTGTGGTCAGGTCAGATCTCCAGTCTCCAGTCTCCGGGCTCAGTAGCGGGAAAAGCTGAAGTCCCCTGACCTGTTGAGGGGCTGGGAGGGGGTGGGGGCAGGGGAGAAGCCCAGACTCGTGAAGGACCCTGCTGACAGACTGTGTCTTCTCCACCCAAGGCTGAGTTTGACCCACAGATGTGTGTAGGGGACAGAGAGTATGGTGGAGGCTGTGGGTTCTAGGGGGGCCTGACTTCAAACCCCAGAGCTGCTGAACCCCTCTGAGCCTCAGGAGTACGAGAGCCAGTCGAAGGAGAAGATTCATTCAACATGTATTGATTGAGCACCTACTATGGGCTGGCGAAGGAGGCAGCCAAGAAATAAGTACATAAAGAAAGGGAAAAAGTACCTCCGGATGGTAACTGGTTCCGCGGCAGCAACAAAACAAGGTGATAGAACAGACAGCAATGGGCAAGGTTGCAGACAGGCTACGGCAAAGGCCTCTCTGAGCTGAGACCTCTGAGATGGGAGAGAGCCGGGCCGGGGAGACAAAGTTCCAGGCAGAGGAGCACCTGAGCACCACCCGAGCACCAGCAAGGGAGCGGGTGCGGCCGGAGCCCTGGGGGAGGAGGGAGGTGGGAAGGAAGTCTGACAGAGAGGCAGGGACAAGGCTCCCCTGGGTTGGGTTTTTTCTTGGGGGGGGGGGGGGAAGAGAGACAGAGCACAAGTGGGGGAAGGGCAGAGAGAGAGGGAGACGCAGACTCTGAAGCAGGCCCCAGGCTCCGAGCTGTCAGCACAAAGCCCGACGTGGGGCTCGAACCCCCCAACCGAGAGATCATGCTCTGAGCCGAAGTCGGACGTTTAACCGACTGAGCCCCCCAGGCGCCCCATGGCTCCCCTGGGGTTTTGCTCAAATGGGGAGCAGAGGCCTCTGGCAGGGGTTAGGTGGAAGAGACATGATCCAATTTACAATTTTGGAAGCTCACCCTGGGGGTGCCCCGGAGAATGATGCCGTGGAGCGGAGGCAGGGAGGCCAGGGAAGAGGCTACATACAGCAGCCTCTTTAGGAGAGAGAGGGTGGCGGCTTGGTCCGGGGAGGTGGAGGCTGGGGGGGGGGGGGCCCGGGCCGGAAACAGAGCACGAGTCAGGATATACGTTGGCGGAAGAGGCAGCAAGATGTGCCCATAGACTTGCTATGGAAGGAAGGAGAGGGGTCGGCAGAGAAGTTTCCTCCCTCACTAATATTGTTTGCGTGCTCCCAGGCCCCGCTGCATAATTTGCAGGAACAGTGCAAAACGAAAACGTGAGGGCCCCTGTTTGACAAGCATTGGGAACTTCCAGACAGGGATGGCGGAGATGTGGGGCCTCACCGAGCACGGGGCCCGTAGCCCACAGCCCGGGTGAGCCTGAGCGCTCGAATTTTCTGAAAGATGGCAGGCCAGACCTCTCTGGCCGACGCGTCCTCCGACCGCCTATCTGAGCGCTCCGATCGCTCAAGGGGGTCGGCCCAGGGGATGGTCAGAGCCAGCCCTGAAGCCGGACTGTCCGGCTTCGAACCCGGCTTCACCATTTCATCAGCCAGGCTTCAACCTCTCCGTGCCTCAACCTCCCTGTCTGTAAGACGGAGAGCAGAGGATGTGTGGACAAGTGAGCCACGATAAACACAGCCCTCAGACAGTGCTGCTGAGCTTCAGAAAAGCAGCCCGCCCCCCCCCCCCCCCGGGCCCGGTTATCTTCCACTCATGATGAGCCCTTCCTTCTCCCTCCCACCTCAGAAAGGACGAGGAGGGCAGTGTGGTGGTGTTCGGCGGTGTGGACCACTCCTACTACAGCGGAGACCTCAACTGGGTGCCGGTGTCCAAACGGCTGTACTGGCAGTTATCCATGGACAGGTAGGCCCGGCCCTCAGAGCGCCGCCCCGAGTGATGCCCACGCGGGCACACGCACGCAGACGTGCCCGGACACCCGCTGCCATGGGTCCTCACAGCCCCACGCCTCCTGGCGAGGTCCTGGCCAGGGAAGAGGGCCCAGGCCCGGATCTTGGAGTGTGAAGCGAGGGGCAAGGGAGGCCCGCCGACGTGGGGAGCTGAACTCTCTCGGGGAAGAAGCAGCGGCTGCAGGTCTGCGCCCGCCTCCTGTGGGGGAGGCTGAGACGGAAAGGGGATCAGAGAGACGTCCGCCAAGGGGAACCTCCATTTTCACTGTGGGGGCCCCATCATGAGCCACGCACCAAATACGGGTCTCTCATTGTCCCTCGCTCGCTTCCTCTTCATTTGTTCGTTCGTTCGTTCATTCAACAAACATGTTGAACAGCTGCTGAGTCCTGGTCTCTTGAGGGAGGCCCTGAGAATAGAACTTGCTCTTCCAGAGCTCACCATCTCACAGGGCAGGTGTACAGGAAACAAGTCACACAAGTAAGGAATTACCCCCTTTGATGCATGCCAGAAATGAGGAAAAGTATGCCAAGGTGACCCAGAGAGGAGACCTGACCGAGTGTGGGCGTAAGACTTGCCTGAAGCTGGAACCTGGAGGATGAGGAGAAATCAGCCCAAGGGAGTTGGGGTGGTTCTAGAAAGGGGCCGCAGCGTATGCAAAGGCCCTGAGGCCCAAGAGAGTTTGGTCCAGTTGCAGAGCTGAAGGAAGTCACAGAAGGTCAGCAGGGTCAGCAGGGAGCTGGAGCCAGAAGCTCAGAGACCCCCCCCCCTTTTCTGTACATTCCCTTCCTTGCAGGGGGTCATGGGGAGACGGTGAGACAGCATATTCTTACTCTTAATGGTGGTTTCTGACCCACCGAGAAGTTGCCTCCGGTTCCAGGAAAACTCACGTGGAAAACGAGTTTTACAAACTGTTCCCTTGAGTCTCCATTAAGCCTGAGCTGAGGGGGTGTGCGGGAGAAGCCGGGGAGAGGGGGGTAGCGAAGAGAGCCCGCAGAGTCATCCTCCGGTCTGCTTTGTCCCCCTG
Source organism: Herpailurus yagouaroundi (assembly GCF_014898765.1). Classification (NCBI taxonomy): domain Eukaryota; kingdom Metazoa; phylum Chordata; class Mammalia; order Carnivora; family Felidae; genus Herpailurus; species Herpailurus yagouaroundi. The sequence continues at coordinate 824,404 of NW_024412418.1, read as the reverse complement.
CCTCCCAGCATCTCCATGAACGGGGAGGTCATTGCTTGTGATGGTGGCTGCCAGGCCATCATCGATACAGGAACCTCGCTGCTGATTGGCCCATCTCACGTTGTCTTCAACATCCAGACGATCATCGGCGCCAACCGGTCCTACAGCGGCGAGGTGAAGGGTCACGCGGCAGGGTCGCCCTAGGGCTCCCCACACGTAGAAGGGTCGGCTGGGCCAACCTCCTCTCCCTCGCTTTCTCTGACAGTACGTAGTTGACTGTGATGCCGCCAACACCCTGCCCGACATCGTCTACACCATCAACGGCATCGACTACCCGGTGCCAGCCAGTGCCTACATCCAGGAGGTGAGGAGCCCACAACCCCGGGGCCGGTCCTCAGATCCGGGACTTGCACGAAGGCTGGGGAGCAGCCGGGAGGAAGAGCCCCCCCCCCCCTGGAGGCCAAGCCGCGTCACTGCAGATGCCGCTGAGTGGCCAGGGAAGGCCAGCGTGGCTCCCCGGGAAGGCTGCCTGCAGGGGCTGAGCTCAGTCGGAAGGAGCCGGTAGGGGCGAGGGGAGAGAGGGCATACTTTGCAGAGGCAACGGCCGGCGCGAGTCAGAAGGAAAGACCCGGCGGACAGTGAGAGCTGCAGACAGTTCTGGTTCCTGCGTGGGCACCCCACTTCCGCCGCTGCTGACTGGTGAGTGTTTCTGTCTCCTCCAGGGTCCTCAGGGCACCTGCTACAGCGGCTTTGACGAGAGCGGAGACAGCTTGTTGGTCTCAGACTCCTGGATCCTGGGCGATGTCTTCCTGAGGTTGTATTTCACCGTCTTCGACCGAGAAAACAACAGGATTGGCCTGGCTCTGGCAGTGTAAACACTGGGGCCAGCTCCAGGAAGCAACCGTGCCCACCCCAAACCCGCGCGCGTGCACACACACACACACACACACACCCCGCAGTCAGGGCATTCCTGCCCAGGGGCCGGCTTGAACTGTGTCTTCGGCTCTGCAAAGCCCTTCTCCCAGTGGAGAATAAAAGACCTCATTTTCCATGGTGCTAATATGAATGAGTGCCTCTCTTTGGGTCGGGGTGGTGCATCCGAATCAGGCAGGACTCCAGAATCTAGCCTGGACCGCCAGTGAGAGGGGCCCAACTCCAGCTGGAAGGCTACTGGGGACCCCAGGACACAGGAACCAGAGCAGGTCCAGAGGTCTCGGGGACCCAAGGAATCAAATGCCATCAGCTCATTCTCTCTCTCCCTCCCTGTTTCCTTTCTCTCATCTTTGATTCTCTTCGCCTGACAAGTTTCTTTCCCTCGGTCTTCTGCCTGGGCTGAAGGACCGGGGGGCTGCCGGCCTCGCGACCTCCCAGCCGTAAGGAATCCAAACGGAAAGGAGGAAACCTTCCGCGAGAGCCGGGTACCAGGGAAGGCTCTGATTGGACCACCTCGGGTCATGTGTCCGGCCCTGGCCCGACCGTAGTGGCCCCGCATGATTGGCTCTACTTGGTCACGTGGCCTCATCTGGGTTGTGGGTGCGATTGACGGTGTCTCACGGGACCACACGGCTCGGGGGGAGCGGCCCCCGGAAGAGGCGGCAAAGGTGTGTTCTAGACAGATGGGAAGTTGGTGACTCTGCCACCAAGATCCGTCCCCTCCTCGCTCAGAGGGATGATAAAGGATGATAAAAATAGATTCTTTCCTTCCATTGCAAAGGACCAGCAGTGACCTTCCATTGCAACCTTCCATTGCAGTGACCTTCTCCTGAACGAGGCCCTTTAAGCTCAGGTGGTTCCACCCTGGCCCCCCGTAGCCAAGTGGGCAAAGGACAGCCACCAACTCCCTGCCACCTACAGTGTCTTCTCCAGTCCTGCTTCCCAAGTGGCAGACCCATGTGGATGCCTGAGCCCTCCCCACCCCTCAGAAGCCCAACAGGGCCCCGCACTTGGCCTCTAAGACTTTCTCGGGGAGATAGACGCTCACGTAAAAGGGGACCCAGGGTGCCCTAGGCCCCCAGCCTTCTAGAGCTTGCTATTCTGAGCCTCTTCCAGGGGTGCAGCTAGGACACCATTTGGTTTGAGCTGCCTTGGTTTGGGAAGTGTGGGTTGGGGGCATCATTTCTCCCCACCTGGAGACCCCAGGCAGAGGCCCGGGATGGGTCAGGGAGAGTCAAAAGGCAGAGGGAGGGAGGCCCAGACGGAAGAAGGAGTAAAAAAGTGGAAAACGCCATCGTATCCCATGCATGGTGCGGCCATCACTCCCAGGGGACAAACCGTGGGGGACGTGACATTTCTTCCTTTGGCATCCTTTCCTTTGCTGCGCATTTACTGAGCACCTACAACGTGCCAGGCACTATGATGGGCCCCCGGGATAGAAGACTGGATTAGCAGGGCACCTGGGTGGTCTGGTCGGTCGGTTAAATGTCCGACTCTTGATTTCCACTCAGGTCATGATCTCAGGGTTCATGAGATCGAGCCCCGCCCCGGGCTCTGCGATATAAGCGCAAAGCCTGCTTGGGATTCTCTCTCTCCCTCGCTGCCCCCCGCCCCGCTCTCGTGAGTGCACACGCGCATGCTCTCTCTCTCTCTCTCTCTCTCTCTCTCTCAAATAAATAAATAAAGTTTTTTTTTTAAAGGGCTGGATTAGGGGGGCGCCTGGGTGGCTCAGTCGGTTAAGCCTTCGACTTCGGCTCAGGTCATGATCTGGCAGAGTGTAAGTTCAAGCCCTGTGCTGGGCTCTGTGCTGACAGCTCAGAGCCTGGAGCCTGCTTCAGATTCTGCATCTCCCTCTCTCTCTTCTCCTCCCCTGCTCGCACTCTCCCTCTCCTTCAAAAATAAATAAAAACATTAAAAAAAATTTTTTTAAACACACAAAAACCCAGAACTGGGCTTAATGGAGACTCAAGTGAACAGTTTGTAAAACTCGTTTTCCACATGAGTCTTCTTGGAACCGGAGGCAACTTCTCGGTGGGTCAGAAACCACCATTAAGAGTAAGAATATGCTGTCTCACTGTCTCCCCATGACCCCCTGCAAGGAAGGGAATGTACAGAAAAGGGGGGGAGGGTCTCTGAGCTTCTGGCTCCAGCTCCCGGTGACAGGCACATAGTAGGCCCTCAAGAAATACACGCTGATGAAATGAAGAGTTGAATTAGTAAGTGCTCCCCACTAGTGCCCACCGCTGCCTCCACGGTGGGGGACATGTGCGGCCTCAGTGGCCAGCATGGGCTCACTGCCTTCACATCAACCGTAAAGGGCCTTTGCTCCCCTGAGTCTAAGCTCAAGGCTGGAGCTGGTGTCTTTTAATGAACCAAACTTTCCTGGAGCCTCTGTATGTGGAGCCTGTGCCACCAACACGGGCATAAATCCTGATCTTCAAAACAAAAATCCTCCCCCCTACCCCCCCACCCCCGCAGCCCTCCACTTTTAGCCTCTGCAGACTGCACGCGGTAAGGGACGCATAGGCTTTGGTGAGAGAGAATATAGAGGAAAAGGGAAAAGCTAGCATTCGAACACTTCTTGTAAGAGGGTCAACTTTTTAAAAGATACCATCTTTTTAGAGCTTTGTCCTTAAACTAAGATTGGGAAGAAAGCGAAGCATGATTCTATGGAAGAGAAAGGCTTCTAACAGAGGGATGAGACCTGTGCTGGGGTTGCACCCTGGCACAAATCCATTCCCGCAGAAAAAAAAGCCAACCCGGAACCGACTGTGACGCGCTGACACCTAGTGGCCGAGGGAGGTATTGCACACGCGCTCCGCGTCGTCTTCCCCCCCACCTGCAGCTCGGTTCCAGCTACTTGAATGGCCATTTGGCAACGTGAGACCACTGTCACTTGAACGCTCCCCCCTTTAGACCTGCTATGACTTTGATAAATAGATTCCAACTATATGTATTTAGCTAAAAATTATTAGCTGTAAATATTTTCCCAGGGAAGTTATATTAATAAAAGTTCGAAACTGGTGCATAAAGAGAGGTGCAGTGGGAATCGTGGGTCACGAGTACGCTCACTTCCTCCCTGATCACCTTCAAGTGTGTGCACCAAGGGCCCCTCCTCTGACGGCTCCCTCTAAAATGTCAATCTTCAGGGTGCCTGAGGGGCCCAGTGGGTTGAGCGTCAGACTTTGGCTCAGGTCATGATCTCATGGTTCATGAGTTCGATCCCCACATCAGGCTCTGACAGCACAGAGCCTGCTTTGGATCCTCTCTCTCCCTCTCTCTCTGCCCCTCCCCTGCTCTTGCAAAAATAAATAAACATTTAAAAATAATAATAATAAACTATCAACCCTCACCAACACTCTCTGTCCCCTTGTCCCTTCCTTGTTTTCACTTCCCTCTTCCCCCCACTGTGACCATTTCACACACTATACAATTTGTCTATTTCTCCTGGGATTGTCCCCTTTCCTGCAGTGGAAATTTGTGAGGAAGCGATTTGTTCAAGGCACTGTCTTATTCTTTGATAGATTCCCCAGTGCCTACGTTAGGGCCTGGGACATGACAGATGCTCCCTAAGTATTCTGGGGATGAATGTTATGTGAAACCAGTGTTAAGAAAACCCCGCATGAGGGACTCACGCGGCATACAATTCTGCAAACGCCCGAAGTGTGGATGTTGCCAGCTGTGATCAGTTTCCTTGGGCTGCCGTAACAAGTTCCTGGACTGAACCAGCTTATCCAATGGAAATTCGTTTTCTCCCTGTTCTGGAGGCTGGGAGTCTGAGCTCAAGGTGTCCACAGGGTGGTTTGTTCTGATGCCTCTGTCTGTGGCTTGTAGGCGGCCGCCTTCTTCTGGTGTCTTCACATGGTCTTTCCTCTGTGTGTGTCTGTGTCCTAATCTCTTCTTATAAGGACACCAGTCAGATTGGATTAGAGCCACCCATATGACCTCATTTTATCTTAATCATATGTCTAAGGACCCTGTCTCCAAAGAGTCCCATTCAGAAATTCTGGGGGTTAGGACTTCAACATATGAAAAGGGGAGGAGGGGGAGCTAATCCAGCCCATTACTTAGATAAACACACCAAAAAATGCTGGGATGTGTCAAAAGAATACAGGTGTCAGCCGAAAGGGGTTCCCAGTGGCCAAACCCAGGACCAGCGAGGCATGAAACGTAAGCAGAATAATAACAGATTATAACTCACCAACTAAAACAAGTATCTATGAGTCCATAGCGATCAATAAATACGGGTAAATAAATACGTAGGGTGAAAGGAATGGCTTTTCCTCACCATAGACTGCCCACTGAAAAATGCAAAAGAAAATTACCACTCCGCAGCCCTCGCTTTAATAATCGATTCGGACACAAATCCTCATGGGAGGCTTCAACACGGGTGAAGGTCTCATGGAGAACAGCTTATGAAACCCAGTCTCAAAGCACCTCCCCCGCAGAATACCTTAGTAATCCCAACTTGGGAATCGCAATGGAGAATCTGGACAGCGGATGCCCCCTTTTTTTGTTGTTTTTTTCCATTTATTTATTTATTTATTTTCGGGGAGGGGGGAATGGGCAGAGAGAGAAGAAGAGAGAGAGAGAGAGAGAGAGAGAGAGAGAGAGAGAATCCCAAGCACGGTCTGCCCTGCCAGTGCGGAGCCCGATGTGGGGCCCGAACCCACGAACTGTGAGGTCATGACCTGAGCCGAAACCAGGAGTCGGACACTTAACCGATTGAGCCCCACCGGTGCCCCACAGATTAACAGGTTAACCAAGTAACCAAGGTCAGCGATGCACATTATGGGACAGATCAACACCCAGTACCTCCTGTGACATTCCTGCTAAAAAGCAAAAACAAAACAAAAACAAAACAAATCACAACAACAACAACAACAACAAAACCCATAACCTGAATCTCAAAGTCAGGATACATCAGATAAACCCAAATCCAGGTACATTCTGCAAAAGCAGCCGGTACCCGTCAAAACCGTCAAAGTCATGAACAGCAAAAGTCAGACTAAGGGGCTGTTCCAGACTGAAGGAGAGGGAAGAGACCAGGCATCCAAAACTAAGGCATGATCCTGGATTGATTCCTGGGTCAGGAAAAAAAAAAAAAAAATCACTGAAAGGGACAATCTTCGGACAGCTGGTGAAGTTTGAATACGTGCTGTGTATCAGAGAATGGCAGCGTGTCAATGTCAAGTCGCCTGAATATGATCATTGTACTGTGGTTACCTAAGAAAATGTCTTCCCTCTTTGGAGATACACACTGAAGATTTAGGAGTAAAGGCTCGTGACGTCTGCAGCTGACTCAAATTGTTCAACACCGTAATACTGTGTGTGCGTGTGTGTGTGTGTGTGTGCACGCGTGTGTGCAGGGAGAGAGAGGGGAGATAAATATGGCGAGATGTCAGTAAGGGGCGTACCTGGGTGAAGCGTATACGGAAGCTTGTGGCGCTAGTCTGGCAATTATTCTCTACCTCTGAAATCTTTTCCAAAGACAAAGTTTCAAAATTTAAAAAGGGTTTCGTGCTTGGTGCCGGGGACAAGAGAGCCACAGGACGGCAGGGGGAGAAATGGGGCCTCACCTGAGCCGGCACAGGACAGGCAGAAGAGACCGGGGCTCCGGTGCCTGTCACACAGGCACGCCTCCGACTCCAGCTGAGAGGGGTTACTGGTTCTGGGGGTGCACTTCCCAGCCCCCAGCCGGCTCCGAGGACGCCTCCTCCTATCCTAGCGATCTGAAGCTCGTTCCAGAGGGTCTGTCAGGGCGCTGAACCACTCACCCCACATTGACTCTGTGCTGGATTCAAATCCCTGTAAAAAGCTGATTCCCCCTGGGTGCCTGCGGGGACGGGGGCGGGGGGGGGGGGGGCCCAGTCAGTTAAATGTCAAACTCCTGATTTCAGCTCAGGTCATGATCTCGAGGTTCGTGGGATTGAGCCCCGCATCGGGCTCTGTGCTGACAGCTCAGAGCCTGGAGTCTGCCTCGGATTCTGTGTCTCCTTCTCTCTCTGTACCTTCCCCACTCATTCTCTCTCTCTCTCTCTCTCTCTCTCTCTCTCAAAACTAAATAAACATTAAAAAAAAGACAGCTCAAATGCCACTTCCTCCATGATGACCTCCCAGATGTTCCCTGTGACAGCCCCTTTTTCTAAATGACCTATAGCCCCATGTCCCTTTTCAGCATCCTGCTCTAGTTAACTATTACGATCATTTTCTGCCCCTTATTATAGTGATTTAAGTATGGATCTTATTCCGCCCACTCAGATGTGAATCCAGTGAGGACAAAATTCACGGCTAACTCATCTTTAGCAGGCCTACCGCCAGGCACGTGGAACAAAGGCATGAACGAAGAGATGAGCCAGGCAAAGGACTCCCAGGGAATCTGGGTGCTCAGGGAGCAGGCCAAGGTGGGTGTCGCAAAGCTATAAGAGGCCGTAGAAAGATTGGATTCGTGGCCTCACCGCGCACCCCCACCCCCAAGGCAGGACCCCTGCAGTGCCTGCGGCCAGCTGTCCCCCTGCTGCTTCAAGAATGGCTTTTCTCATCTGGAGCCCGAGAGGCCCAAGCAAGGGTTTTAAATACCCTCCGGCTGTTTCCCCAGCTCCCACCCCTGTAACCAAACATGATAAAGTCACAGGTCAGAAGCCAGGACCCAGGTCACCGCCAGAAGGAACAGGGCCTCAATCAGGTCAGAAAAGACTCAGAAGATCAGGTCCAGAGGCGGGTCCACCAGGGAGTAATGTGGCATCTGAGGATAAAGGTGCTGGGGCCCTGTGGGGCCGGACTCATTATCAGCGACCTTGACCTGTGTTCCCAGCAGGAGTTCGCCCCAGGCCAGCAGCTCCTGTGGGTCTCCGCTGCCCCCTGGCAGGCCCAGCTCAGGGGACGTGGCTGCGGAGGAGCAGGGGCTGTGAAGGGGCAGGGGGCTTTCTGAGACTCCCTTCACCTCTGCTGAGGGACTTCAGGCCAACTCCTTGGTCATGCTCCAGTTCCCGAGAATTTTCCATACCCTGGTTAATATCTCCGTCCCCTGCCAGCCCACTCCCCAGGTTCCAAACATTTCCTTGTGGGCTTCTAGTTAACCCTCGCTCTGCCCAGCTCCGAATGTCTGCCTCCCCCAAGCCCTTCCCTTGCATTTTACCCAAAGCTGGGGTGGAAACTCCGGACGGCGCTTCTTCCTTCCCAGGACTCTACACGGCGTCCCTAACCCCCCCAGGGGCTGCTGCCTCCTTCCTGCCTCCTGACTGTCCTCGAAAGCTTGGACCACGGTGTCCAGGGCCCTTGCTGCTCAAAGACCACAAAGTTGGGGCTGTCAGGGTCCCCATGCTCCTGCCCCCAGAAGGCCAGCGGGCTCCTGCTGTCCTGGGGCAACTCCCTCGCTCATTCACGTATTCATTCACCTCATTAATCTGTAGGGAATGCCTATTCTGCACCAGCTGCTGGGGGCATCCCAGCTTCTGCTTGCATACCTCCTATGGAGGAGAGCTCACTACCTGTATGTTGCCTCATCCATGGTCAACAGCTCCACGTGCCTGAGCAGAAACTCCCCCGCTGTCTGGGCCCCAGGGATGAACCTCGGGAGCTCTGAAGTTGGGTGTGTGCCTGTTGTGTGCGTCTTCCTGGGAAAGTGGTCGTCAATGCTCACTGGCGTGGGCTCCGGATCCAGGCAGCCCGGGTTTGAAGCCCAGCTCTGCCCCCCTCCACCTGCTGAGTGACCTGTGTAACCTTGAACAAGTTACTGAACCTCTCCGCATCCTACCAGTAAAAGAGGAATAGGAGGGGTGCGTAACACATAGGGTTGTTCAAATGAGACGTAATTCCCACAGCCACTTGCCTTTACACCCCTAGCCATCTTCGTGCTCACAGGCATCTGTGCCTTACCGTCCCTGGCACTGATCTGCCTCCTTGTCCCAGGGGCTGGTCTGGGCGGGAGGAGCTTTGTCCCACCTGCCCCCAGGAGATGGACCGTGCTGGGACGAGTGTCCTCTCTCTCTCTCAATCTCTCTCTCTCTCTCTCTTTCTCTCTCTCGTGTGCTGTTTGTCATCCCTCGGAGGTCTGGAAAACAAACCCAATGAGAAATTCACTTTCCTTAGTGGATAAGAAAGATCCAGAACCAGAATGAAGGGACTACCTGCTTTCTCATTTTCATTTTTTTAAATTTTATTTATGTATTTTGAGAGAGACAGAGAGACAGAAAAAGAGCACAAAAGGAGGAAGGGCAGAAGGAGAGGAAGAGAGAGAATCCCAAGCAGGCTCTACACTCAGTACGAAGCCCGGTGCAGAGCTCGACCCACAACCGTGAGATCATGACCTGAGCCAAAGTCAAGAGCCGGATACTCAACCGACTGAGCCACCCAGGCGCCCCTCATTTTTTTTTTTTATCGTGAAGCATAACCAACATGTAAATAGGCTTAAAGCACAAATATATGTTTTGGGGCGCCTGGGTGGCTCAGTCAGTTAAGTGTCCGACTTCGGCTCAGGTCACGATCTCATGGTCTGTGAGTTCAAGCCCCGAACCGGGCTCTGTGCTGAGAGCTCGGAGCCTGGAGCCTGCCTCAGATTCTGTGTCTCCTCTCTCTCTGCCCTTCCCCCACTCATGCTCTGTCTCTCTCCCTCTCTCAAAAATAAATATTTTTTAAAAAAAATTTTTTTAAAGCATAAATATATGATTTAACACATTACCATAAAACGCTTGAGTAAACCCCACGTAGGCCGAGAAATAGAACACGCCAGCCCCTAAAAGCTTCTCCTCGGTCTCCATTCAAGAGAATTTGCACGCATGTTATCCCAAGAGTCTCAGGCCCAGCAGGACAGGCACAGTGGGCATCAGAGGTGAGTAGAGGGGTCAAGGACACCAGCTCTGCCTCCACGGCTCTGCACTGTAGGCAGGCTGCTGGACCTCTCTGAGCCTCAGTTTACCAGCTATAAATCTGTGAAATGGGGCCATATAGTCCTGGCTCTATCTCACAGGAGGAGACCACGAGGGTACCTGGGTACCTGGCACGACGCAGGAAAGTCCTTGACACCTACAGGCAATTGCTTTTACTAATTTGGGTGGGGACAGCTGTAGGGGAGAGATTTCCTAGGGGAGGCTTCTGGTCTCACACCTCTGCCCTCCCAAACTCCAAACCTGCAAATGAGATAGACACCTTAGAGGTAAGGGTGAGAAGAGCATCTATTTCAAGGGTTTTTCAAACTGTGTTCCTTCGATTCCCAGGGGTCCCATACAAATGTCTTTTAGGGCGACGGGGGCTTCATCCCCTGGCTGCCAAGTGACTCAGCTGTTCTTTTCCGCTAAAGGCATCGCACGCACGTAAGATTTTACAAAGGGATTTCGTTCCTAGAAAATTAAATTACTGATGTAAAACTCCCACAAATTGTAAAAAGGACAAACAAGTTAACTTTTAAAGTTTATTTACTTATTTTGAGAGAGAGTGTGCGTGTGAGTGGGGAAGGGGCAGAGAGAGAGGGAGAGAGAGAGAGAGAGAGAGAGAGAGAGAGAGAGAGAATCCCAAGCGGGCTCCGCGAGTGAGTCACTAAACTGACCGAGCCACCCAGATCCCCCAACCTAAATTGTTTTTTTAATTGTTAATGTTTATTTAATTTTGAGAGAGAGAGAGAGAGCAGGCATGGCAGAGGGGCAGAGAGAGGAGGCACAGAATCCAAAGCAGGCTCCAGGCTCCGAACTGTCAGCACAGAGCTGGATGCGGGGCTCGAACCCACGAACTGTGAGATCATGACCCGAGCCATGCGTTGGCCGCTCAACCAACTGAGCCACCCAGGCGCCCCCCACCTAAATTTTTTTTTTTATTTTTTTTTTTCAACGTTTATTTATTTTTGGGACAGAGAGAGACAGAGCATGAACGGGGGAGGGGCAGAGAGAGAGGGAGACACAGAATCGGAAACAGGCTCCAGGCTCCGAGCCATCAGCCCAGAGCCCGACGCGGGGCTCGAACTCCCGGACCGCGAGATCGTGACCTGGCTGAAGTCGGACGCTCAACCGACTGCGCCACCCAGGCGCCCCACCACCTAAATTTTTTTTAATGAGCAAAAGACTTGAGTAGGCACTTCCTAAAAGAAGACACACAAATGGCCCACAAGCACACGAAAAGGTGCTCAACGCGACTATTCATCAGGAAATGCAAATTAAAACCACAAGAAGCGACCTCCTTACACCCACCAGAGTGGCTAGGATTCAATGACAGACGTACCAAGTGTTGAGCAAGTCACGGAGCAGCTAGAACTCCCACCCGCTGTTGGTGGGAACGCAAAAAGGTCCAACCACTTGGAAAACCGCTCGGCAGCTTCTATGAAAGCTGAACATATGTCTACCCTACGATCCAGCACGTCACTCCTGGGTCTACACCCAACAGAAACGCACACATCTATTCACCAAAAGGCGTGTACTGGGATGTTAATAGCACCACTGTTCCTAAGCACCCCACTGGGGAAGCTACCCCAAATGCCCACCCACCGGAGAAGAGGTCGATAAAATGTGTATTCACCCAACGAACTGACACACAGCAGTGAAAATAGCCGATTCGTGGGGCGCCTGGGTGGCTCAGTCAGTTAAGCATCCGACTTTGGCTCTGGTCGTGATCTCTCAGTTTTGCGGGTTCGAGCCCCACGTCGGGCTGTGTGCTGACAGCTCAGAGCCTGGAGCCCGCTTCGGATGCTGTGTCTCCCTCTCTCTCTGCCTCTCCCCCACTCACACTCTTTCTCTCTCTCTCTCTCTCTCTCTCTCTCTCAAAAATTAAACATTAAAAAAAATTTTTTTTTTTTAAGAAAATAGCTGATTTGCACCTGCACACGATACTGGGGTGAATCTCACAAACAAAATGTTGAACAAAGGGACTAGGCACAGAGGCTGCCTGTTACACGGTGCTGTTTCCCTGAAGTACAAAAACCGGCCCAATTAATCTTTGCCGTTTGAAGTCAGGGCAGTGATTACCCTCGGTTTTGGGGGCGGGTTTGCATCTGGAAGGGAGCCTGAGGGAACTCTGTAGGCGCTTGTAATGTTCTGTTTCTCGGCTCTGGGTCATGGTTACATGGATTTGTTTGGTTTGTGGCGTTTTATCAAGCCCTTCCCTGGGACACACACCTTTCCGTGAGCACCTTATGCTTCCAGAAAAGTTTCTAAGATGATGGTGTAAACTCACAAGGAAGCCCCTGGCAGACACACGAACGTTTAGTTTTCCTTTTAAAAGCAGGTCACAACACAGTGTGCTGTACCTTATGGCCCCATACAGCATATTTTGTAGGAAAGAAATGCATGCATTTGCAACATTAATGGTGGACAATGCTGGGTGGGGTTGAATCACTTGAAAGTTTTTGCTTACCTCTAAGTAACCTGCAAGGGACACGCATTAATTCGTACACTTGGGCCAAAAGGAAATGGGATTGTGGATTTAATTTTAAAACCTGTGCCCTTCCCTTGGAGAAACTCCACAGGCCTGGGACTGGGGAGTGGCAGTGTATGGTCAGTGTTGTCGGAAGATTGAAAGCCCCTAGGGGACCAGCCGTCCCAAAGCCTATCACAACAGCTCGATAACACTTATCACGCTTAAGTGCTCTGTTTCAGTCTTGCCATGATTGGGTTCTTTAGATTTCGTTCCATTGCTTGATTTGATACGTTCGCGGAACATTTGTGAACACCTGTGCCCTTGGCAGGGGCTGCCCCGCGTTGGTGATGGATTTCCCGGTGGCCCTCAAAGCCAAGTGCCAGGCCGGGCTAATGGCAAAGTAAACAGCATTGTCTAATCTTTCTGCCAGGCCAATCTGGCACGCTGAGATTACCCAACATCTCCCCTGGCAGCCACGGAGGGGCCCTGGCAGATGATCAGACCTCATGGAGAACACAAGGTTCTGGAGTCGGGGGGGGGTCCACTTTCCCTCCAGGGAGTTCCCGTCGGGACTGGGCAGAGTGGCTTTTCTGAGTACCCCGGGGATTGGAGGCTGCGGCCATCACAGAATGTCCACCTTACGCTCTAACCAATGGGCAGGAACCACGTGTGTGTGTGTGTGTGTGTGTGTGTGTGTGTGCACAGAGCGCAACCCAGAGCAACGGTCTCCCAAGACAAGAGCCTTCTGTGACTCAGGTCCCAGGCTCTAAATAGTGTCACTATTTGGTTATATGAACCTGTGTTGACCACTTAAACCTTCAGAACTGTGTCAGTAGGGACAATGCAAGGGAGGATAATAATTTTTAAAAGCTCGTGTATCTCAAAGAATGAGAAAAGCATGGAGAACCTTGGAAACACAGGCCTTATTGCATGGATGGAGGTTCGTAGGTAGTCAACTTCCTCCGGTTCAGGGTCTCTCACAAAGCCGCAGCCAGGGTGTCAGCCAGGGACGTGGTCTCATCTGAGTTTCGACAGGAGAAGGGTCCGCTTCCCAGCTCACATGGTTGTTGGCAGGATTCAGTTCCTTGTGGGTTTGGGTGTCAGACTGGGGGGGGGGGGCGGGGGGGCTCTGTTCCTTGCTGGCTAATGACTGGAGACCACCCCCTGTTCTTCAATGTTTGGGCTTCTCTGCAGGGCAGCTCGCCTCATCAGAGTGAGCAAGGGAGAAAGTCTATACAAACAATCTACTGGAAAGACAGAATGATGATCTCACCTAATGTCATCATACAAGTGACATCCCATCGGCTTTGCCGTATCCTGGCTTCTCCCCACCACCCCTGGCAGCCACAGAGTGGCCCTGGCTGATGATCAGACTAGAATCAAGTCACAGGTCCTGCACACATTCAAGGGAGGGGTTTACGAGGGGCACAGATACCAGAGGGCAAGGATAACTGGGGGTCATCATAGACTCTGCCATGAACTGGGAATTGGTGCCATCCATTTCAGCCCCCCCCCCCGGGGTGTTAAAATCTATAATATAGGAAGACTCAAGGGCACCTGGGTGGCTCAGTCGGTTAAGCGTCCGACTTCAGCTCAGGTCATGATCTCAAGGTTTGTGAGTTCGAGCCCCGCGTCGGGCTCTGTGCTGACAGCTTGGAGCCCAGAGCCTCCTTCAGATTCTGTGTCTCCCTCTCTCTCTCTGCCTCTCCCCTGCTCATGCTCTGTGTTTCTTTCTCTCAAAAATAAACATTTTTTAAAAAGAAAGAAAGAAAGACTCCATTATCTTCCCCAATCCACGAGCTTCCCATTAGTGCAATCCAAAGACCTATCCAGGTGGGAAACGGAGAGCAGCCCTCCTGGACCCCTGGCCTCTCTTGACTTGACCACAAACCCGTTGAAGGCTTGGCATGTTTCCATTTGGGGCACAGATGTACCCCCAGCCGCTGGAACATGCCAACCCAGCATGTAGCAGGTGCATAATAAAAATGAGCTGAATGAATACGTAAATGGCTCCTGCAGGTTCCCTCCTAAAAAGCCTTCCTTCTGCTTCGCAAACACATTTCTCCTCTGTCTGAAGTTCCCATGGGGGGGCCCCCAGTCCAGCTGTGCCCCCCAAATTGTTGCCCATCCTCAGACTCTAAACCCTACAACCCTCTCATATGCCCACGGGCGGAGAGCCTGAACACTGTCTACCCCTCCTAGATGGACCCTGGCCACCCCACCCTCACCCCCAGGATGGCGTGAAAGAGCCTGCCAGCCAGGGGCTCTGGAGGAGTGTTTGTGGGTCCTCACTCGGCGCTCCTCAAAGCTTTGCCACAGCGGCCCAGCTTTGTCACTGCCACCATTCGATGTGGAGGAGAAAAGCAAATTGTGACAGATTTTACTCACGGTGCCAAAGGACCAAACTGAAATTAGGGATGAGGAAGGGGTCATTCTTCTCTTTTGCATTTCCTTTAGTAGTATTACGATATCTTTTTTTTTTTTTAAATAGAATCTATTTTGTTTTTAAATTTGTTTAATCTTTATTTATTCTTGAGAGAGAGAGGGAGACCCAGCATCCGAAGCAGGCTCCAGGCTCCGAGCTGTCAGCGCAGAGGCCGACGCGGGGCTTGAACTCGGGAACCGCGAGATCGTGACTGGAGCCGAAGTTGGACGCTTCACCGACTGAGCCACCCAGGCGCCCCTTACAACATCTTATTTGAAATGAATGCCATGTGTCGCCCCCCTCCAGGGCCCACGTGGGCAGAACCTAGGCACCCAATTTCCCTTCACCCCCCTCCCTCGTGTGGCTGTCACTGGCTGCACACGCCACCTGCTGTAAGGTCAGGTGCATTACGTCTGTGGCCGTGGAGAGAAACGTACCTTTTCAAGTGTACCATCTAGAGAGAGGGTATTTCCATCTCCCCCAAGTCAACCTCTTCCCTGGCCTCTGCCCTGTTTCCTATTCCCATTATTTTGCCTTTTCCAGAACGTCGTATACATAGAATCGCACGGATGTGGGCTTTTGAGTCTGGCCTCCTTCACTCGGCCTAATGCTCGTAAGATTTGTCCGGCAGCTCGTTTGTTTCTCTTGCTGAACGCTCTCCCGTCGTGTGGCTACACCACCGTTTGCGCATCCAGCGCCCAGCTGAGGGACTTCTGGGTCGTTGCCAGTTTTCGACAGTTACGAAAAAAAGCTGTTATAAACATCTGTGTGCAGGTCTTTGTGAGGACACATGGTTCTCATTTCTTTTCAGTAAATACCCAGGAGGGGGATTGCTGGGTCAAATGGTAAGTGCGTGTTTACTCTGTACGGAACTGCTAAGCCATTTTCCAAAGGGGCCACACATTTTGCGTAGCCACCTGCAAGGGGGGCCAAGCACTGGGGGTTGACCGTGGCTTTGGCCTTAGCCCCTGGAAGGGTGTGGCTGGTTAGCACCCTGCATTCAGTCGTCACTACAGTCCCCTGGAAGTGGCAGTACCATTATCCCCATTTTACAGATGAGGAAACTGAGTCTCAGAGAGACCCAATCACTAGCCCCGGGTCTCACAGACGTTCAGAGGCAGGGCTGGGATTCAAACCCGGACTCTGGACCCAGGAGTCTTCGGAAGATTCCTCCATGGCCTGCAGTAAACCCCAGTCAGGCGATGGGGGCAGAAGGCAGAGGGAACAAGAAGGAGAGGCCTGGGTTCAAACCCCTGCTCTCTCACTGTGTCCCTCAGGCAAGCGGCACAACTCCTCTGAGCCTCGGTTTCCTCATCCATAAAATGTGGGTAATAATATTACTTAACAGAGTGAGCTAAGGGTAAGAGGCCGATAGACCTAAGCTCCCGTCTCCTCTAACGGCCAAGGGAGAGAAACACTTGGGATGATCCCACTCCGGGCAAGTCACCAGAATGAACAGGCAAAAACGGCTAATTATGGAATCGTGCCCCTGCTCTGAGCCGCATCCCCGAGCTGCTCTTAACCAAGCCCAGCTTGCTTGGGGTCAGTCAGGACGCCGTCTTGAACACTTCTGTGCACCATATAATTCATTGAGAAAAGTGAAAGATGAATAAAACACACATCATGATCTTTATGGTCCGCTCCCCACATCTCAATCCCGAGGGTTCCCTGACTCTCCCCGCTACGACCCACCCACCCACATTTCCAACTTGAAAAGTAGGCACAAATGATTCGGTTCTTTAAAAAAAAGAAAAAAAAAAGACTCGGTCCTTGTTTCTTTCTTTTTAATTTTTGAATGTTTATTTATTTTTGAGAGAGAGAGAGAAAGACACAGAGCATGAGCGGGGAAGGGGCAGAGAGAGAGGGAGACCCAGAATCCACAGCAGGCTCCAGGCTCCGAGCAGTCAGCACAGAGCCCGACGCAGGGCTCGAACTCACAAGCCGTGAGATTGTGACCTGAGCCGAAGTCGGACGCTCAACCCACTGAGCCACCCAGGCGCCCCTTGTTTCCTTCTTTTTTCAGAAACTATTTATGAACGGTTTCAGATACACATAACATATACATAAAGTAGAAAGAATAATGATGAGCACCCCCACCCCTGCACACTCCCCCTCCCACCCTCCCCCCTGCCCAATGGCAGCTTTGAGCCAGGGGTTCTGGTGCTCCCAGAACTTAGACAACCATCCGGAGGACCATCAGCTGCCCCGTAGATGTGCTGAGATCATCCCAAAGGTGAGAGTGAGAAAAGCTGGAGGGGAATTAAAGAGAGAGGAGAGGACGCAGGTACCAAAAGATGGGACCGTGGAAAACACCGGGCAACGATCCACGTTTGGGCCACCAAGATGTCTTCACGGGTCTTCGCGGGTTAAGTGTGAAACGCAAGTGTGCTTTGTATTTAACCACCACCGGTCCCAACCTTGATCCACACCGCCCACCCCTCCACAGTCACCCAGAGGCACTGGGGGGGAACTTGGAGCTTTCCTAGAATCTGTGTCTCCTGATGCTGGAAAAACCAAGGGTGGCCCAGGGGATCTGATTTCAAAACAAGACCCACAGATAGGGCTGGCAACCTCTCTCTCACTTATATCCCTCCCCGACAATTTCTGAATCAAAGTTTTCACTCCACTGTGGCCCCTGAACACCCCCTACAAGGTAGAGAATCTGGTGGGCTGGTAATCCTGTTCTTTCTTTCTTTCTTTTTTAATTTTTTTTTTTTTTTACTTTAGAGAGAGGGAGTGAGAGTGGGGAGGGGCTGAGGGAGAGAAAGAGACAGACAGACGGACAGACAGAATCTTAAGCAGGCTACACACTCAGCCCGGAGCCCAATGTGAGGCTTGATCCCACGACCCTGGGATCATGACCTGAGCCAAAATCAAGAGCCGGTCGCTTAACCAACTGAGCCACCCAGGCGTCCCAGTAGGCATCTTCTAAGAAGAGAATTCTCTTTGAAGCCATTCACATGCTAGTATGAATTTTCCCCGATAGCCTTGCTCTACTGTAGCTGATCTGGCCACGTTTTACGCATGAAGCACCTGGGAGCAGCAGGCCCCGGTGGGATCTCCAAGGCGGAGGCTTCCAGCAACCTGAGAAGGTCAGAGAGGAGCAGTAGGGAGAGAAGGAATGCAGAAAGCGAAGGGCACAGACTCCCGTGACAAACCCAGCCTGTTTCAAGTTTGCTTCCTCCAGGAAAGACAGGCCTTGTTCTTCCACGTGCTCCACCCCTCCTCTTCCTCTCTGCTGCATGAAAAACAAGAACGTAAGAGGGCCTGGAGGCTAGTTCGAAGCCCGATAAACCCTTATGAGGACATTTCTGGGCAGAAATGTGTCCTGAGGGGCGCCCGGCTGGCTCAGTCAGTTAAGCGTCTGACTTCCGCTCAGGTCATGATCTCACGGCTTGTGGGTTCGAGCCCTGCGTCGGGCTGGGCTGACAGCTCGGAGCCTGGAGCCTGCTTCAGATTCTGGGTCTCCCTCTCTCTCTCTGCCCCTCCCCACTCACGCTCTGTCTCTGTCTCTCTCTCTCTCTCTCTCTCTGTCTCTCTCTCTCTCAAAAACTAAATAAACATTAAAAAAATAAAATAAAAAGAAAGAAATGTGTCCTGAGTCCCAAGCCACCAACCTAGGAATGTGTTTTGGGCTAGCAGCTACAGGAACGTGGCCCATCGCCGGGTGGGGAACCGTCCCCTGAGAACCCCAGCCCCCTGTGCCACGGGGGCAAAGCAGGGGGCGACGAGCTTCCTCCGCATCCGTTCCAGGTTAAGTGCACTTTAGACCCATTCTGTCAAAATATTCAAGTTGTCACATTTTAATGGATTCCATGTAAGAAATAGGCCAC
Organism: Herpailurus yagouaroundi; assembly: GCF_014898765.1. Taxonomy (NCBI): domain Eukaryota; kingdom Metazoa; phylum Chordata; class Mammalia; order Carnivora; family Felidae; genus Herpailurus; species Herpailurus yagouaroundi. The sequence goes on along the minus strand of NW_024412418.1, from coordinate 805,894 downwards.
CCCTCCATAGCTTGCCGCTCCCCCCGCCCCCCAGGTCCATCCCAACTGCGGGCTCTGGTTACAATGGAAATCTACTTCATTGGAAACTTCTCAGAACAGAGCTTGGGGGCGGGGACCGTCTTATCGGGAACTTTTCTGTTTGGGGTTATGATAAGGGGTGACATTGGGAGGCCGATAAGGCTGATCCCCAAGGACCTGGGCTGTATATAAGCAGCAGCTCCCGTGGACTGCGGTACACTTTCCACCCATCTACCCTTCTCCGGAGATCGGGACCGACGCGAACCATGAAGTGGCTGCTGCTGCTCAGCTTGGTGGCACTCTCTGAGTGTACCATCATCAAGTGAGTCCGGGGCCACGCTGCCCGAGGAGCAGCCGTCTCCTCCTGCTGTCTTCCTCCCCGTCTCACGATTTCCTTCCTCCCCTCTCCCCCCATCCGATTCCACTCTGTTCCACTGGCTCCAGTCTCCCTTCTTGTCTCTCTCTCTCTCTCTCTCTCTCTCTGCCTTCTTGGGGACGCAGCCCCGCCGACGTGGGGCTCCAGCCTGGCCACAGCTGGGTGCCCGGCGACTTGGGGCAACCGCTTAACCTCTTTGCCTTAGCGTGCCAAAAAGAAAAGCGTCTCTCACCCCCCCGCCTCGGCCTCCCTTCTTCGTCCTCTCCCGGGCTGGCCTTCTGAGGCTTCCGCGGCACCGCACGGGCTGACTCCTCGCCCGATTCCTCGCCCGATTCCTCTTCCTCCTGCCAACCACCCCCCCCTTTGCCACTGCTCTGCCACAGGGTTCCCCTCACCAAGAAGAAGACCTTGAGGGAGAACCTGATCGAGCACGGCCTCCTGGATGACTTCCTGAAGAAGTACAGCTTCAACCCAGCCAACAAGTACTTCCACGATGAGTCCGCCACCTTGATAGCCGCCCAGCCCCTGGAAAACTACATGGATGTGAGTGCACGGGCCGGCAACCGGGCAGCTCGGAGTATGGGCCAGCGCTCTGGACCCCCAGGCAGTGACCGCGGGGTCTGCGTCCGGGATCCCAGAGGCCCAGGGAGGGCAGGAAGTCACCGTCAGAGCTGTTGCCATTCGTTCACTCTTTCCTCCGGTGTTTATGCATACGGAGCACCTCTTTACGTGTCAGGGACCGTGCTGGGCCCAGGGGCACAGCCCCTGCGCTCAAGGAGCTCACAGTCTTAGGAGGGACACACAGACGGTCCCCAGTGAGCCTCACAACCCCGGCTCAGTGACGGTCTCACACTGTGAGGGTGTGGCCGGGGCAAGCAGGGAAGGAACAACGGGGGGTTTCCAGGGGACAGGAGAGCGTCCCAGAGGGCTGACGGCGTGTGCCAGATCTTGGGACAGCGGGGGACAGAGCGCATGCGAGGAAAGGAGGCCGGTGTTCAGGGAGAGCAGAGAGCTAGAGAGAGAGGCATGATGGAGGACTGAGGGGTCGGTGAGCGTAGCCAAATCAGAGTCTGTCTTCTCAACCGCCACTCAGTTGTCTTCACCGGGAGGGTTGACACGATCGGACTGGAGTTTCAGGAAGATCACTCTGACTCTTCCATCTGGGACCCAATGGCAACACCCTGCCCCTTAGGAGATGTCGTGTCCCCAGTGTACATGGCACTGGGCCACGGCTATGAAGCAAGCTTGCCGGTCGTTAAGAGCGTAGCCTGTGAAATCTGCCAGACCTGGTGAAAGTTAGGCCGTAGGGCTGAGGGGCCGTGTGACCTTGGGCGAGTCATTTAAATTCTGAGTGAGCCTCAACTGTCCTTGTCTGTAACACAGAACCACTAATATCTACCTTCAGGGGGTTGCTGTAAGTAATTAATGCAATAATGTTCTTTGGTTTTGTCTGCTTTTGGGGGGGGACGGGAGTTTGTTTTTGTTTTTGTTTTTTGTTTCTCGTGGGGTTTTGGAGTGCTTGGCACAGGGCCTGGCCTTTGGCAAGAGCTTGGTAAAATTAGCCCACCTATTCACGTAACAAATATTTATGAAGCACCTACTATGTGCCAGAGGCTCGGCGCAAGGAGCTAAGGAAACAATGGTGGATAAACAAAGAGCGTAGGTTCTAGAGGGAAAGGCAAGTAAGAGACAAGTATCTAAGATAATTTCAGGTAATGACTGGGGTCACAAAGAAGAACTAATCAGAGTAAGGGGAAGGAGAACCATGAGGGAAGGGCAAATTTAGATAAAGCGGTTAGGGAGGGCCTCCTGGCAGAGGTGACAGTCGACTGGAGCACCGAATGAGTGGTGAGAGGGAGCCAGTCGAGGAAAGATCTAGAATAAACATTTGCCCGGCATAAGAAATAGCAAGTGCAAAGGCCCTGGGAGGGGAATGAGCTTGACATCATCATCAAAGAACGGCAAGCCTCACGGGGCTGGAACAGAGCTGGGAAGGGAGAAGGCGCTGCCATTGAGAATAACAATCCTGACTCTGTGCTTTCTTGAACCTGCTACACACACCGAGATTTAGGAATCAGACGCCTTGAGGGGTGCCCCACCGTGAGGGGATTTATATACCTCCCCGTCGGCAGTTTAATGACAAAGCAGTTGAGCCTAGACTCTGATGGGTGCTGTAAGTTTCTACCCCCTGTCCAAGAACGTGCGAACGTTCTCTAGGACTACGAGACTAAGATATACCAGACAAGAGCTGAATGAAGCGGGGACAGCCGATAATCATCAGGTGTTCATGGTGCTTAGAAGAGAACAGTCAGAGGGTAACAGAGAAGCAATCAGGGAAGACTTCCAGGTGGAGGGGGAGGCCAGGCTGGGCCTTGAAGGATGGATGCATTGGACAGGGAGAGAAAGGCCGGGAGAACGGTGAAGGGAAAGGTGGGAGGTGGGCTGAAGAGCCCACCCCGACATAGTCCCCGGGGAGGCCAGGCTGGGGAGCGGTCACTGAGCTGTGCTGTCCCACCCTGGCAGATGGAGTACTTCGGCACCATCGGCATCGGCACCCCCCCTCAGCAGTTCACCGTCATCTTCGACACCGGCTCCTCCAACCTGTGGGTGCCTTCTGTCTACTGCAAGAGTCCTGCCTGCAGTGAGTGCCTGGCCCTGCCCTGCCCGGGTTCTCGGGGACCAACCGACCTGGAGCCCTGAACACCCAGGGGCTTCCACTAGGGTTGAAGCCTGGGGGGAGTCACTCAGGGATTCACTCGGCAGGCATTTCCTGAGCAGCTACTAGGTGCCAAGCCCTGGACTCGGGGGCCCAGGGAGAACGGCGTGAATCACACGCGGTCCCTGCCCTCACGGAGCCCGTTCCACCGGCAGAAAGGATTTGAAAGGGCTCGGCACCACGGACAGCCATGAGCCTGCTCTGTTCAGTGTTAGCCTGGGCGACCTTGGGAGGACCGTTAGGTCTGCTGGGGACCTGCCCTCAGTGACAGGGTCCCTACTGGCCCAACCAGACACAAGTGGAACCTGGGTATGCTTAGGCTCCGAAACCTGGGGTGAGGGTTACATTTCTCCTGCAAAGCCCCACCCAGAACCAAGGCACCCCCTGCCCCCAAGGAACACGCTCTCAGCCCGTGACTCTCGCTCAGCTTTTCGAACTTGACATTGTGACTTCTTGCCCCGGCAGCCAACCACAAGCGCTTCAACCCTCAGGAGTCCTCCACCTACCAGGCCACCAACAACCCAGTCTCCATCGCCTATGGCACCGGCAGCATGACAGGCATCCTGGGATACGACACCGTCCAGGTGAGCACCTGCCAGCCGGCCGCCTCACCCTGCCCAGCCCTGGAGCCATCTTCCGAGGACCCTGGGGACCACGGTGCACCCCCTCCCCCAGAGCCAGCTTATTCAAGCGACGGGGGGGCTCAGTGATCACAAAAGTAACCTGAGATGGGATGCAGGGGGGGGAAGTGGCAGAGATGTCACAGACATTTCTGGGGGGGTGGTAGTAGCGGGTAAGGGAGTGGATTCCCAGAGCCACAGGCCAACCTCAAGCACCCCCAAGTTGAATGGCGGGTAGGGCCAAGAGCGGAAGGCACAAAGGCTCAGTTCTCTTTCAGCACCTCCTTCCCCTCCTCACCCCCCACTTGCAGCCCCCCTGAGTCACGAGAGCTTCACAAGCACCCCACCCCACCCCAGCCCCTGCAGGTGCAGCAGGGGTCAGGGGCTGTGACTTGTCTGGGGTCTCCTTTGCATCCAATCATCAGAAGCTAGAGCGTGCACGCGTGCGTGTGCACACACACACACACACACACACACACGGTGGCCATCTGCTCTGCAGCAAATTCTCACTCCACAGACTGTGGCCATCTGGAGATCAGTCGCAATGGTTACTTCCACAGGAATAACAAGCCTTCCCGGGGACAGCCCTCCTCCCTTCCTTCCCGCCTGCCACCCCGGAAACCAAGTCCTACTCTAAATGAACCAGGGACCCTCTGGGCCCAGGGCTGGTGCCCACAGTGCCCAGCCAACCCGCGCTGACCGCAAACATCGTGGTTTCCCCCGATCCAGGTCGGAGGCGTCTCAGACACCAACCAGATCTTCGGCCTGAGTGAGACTGAGCCCGGCTCCTTCCTGTACTACGCTCCCTTCGATGGCATCCTGGGCCTGGCCTACCCCCAGATCTCCGCCTCCGGGGCCACACCCGTCTTTGACAACATGTGGAATGAGGGGCTTGTTTCTCAGGATCTCTTCTCAGTCTACCTGAGTGGGTAAGTTGGGCAGGGGCGGGGGGGGCCCTGCAGGGGCACAGCCCCACAGGGGGCTGTCCAAGGCTGGAAAATAGGGCTTGTGTCTTCAATAAGGGAACTTTTAAATGATGAAAGCAAGTTTCCTCTGTTAGTTAAGCAAATCTAGGTTCCGGTGTGGCTATGAGTTAATTCCAAGAATGAATACAGAATACGCCAAGGGTTGGTTCGATTGAGCAGAGGTTTATGCAAGAATATCAGAGAGTGTCATCAATTTTCCTGAGACACTCGGCTTTCTTGTGACACATCCTTCTCTCTCGAAGCGATTGGTCGTGGTCGATGTTTTTCTTGAGCTGTTAACTGTCCCCCTATAACCTCCCTGAGTTGCATTGCACGGTCAGAGGTTTGCAGGGAGCTGGGGTGGGGTCAGGTGAGTGGGGACCATTATATCTGGGGCCAGTTCTTTCGTGGTTAATTTCTTGCAGTCACCCACCTTCTCTTCCCTATCTAACCCAAAACTGCAGAGATTTAGAAAGAGAATGTCCCGGTCACAAGGACCCCTGCAATTTACAACAGGAGGAACCGTTCATCTGTTTTTCCTCTGGGACCCTTAATATTCAAGTCAGCTCTTAAACACAGCCTGCCTTTATGTGTGCTACCCATAAGAGAGGTCAGGGTTTCTCAATCACAGCACTATGGACATTTTAGACCGGATAACTCCTTCTGTTGGGGCTCTCCTGGGCATTGTAAGATGTTTAGTGGCTTCCCTGGCCTCTCTCTACTAGCTCTCAGTGGCACACCCTTACGGCCACTGGATCATGACAATCAAAGCATCCCAGACAGGAGCAAATTAGAAACTGCCCCTGTCTGATAACCTGTGAACTACACTGTCAAATCCTTACGAGCAGACACGCATCTGCTTCTTTTCTTTCTTTCTTTTTTTTTTAATTTTTTAAGCTTATTTATTTATTTTGGGAGCAAGACAGCGCGAGTGGCCGAGAGAGAGAGGGAGAGACAGACCCCCAAGCAGGCCCCGCACTGCCGGCACAGAGCCCAATGCGGGGCTCGATCTCACAGACCGTGAGGTCATGACCTGAGCCGAAAAACCGAGAGTCTGGACGCTTAACCGACTGAGCCGCCCAGGCGCCCCTGCATGCACGGCAGTGAGGGCGAATATGCGGCAGAAACCACACGCGTTGGAACCAGAAAGACCTGGGCTCCGATCTTGGTCTCGGTTCGGGCACTCGCTGGCTGTGTGGCCTCGGGCAAGTTGCCTCACTTCTTTGAGCCTCGGTTTCCTCGCTGTGAAGTGGAAGTAACAGTAGTGACCACTCAGGGGCCTTGGTGTAAGGATCCCAGCTCCTGGGACTGGCAAGAGCTCAGTCGCGGGGGTGGCTCTTAGGACACACACAGCAGATGTTCAGGTCAATGAATGAATGGATGAATCGCTATCTCGCCCCCCCCCCCCCCAGCAATGACCAGAGTGGCAGCGTGGTGATGTTCGGTGGCATTGATTCTTCTTACTACACTGGACATCTGAACTGGATCCCTGTTTCTGTCGAGGGTTATTGGCAGATCTCCGTGGACAGGTGAGAACACTGGATGGCGCAACATCCTGGCAGGGGCCCTGGATCTCCATTGCATACAGATTCCTAGTTAACGGAGCCTTCTAGAATCCCCCTGGAACAGCCAAACAGCCAGCCCAGGGAGATGTACCCCAGCGGGAAAAAGCAGAAGCTGGCCAAACCAGAGAGATCCCAAGAAAGACACCTCACTGGAGGAGGCGAGCTATTGGGGACCCTCCCCACCCGCCTCAAGATGTTCTGCAAGGATGACACAGCCACTTTCCTTCCCGTCGAACAGACAGGACAATCTATCAGTATCCTTGTCCACACACCCCAGCACTGAGGAGACCCTGACCTGGCAGTCACTCCTCCCACCCTAGGGCGAGGGGGCTCATTCCAGGGCATTCATTCCCCCCCACCACTGCCCCCTTTGGAGCCTGCCCCTCCCCCAAGCAGCCTCATTCCCCAGCTGTTTGTCACCCCGCTGGCCTCTTAGGGTGACCACCTACACAGGTTTGCCCAAGAATGAGCAGTTCCCTGGGACGCCAGACTTGCAGTACTAAAACCGGGACTGTCCTGGGCAAACGGGCACGTAGGGTTACCTTGCACCTGCCGCAGCCATGGCTAAAAGTCCCTCACTTCCTCTACCTCCTGCCCCTGCTCCGTATCTCTGTCACTCCCTGCCTGTGATGTCCTCCTCCCGCTCTGTACCTCCCTAGCAACCGCTGGGTGTCCGCTTCCCTGAGAAGCCCTCCCTGATTGCTCGGCACCACCCCCTTTGCCCCCTGGATCATGCTTCTGTTCCCCTGCCACATGTCCTGCTCCTCCTCTACCGTGAGCTCCCCGCAGCCTGGAACCGTGTGGCTGTCTGGTTTTGCATCCCCCATGCCTAGCACAGAGCAGGCACTCGGTCAATATTTGTTGAGTAACTGAATGCACGATGGAGAAGCTGGAATTTTATGTGTTGGCCTGTGGAGGGAAGGAGGGGACCCTCTGGGGCCACCTGGCTCCTCCTTGGGGAGATCTACCCCCTGGGGACTCAGGGGACCCTTCCTTGTATCTCATCCATGTGTAGCATCACCATGAACGGACAGTCCATCGCTTGTAACGGGGGCTGCCAGGCCATCGTGGACACAGGCACCTCTCTGCTGACCGGCCCAAGCAACGCCATTGCCAACATCCAGAGCGACATTGGAGCCAGCCAGAACTCATACGGCCAGGTGAGCCCGGCCCTGACTGCCCTGTTCTGGACCCAAGTGGTGGGTCTGTCCGCCACGCAGAAGAAACCCAAGTCCTCCTAACCCTCAACTCTTTCCAGATGGGGATCAGCTGCTCAGCCATCAGCAACCTGCCCGACATCGTCTTCACCATCAACGGCAATGAGTACCCACTGCCTCCCAGTGCCTACATCCTGCAGGTAAGGGGGCTCTGGGCCAGCCGCCTAGGTGTGCCTGCAGGGAATGCGGCCACATACCACACCACACCCCACACCCCGCCCCCGGCTTTTGCACAAGGGAAAGGGCGCTTCCACAAGAGGAAGCTGAAGGCTGCTCTGGACAGCCTCCAGAGAAAATAGGATACATTGTAAACAGCTGCCTGCATGAAACTGTGGGTGCAGCGCCGCTCCCCCAACAGGGCAAAAGTGAGGCAAAGGCCAGTGGCAGGAAGAGAGGGTTTCTAGCCGCACACCTGAGTCCAAGCTGGGTGCCAATTACTGGCTCGCGGAGTCTGAGCAAGCGGCAGCCACTCCCAGCCTCGGTTTCCTGGTCTGAAAACTAGAGACGCCAGCTGCCCCCATCCTCCGAGGGTGGTGAGGGTGATCAGGTCAGAGCGACCACATCAAAGGCGCGAAAAGGGTTGAGCAAATGGAAATCGCACCTTCCGCAGGGCGGGGGCTTGTGAAGTAACAAATCTTTACTTGGTAGATTACGAGCCACGGGGGGGGGGGGGTAGTTTTGCCCAGTGACTTGAGGCTATTCTGCAAGAAGTGCTGAGGTCCGGGGGGGCGGTCCCCCAGGCATGCTGATTCATTAGTAGGGGGCGGGGCCTAAACAGTGGGGTTTTCCTAAGCCCCCCAGGTGATTCTAGCGCGCAGCCAAGGTTGTGGCCCGGTGCCCCAGTACATGAAAAGGACTAACAGCCGATCCCCTTTGCCACTGGAGGGGGTCAGAATAATGAGAGAAGGCTGTGTCACCCCAGCTTCCAAAATCCTTCACGGCGGCTGAGTTTTCCCCAAACCCCTCAGCCCCGATGCTGATGTCAGGGTCTGTACAGCTGCCAGAAACACTGGATAATGTCTAGTAATCCCTGGAAACCACTAGTAGAATGAGCAGTTTATACAGGCCGACCCCCGGCCGAGAAGAGCCACGTCCCCGGACGCCAGCCAGGACGCCGCTCCTTGCGCGTGCCTTGCGGCGGCCCGCGCTGCCTGCGGCTTAGTCCCCAGTGCCTTGTCACTGCCGAGCCTGTGTCCCATCTCCAGCTTCCTTCTCCTCTTCTCCAGAGCCAGCAGGGCTGTATCAGCGGCCTCCAGGGCATGAACCTCCCCACCGCCTCCGGAGAGCTCTGGATCCTGGGTGACGTCTTCATCCGCCAGTACTTTGCCGTCTTCGACAGGGCAAACAACCAGGTCGGCCTGGCCCCCGTGGCCTAAGCCTGCGTCTTTCCCGCCACGTCCCCAGGAAGATCCCGCCTTAGTTGTCCACTCTAGATGTATATAATTCTCCTGATTGTTCTTCCTATGGGATCGTGGAGGCGGAATCTTGGCCCTGTTCCCTATCATACCAATAACGTAGAATAAAAACCCAACCTCCTGAAACACGCTCCGTGCAGTCTCTTCTCTTCGTATTTCTCGCCGCACCATCGGGGTTAGAACGCCAGGCCAGGGGGATAAGATGACCACATCCGCTTGGACCGCACCAAGCAGTGACAGTGGTTCACACCCCATAATCGAGTCAGGAAGATGAACAGCCCTCCGCGGGTTTGGCTGGGAGCGTCGTGTAAAGACAGGCACCAGAAATGCCAGGCCTGTTGCCTCCTGGTGGAACAGGGCACCAAGGTTCTTGGTGAGGGAGTCAACTTCTTTCTCCCAAAGGCAGTAAGAGATAGTGAGAAAAAGAAAGAGATCGAGGGCAGGTAGCTTTCCACCGACATTCCTAAGCAGGCCAAGCCAGGCAAGGGTCGGAGGGGTGACCAAAGCTGACACCCCCAAATCTACTGGGCTGCTCTCTGTTGGTCAGCTGCTTGATCCAGACCAACGCCTGAAAACCCCTCGAGCCTCTCACTCTGGGTACAGATCACTGAACGGGTCCATTTTCCCATCAATGAGTTAAACTTATTTTTTATTTATTTTTTTAATGCTTATTTATTTTTGAAAGACGGAGAGGCAGAGCGTGAGTAGGGGAGGGGCAGAGTGACAGAGAGAGGGAGACGCAGAATCCGAAGGAGACTCCAGGCTCCGAGCTGTCAGCACAGAGCCCGATGCGGGGCTCAAACTCACGGACCGTGGGATCATGACCTGAACCGAACGAAGCCGGACGCTTAACCGACTGAGTCACCCAGGCGCCCCGCCCTGTCAGTCATTTAAAGAGGACGGTGTTGGGGCGCCTGGGTGGTGCAGTCGGTTGAGCGTCCGACTTCAGCCAGGTCACGATCTCGCGGTCCGTGAGTTCGAGCCCCGCGTCAGGCTCTGGGCTGATGGCTCGGAGCCTGGAGCCTGTTTCCGATTCTGTGTCTCCCTCTCTCTCTGCCCCTCCCCCGTTCATGCTCTGTCTCTCTCTGTCCCAAAAATAAATAAACGTTGAAAAAAAAAATTAAAAATAATAAATAAAGAGGACGGTGTTCCAGGCCCCTGAGCAGAGGGTGTGAGAAGGAAGTGAGCAGGCTCATTAGCAGATATCGCCCTAGCCATGAAAACAGGAAATCCTTAGAGCATTTCTGCCCATGGGTTTGGAAGCACAATGTCCAATGAGGAACAAAGTTACAAAAGAAGGAGGCAACACCTAGCTTTCTAGGTCGTGCTTCCCGGAGGTGCCCAAGACATGTTTCCCAAAGGCTTGGCGAAGTGCTCCCGCAAAGTGATCTCTTTCACCTTGACTCAGCTCAGCGTGATGCCGCTTCCTCCCGGGTTCCTCTCTCGCTGGGGAACCCACTGCAGACCCCAGCTTCTCAGCCGCACCGTGGGGAAAAACCCCCACAGCCGGGGGGGCCGCTGGATTCCAGGCTGAGGGCCGGCACTAGGCCTCCCTGCAGAGAGGGAGTGACTTTGGGGTGCGCAGGACAGCATGGCTTTGGAAACTCTCTTGTTGCCATCCTCCCCCGATTTGTCATTTGTCACCCATGCAAATCTAAGATGTGGGGCTCTAGGATGTCCCGGTCTCCCTACTGTCACTAATCCCCTCCCTACCCCATCTTCCACAGCCGAAAGATCTTTTTGAAACATAAATCTGATCACATCACTCCCTTGCTTAAAGCCTTCTTTTTTTTTTTTTTTTTTTTAATGTTTATTTTTGAGAGACAGAGAGAGAGCACGCTTGCCAGCGGGGTAGGGGCAGAGAGAGAGGGACAGAGGATCCGAGGCACATTCCACGCTGACAGCAGCGAGCCCAAAATGTGGGGCTCGAACTCACGAACCTCGAGATCACGACCTGAGCCAAATCGGACGCTCTGTCAACTGAGCCCCCCAGGCACCCCCATGAAGACCTTTAATTAATGCCTTGGAATTGCACAGTTGAATAAGACAATAAGCCCTCCAACCGTTGCATGCTCTGGTCCCCAGCTACCTTCCCTGCCTCACTTTGACCCCTCTCACCCTGAGCTCCTGCCACCCTGGCCCTTTGCCACCTCCACAGATGCCCAAACTTCTTCCCTACCTCCGGACCTCTGCACACCCCGTCCCTTTTACCTGGCTTGCTGCTCCTTTTCTCCTGACCTGCTAACACCAAGCGTCCTGCAGACCTCAGCTTAAACAGCGCTTCCCTGCGAAGCCCTCCCTGACTACCGTCGCTCGGCTCGGAGCCTGGCTCTCCCATCCGTGAGGGCATTCAGCACAACCCGCCATCGTGCATTTATGGGACAGCTTGTTTTCGATCCACTGGGGCAGGGACGGCTGAAGCCTCAGCGTCAGGAGCAGGGCCCGGCACACTGTAGGTGCTCAATAAATATGTGTTGACTGAGCAATGAATTCAAGATGACTTTTTGGAAGGAAACAACAAGGAAGTGGATCTGACTTCACCGAGGGCACGCGTAAGACCCAGATGGGTCCGCTCCCACCCCCACCAGCATTCTGTTCCAGTCGTTCGCGGTCCCGAGGCAAACAGGTGGACTTCTTGGGTTTCTGGGGAGGAATTTCACACTGTCCTGTCTCCTCTGCTGTGTTTCCGTTTCTGGCATTTCCAGAGCACCTCCCACGAGCCAGGCGGTGTGCTCGGCTCTGGGGATGCAGGCCCGGCTTCCTGGACCCTTCCCACTCTGCTCCCGGGCCCCGGCAGCTGCAGCCCAGCCCCTCCCTCCCAGCCCCTCTTCCGTTTCCTCACCCTGGGATTCCTGGATCCCGACAGAATCTAAAAAGGCTCCCCTTTAAACAGACCATTTGGACTGAGAAACCCTGAGCTGACGTATCTGATCTGTCTCTTCCCATTTCGCCCCACGAGATAAGACGGATTCACATTCCTTTTGTACAGTCTCGGGCTTCTTCGTCTTTCCTCCCCACTCCCCGCAGGCCTTGGGGGTCTGAGCGCAGCTCCCCCTTCACGCTTGTCCAGGGCTGTATTTTCATCTCCTAGGTCTCTGCTCCACTGGTGTGTGGAACCCACAGCGTCGCCGGACGCACTCTGCTGGTAAGGACGGAAACTGGTACAGCCCCCAAGGAATGCCATTTGGCAATATCTATCCAAGTTAGAAATGCGTGTACCTTCTGGCCCAGTAACGTCACTTCTGGGAATTTCTCTTAAAGATACACTTGCACACGTGCAAAATGATGTAAGTACAAGGTTATTCTTCGTAGCATCTTTTGTAAGAGCAAGATTTGAAACGACCCAAATGTCCACCCGGTGGGGGGCTGGTTTTAAACAACTCGGTGTGCGGGCCGCCAAGGTTTACAATGAGCATGCTCTCCTAGGTGCTGGGAAAGATCTTGAGAAGAGATGGTTAGGTGAAAACACACATGCAAAGGTGACAACAGGCCTGTGTTATGCTGCCTTTGGATTACAAAGGAAGAAACTAAGATTTCCTTGCATTTACATACCTACCGGACCTGAGAAAGGACACCCAGAATCAGAAACCAGAAAAGGAAGAAGAGGGGGAGCCGGGTAGAAGAGGGATGGGGGAGATGTCTCACTGAATACAGTTTTACGTGTTTGTATTTCTAATGATGTGAACGCACTGCACACTAAAATTCAGGGAAGGTACTCTTAAATGTGAGTTTATCCTAATTCGAAGCCTACTGTGGTTTGTTCTCAAGCCTGTTCATCTAAAAACCTCCAAACCCACAGGGCACCTGGGTGGCTCAGTCAGTGAAGCATCCGACTTCGGCTCAGGTCATGATCTCAGGGTTCGTGGGTTCGAGCCCCGTGTCAGGCTCTGTGCTGACAGCTCGGAGCCTGGAGCCTGCTTTGGATTCTCTCCCTCTCAAAAATAAATAAACTAAAGCAAAACAGAACCTCCAAACCCAGGTCTTTTGAACAGGGTCTCCTAATGTGGCCCTTTGGGAACTTCCCAGGTCCAGGGAAACTGACACCGCAGACCAGGCTTCCAGCATCCTCTACTGCTCCTCAGACCCCTCCTAAGGACGGAGTCCCAGGTACAGGACACTGCAGGGCTCTTGGGGAGACACCCAAGAACAACCCCCCACCCCCGCCCCTGCATGTTGGAGTCAGAGAATTCAGACCAGCTGCTGAGAATTCAGACAGGCTCATCCCATTCATTAAAAGCAGCTCTCACCCATCTGGGGTCCTGAAGGCAGCCATCCAGTCTGCTGGAGCCAGCCAGCCCTGGACAGGGGCCCATGCATCCTGGGGCTTATTTCGGGCAGAGCACGGTCTTACCAAGTTGGATTCCACTGGGGCCTCCCAACATGTCACATCAGCACTGCTTGAAGGAGGACAGCCCTGGGCCCCCCAGGGGTCCTGGGAAGGGACGGTGCTGACCACAGTGTGAGGTAATGGCAGTCCCGGCCAGCCGGGAGGCCCTCTGCAGACAGTCCCCTACCTCTTCTCCAAGCGCCTGCTTGTGCCCGGGAGACCGTATAAAGGAGGCAGGCTCCATCCTTGGCCCTGGCCAGTCGGACATGCTGGAGAGCCAACAGCCTGGGAGCAAGAGGGGGACAAGAGAGGCACGAGGATGCCTTTGTCCACAGGAGGACAGTTCAGAGGCCTGTGCCACACGGTCTCCCAGAGGGCTTGCGGAAGGGCTAGGTACCAGATGCCCATAGCCGCGACCCACTCTGTAATGCACCGCGATTGGTTTCCTTCCCGTGTCTGTCTCACCGCCCCCTTCCCTTGCCGTGCTCCCCGGGATCACTCCCCAGGTCAGTGACTCTCCCCCAGATATTTATCTCTAAGTCTGCTCTTGGGGGAACCCAAACCAAAACAGGGTAATCACAGCGCCCTACCATATACTGTCTCTAAAACTACAATGGAAGAATCCAACCAAGTGTGATGTGAAGGGACAAAACCCAGACTGGGAGTCAGAGAAACGGGGCTCTCCTCCCAGCTCAGACCTCATACTCTTGCGGAACCTTAGGACACTTCTCCGGGCCTCTGTGGTCCTAGCTGTGAATGGGGAGCGGGGGTCCAGATAAGCATCATTTATACTTGGACCACCTCGGGGAGGACGTTTACAGCTATCCTCCTGCCCTTTGCTTTTTTTTTTAAACATTCAAAATAAATACAATTTACTGGAGCTCTGTGGAGGGGGAAACTGGGACTAACACTCAAGTTGCATACTTTATTGAATAGCCATGAGAAACTTGGCACTGACTTCTAGCCATTACCGATAGCCGGGTTGTTCGAGAAGGGGCAGTTTGGAGGCAGCCAGCCTTAAACACTTTCCTCCTGAAATTAGATCATGGGGGGCGGGGGCGGGGGTGCTTCGTAAAGTGGGCGGGCCGCACCAAGTCACAAGTGCAAACCACAGAGGCCTGAGCCTGCCATTGTCACAGCTCCGAGCTGCGGGAGTGTTACGATTCCCCATTAGACAGACCCAGGAGCCGGACCTAAGGTCCCTGGGCTAGTCACAGCCGAGCAGGGCATCCCAGACCTCACTCCTCACCACACGCCTATGTCTTACTGGATGAAACAGTCTCTAAATCCTTTGCATCTCTGAGTCTCGGGTTTCCACGCTCCCAGCTAGAAATTCGCGATTCCTGCCACCACACTGGGATTAGGACCTCACTGATACACTCATGTCTAGGTGGGTACCCCAGACGGACGCTCCCCCCCCCCCCGCCCCGCCCCAGGAAGTGTGCTGGGCAGCAGGTCAGAGGGCAGCTGGGGGTGGGGGTGAGGGCTGGGCAAATGTGATGGGGGCTGCAGAATAAACAGGTTTCAGTGGTGGCAAGCTGCTGACTGGGTCCTCTCCATCTGTCGCACACACTGGGCTGCACCCGCCCAAATCCTCCCCTTCGGGACTGAAGATTTATTCTCCCAGCTGCGGGCTGCCGGGAAGGTTGTTGGCTAATAGCTCTCGGCCATCAGCCCTCCCCGGGCTGAAGGGAGCTGCCTGGCCAAGGTCGCGCCCCTTTCCTGGGTCAACACGGGGGTCACAAAGCCCTGGCCCTGGGCCCCAATTCAGGACAACTCTGAAGGGCCATCCTAGCCTCAGAGGGGGTTGGCTGAGGCCTCGGGGCTTCCCCCTCCTGGCTGCCCTCCCTGCCTCCCACCCCTCAGGTGCCATTGCTGAGAGGGTGCCCTAGGGAAACCAACCCTGCTCCTGTTTAATTCCAGAGGCTCCCACCCAGGGAAACCAACCTACGAAGGCTCCTCCTCCGTCCGTCTTTTCCCTTTCCAGTATAGGAGCCCTCCCAGCATCGAAGTCAGCAGGTGCTTACACGAGACCCCCCCCTGCCCCAGTTCAGCTCAGGTGTTTTTTTTTTCCCCAGCCGGGGCGTGGGGTGGGGTGGAGGTGGGGTGTTACTTTCCCACCGGTGGGCTCGGAGTGACATTTCCCCACGTTTCCAAAGGCGAGAAGTGAAGGAGCAGGGCAGCCGGCGGCGGAGGGGGGAAGACGGAGACAGCCTTTAATCGGGAAATCTCGGGGAGGGACGAGGGACGGCTGGAGGCACAATCCCAGGGGACTCCCAGGCCCTCTGACTCTTCTCCAGAGCAGGGAGCTCAGCAGCCCCAGCCTTCCTTCCAAGACAGGCCGCCGTGGTGTCCGAGGAGGATGTGACCCTGGAGAATGCCGTTTGCCTCCTCTCACGGCACATTCCAAATGCTTCTTGGGGACAAGGCTGCATTGGACCCCGGGGACGTTCCATCCCCCCCAGGAGCCCCGCAGCAGTGAGCCTCTGGCGTCACCAGCCTCGGTTGCCCCAGAGCCTCCCTGCCAGTGCCCAGGGCCCCTGGCAGTTTTCTGTGTCCGAAGTCTCCCAGGCAGGGCCCTGAAAGCCGAGGCCGGCTTACCCGGTGGATTCCTCCCCCTCTGAGGTCCCCGTGCGCCGGGGGCTGGGGCTGGCCACGACTGCCAGGGCCGCAGACAGTCTGGAGGCAGCGGGAGAGAGTCTGCGAGGCCGGAGGTGGGTGGCGGGGGTCTCTGAGGGGCTGGGGGCCGTCGCGGAACGGGCTGACGGTTCAGTCAGGACGATGGCAGGCGGAGAGGGCTGTCTGGTTGCTGTCTGGGCTCCAGATGAGGATTCAGGCTCTGGGGTTACAGGAGGAGGCCCAGGAGCCCTGGGAGCAGCTAGAGGTAGAGTGGAGGCTCTTGGAAGGATCAAAGGCCCCGGGGAGGGCTGGGAGGCCCCCGGCTCCCCTGGGAATGTGCCCCCGGACCCCGGATGGGGTGAGGGTGAGGCCTGGTCTCCTGAGGGGCTCGTGGGTAGAGTCTGCGTGGTGGTCACGTTCGTTCTGAAGAGGAGCTGGAGAACATGGGGCACTGGCCTCTCAGGCAACGCTGCTGGGGGGCCCGGGCACGAGCTACAGTTCACCGGGGCCTCAGTGTCCCCACGGGGGCTCCGAGCTGCCTTGCCAGACTCCACGGCTCTTCTTTCCAGGGAATCTAGAGAGAAGAGGAGGAATCAAGATGCATATTGGTTCTCCGGACGGCCGAGGCGGCTCTGGGATGAGTTGCCCTGGGGACGGAGGCCGCTCACACCTGGTAAGGAGCAGCTGGCCCCTGCCTCCAGGGAGAGACCAAAAGGGAACCTTGAATAGAGGGGGGCAATCCCC
This sequence comes from Herpailurus yagouaroundi, assembly GCF_014898765.1. Taxonomy (NCBI): domain Eukaryota; kingdom Metazoa; phylum Chordata; class Mammalia; order Carnivora; family Felidae; genus Herpailurus; species Herpailurus yagouaroundi. The sequence continues at coordinate 789,312 of NW_024412418.1, read as the reverse complement.
CAAAGTCACTCTGCCAGGCATTGGCTCTGTGACGTTGTATAAGGCACATAACTCCCTTGGGCCTCGGTGTCCTCATCTGTAAAATGGGCATCATCACGACGTACAGAGACACTCTGAGGACTGAATGAACGGTGCATGGGAAATCTCAGCCTAAACCCGGATGTTAAGGACGGACGGACGTTGGGTGATAACCATGTGTCCGTGGAGGTTCGTGGATTGTGGCAAACGGACCATCTGGTACAGGATGTTCGTGACAGGGGAGGCTGTACCGTCTGCTCATTTTTCTGTGAACCTAAAACTGCTCTAAAAAAAAGTCTATTGAAAAAAAAAAAAAAACCAAAACTTTTTGGAGTCTCAGCCTGGAGCCCGTCACGTCATAAGGGCTTGACTCACGGGCAGATAACAAGCAAAAGAAGAGGCTTAGGCCGAGAGAGCGAGGAGTGAAGACGCATAAGAAGGGAGAGTATTGGAGAAAGGTATGATCAGAAGGAGACAGATGCTGTCAAATCCATAAAACCTGGAATGATTACATTTTACTTTTTAGAACTTTTGTAATGTTTTTTATTTATTTTTGAGGCGGGGGGCAGAATGCAAGCAGGGGTGGGACAGAGAGAGAGGGAGACACAGAATCCGAAGCAGGCTCCAGGCTCCGATCTGTCAGCACAGAGCCCCACGCTGGGCTCGAACTCACGAGCCGTGAGATCGTGACCTGAGCGAAAGTCGGACATTTAACCGACTTCATTCCAGGTGCCCCTGGAATGATTTTAAGAATCATCTGAAAGATGGACACACAACTCTGAATATACCCGAAGGCACGGAACTATATGCTTTGAGTGTGCGAATTAAGTGGTGCGTGAATTACATCTCAAGAAAACTGTTATGTTTATTAAGTAGCAAAAGGAAACAACTCATATTCTATTTCAACAAAAAGTGGCTTCTCCCTAAAAGGAGCTATTGTTAGGAAGAGGCGCATGGCGAATGGAGCCAAAGGTGGAGTGTTCCTGGGAGAAGCGGCCAGGCTGTGCACCTTACCTCCTTGGGCCTCTGTTTCCCCTTGTGAAGGCAAGACAGCACGGGGCAAGGAATCGGAGAGACCCCGGCTTGAGCCCAACACCAGCAGCTAGAGCTTGAGTGGTGATCTTGAGGTTTGTGGGTTCGAGCCCCATGCGCCCCAAGCGCGGAGCCTGCTTGGGATTCTCTCCCTCTCTCTGCCCCTCCCTCAGTAGCGTGCGCGCTCTCTCTCTCTCTCAAAATAAATAAACATTAAAAAAAAAAACATACAATAGCCACACGTAAGGTACTTTACGGGAGTGTTAAATTGGAAAAATTAAATTCAAGGCACATGGTGTAGAGCTGGAGGACGTGTGGGGAGCCGGCTACCCCACGGCAAGTTGCCGCTTGGTCGAGGGGCCCCGTCTGGTTACGCGCTGTCATGCTGCTGGGGTCCCCGCGCCACACCTGCACCCCCCCGCCCCCGCCAGTGCCCCATGGCCCAGGATTCCACCTGCTAACCACAGGGCCCCGACACAACTCACAAAGTGTGAAAAGAACAGAGTTGTCGGACCCGAGATTTTTCACAGCAGGTCCATTATGAATAGACAGAAAAAGAAGAAGCAAGAAACTGTCCAAACGTCAGCTTAAAAGTCAGAGGGTGAGCAAACCGGAGTATCTGGGGGCTTTTTACAACGACCAGCTCTGGGCCACGTCGGTACTTTAAAGCCATGTGTTACAGCACTTTGTCTGGGTCCTATCTGTACCTCTGCAGAAAGAGCCACACGGGTGGACCCTCATGATGGAGTGGACAAAAAAATGAAAATCGTGTTCAGCAGTCAGGACAACGCAGGAGCTAAAAAGCATCAACTCTGGGCTCAAATCCCGGCTCTCCTGCCCGTCAGTTACGTGACCTTGAGCGTGCCCCTCCACCCTTCTGCGCCTCTGTTTCCTCACCAGGAAACTGGAGATGGTAACACCTAGTATTCAGGACATACTGTGGTTACTCTCCTGCCAAGTTGATTCAGTTCCTAAATTGTGGGGTGTTTTTTTTGTTGTTGTTGTTGTTGGAAAAGGGAGAAAGAGGAGAAAAGGAGATTAAGGGAGGAGGTAATGAAGGAAAAGAGACACAGGTGTCACAGATGTGGCACAAGCGACGCTGGATGAGGATGAGCGAGCCCAGGCCTGTCCTCGCCGCGTGCTGGCGGTGTGGCCTCGAGCCAGACGCGTTCCCTCGCTGAGCCTGGGTGTCTCACACCCAGCCCTTTACAAGTTCTCCGTTTCTGGCAAGAGCAAAGTGCAGGAAGACAGTGGAGAAGCCCCAGGGCCCAGAGGCCCGCTCACCTGGACAGGAGGGACAGCAGTCCCCAGGGGGCGCGGAGGGGTCCGAGCAGGCCGGCTGGCAGGGCACCTTCTCACAGCTCACCTCTCCCAGCTGGGGAAGCACAGGGACACACGTGAGGAAGCCCCATCCCGTCCCAGGACAGCACCCCACGCGCCTCTTACACCCACAGAAAGCTCCTGGGACAGAGGCTGAACAGCAGGGCCGCGTTAAGGAGACCACAAAGAGGGAGGACGCCATCAAATCTGGAGGCATGCTGGCCGGCAATTAAAGCTGGGAAGGCAGGAGGAAGGTGGGCTTATGTTGGCTGGGGGGACTTACAGTTTTGCAAAGGGACAACAGGCCAGACGCAGTCCCTGGCCGGGCAGCCCCTGCGTCCCCAGGCCCAGCTTACCTGGCACGTGCACTGGGTACAAGGCTCATCGTCCAAGGTGAACACCTGGCCATTCACCACCTTCCTTCCCTCGTAGTTGCAATCTGCGGGGGCAGAGGGGACAGGCCCATGAGGGCCAAGGCCCAGCTGGGAGCCTCGGACATAGGGGTGCTGGTCCCACTCACCTCTGCAGACCGGGCAGCATTCCCCGTCGGGGTGGAAAGGGTAGGTGCAGGTGATGGGGCAGTCCACCGGGGAGCAGGCCACCGAGCCCAGCTGCGGGACACAGAAAACACACAAGGCCTTTTGCTCCGAGCAGCTGATGGGACACTCGGGAAGGACAGCCGCATAACCACGGAGCGATCATCGGAGCCACCACGGTTGGGGGACAGGTTCATTCACTCAGTCTGTCTTCTCGACAGAACGCAAGCCCCACAGAGCCAAGGGCCTGGCCTTGACCGTGCCGCTCATCTTTCAACAGGTCCCTGCCGATCAAATCCACAAAATACCCAGGAAAGGTGAGCACCAGAAACCGAGGAGACAGAAGGACCCAGAAGCCTGAAGCTCCCGGAAGCACGTGAACAAACAGGGCCACTCAGAGGCCCGAGACGTTCACCCTGAGTTTCTCTGTTTCTGTAGACCTTGTCCCTTTCCACTCGGTGTGCTCACTCGACTGGCCTCGGACGTTTCCAGCGTGACAAGGAATAGGACTTTTTCCCCCATTTTCCAAACACTAAATGATGTTAACTATCTCGCATGCTTTTTCAGACCGAGAGGCAGCCTGGCTTAGGGGCAAAGGTTCACCTCCTGGAGCGCAGACTCAGAATACTAGGATTCGATTCTTGGCACTTGAGTGGACCAGCGTGAGAATCTTGAGGGAAGGACTTCGTCTCTCCGTGCCTCACTTTCCTCACCTAGCAGATGGACATGACCCTGGCACCTACCTCAGAGGATTCCCCCGAAGATTAACTGAGCTCATGCAGAGAGAGGGCCGAGAGCTGGAGCGGCACACAGCAAGAAGTCGATGATGGGAGTATATCACAGATTCCAGCTCAGAGTCCTGGGCTTGAGGCCTTCACCTTGCACCCTCAGCGAGCACGCACGTGTTTACTACTGGGAGCCCCCAAGACTCCCCCTGATCACCCAGAAGCGGAGGGCTTTTGCTGGGCAGGCTTAAAAAATATTTCTCCGGCCCCGAGTAAAGATTCACCCTCGGTAGGGCTGGAGGGAGCCAACTTTCACCGTGACCCAGGATGACTTTTCTCTTGGAAGGTTCTGGATTGTGCCTCCAAGGTTCATGAGCAGGGGTCAGTGTCTGTGGAGTGTCCACAGACGGGGGTCAGGTCTGGGTGGTCCTTACCAGGCAGATGCAGCTCAGACACGGGTCCAGCACGGATGGGAAGGTCTGGTTGTTGTAGAAGATTCTGCCTGTGTAGGTGCAGCCTGCCAGAGAAAGCAGGGGGTGAGCGCCAGCCAGGAAGGTGGCTGGTGACCAGGTGCCTGCCAAGGATGAAGGTCCCAAGAGTTTTCTGGGGAGCAAAGGTCAGGCCAGCCCCAGGCAGTCAGCGCGGGGTTTGGAGAAGAGACAAAACACAGGTCTGGACTGGGCGCGGACTTTTTTTTTTTTTTTTGGCACTGGATTTAGCAGAGGGGTCAGAGTGGCTCTTCTTCCAGGGAGGGAAGTGTTTCCTCCCCTGCCCCTCACCGGGCAAGATCAAGCCAGGGGGACTGGGAGACACAACCTGAGAGCCTGGCACCACAGCCATCCTCTCTGCTCCCCCGTCGACCCCCCACCTTCCAGAACATTCCCCCACACCGCCTCCCTCCACTTCCCCAAGCCCGCAGAGGCCAGATCTGAGGGTTGCCACCTCGATGCCATTTATCCCATTCTAGTAAGTATAAAAGGAGGTGACAGGACAACAGGAAACTCTTTTATCATGTATATATGTTAGATACATTATTTGTTACTTATAGATACATGTTATAGATACGTTATATATAGATAAAGATACTTATGTCTTGAAAAGAGATGAAAAAAACAAAACCATGAGGCTAAAAGTGATAAGGGGCCTTTTAAATTGTTTTTATTTTTGCTCTCTGTATGTTCTTCAATACTTTTGAAATAATAGAACAGGTGAAAATTAATATAAAAAAAATAAGTATCTGGGAGCCTGGCTGGCTCAGTTGCAAGAGCGTGTGACTGTTGAACTTGGGGTTATAAGTTCATGTCCCACGTTGGGTGTAGACATTATGTAAAAATAAATTTTTTTTTTAAATAAAATTTTAAAAAATGGAAAAAAGTATCATTTTTTTAAGTTTACTTATTTTGAGAGAGAGAGAGAGAGAGACCACTCATGCAAACAGGCAGAGAGAGACAGAGAATCCCAAGCAGGCTCCACACTGTCAGCGCAGAGCCTGATGAGGGGCTCAATCCCACAAACTGTGAGATCATGACTTGAAATCAAGAGTCGGACACTCAAGTGACTGAGCCACCCAGGCACCCCCCAAAAGTATCATTTTTATATTCTCTCACTGTTCCCTGTTTCACAGGTGTGAACCTTTGTCACCCCACCTAGGCTACAAACTCAGCATATCTTTCTCTCTGCTTCTAGACCCAGACTGGGCCTGCCTTGGGCAAACTGCTTTCCGAACCACCCCCCTCACTTTCCTCATCTGTAAAATGGGTTTCTCCCATGGGGCTGTTGTGAGGATGACCGGAGATAAAGCCTGTGTGGTCCTGTCTGGAGGAACCTGGGGCAGGGTGAGCCCAGATGTGGGGGGGAAGGGGCGCTGTGTAGCCCCACAAGCAGGAAATTACCTGCTGAACAGTCCGGACAGCACTGTCCAGGGATCCGAATTGGGTGAGGGCAGGAGTCCACGCAGTCTGTCCTCTTGCAGCTCACTGAGCCATCTGCCTGAAGGAAGGAAGAACTTCACCCAGACCCCACCTGACACAACCGGGCCCGGCCTCCTTGCCCGACCCCACCCTCCCTCCCACCAGAGAGGGCAATGCCTCAGACTGGCCAAGGCTTGCCTGGAGGGCGCCATGATGCAGCTAGGACGTGGCAGGTACCCCCACACAGAGGACCGGCTCCTTGGGAAAGGGGGTGTGAGCCTTCCGGGAAGGCTTCCCTATCTAAGGAGAAGGAAGGTCAGAGCGGGGTTTTGGTCTCCTCGGCTTCCTGTCCTTCTCTGGCAACAGCCAAAGCTCACCACCACCCCATCCAAATTCTCTCAGCTTTTCCCTGGAACCCTGGCTCACCCCAAACCTATAGAGTACAATAAAATCCTATTTTTATAGAAAACTATTCCACCGGAAATGTCTATTTCAGAAGACAAAAGCACCACATATGGTTTCTTTTCTTCCCTCCGAGAATCTGAACGTTGACAAAGCTTTCTTAGACTACGAGTGCCCTGGGTCGGTCACAAAGGGGAAAGGCAGCGGAGGTACCCTCCTCCCGACTGTAATCCCAAGGAAACATTCCCAAGTTCTGCAAGGGTCTAAGGCTTTTTAACAAATGGCGCATCCAAGGTACTTGGGGGCTGTGCCTCTCGCACGCCAGTGTGCACATGGGTCACCGGGGACTAAAATGCAGATTCTGAGCCCGGAGGTCTGAGCAGCCTAGAGATTGTGCGTGTCCAACAGGCTCCAGGTGATGCCGAGGACACCGCTGGTGCAGGGACCTCATTTTGAGAAATAAAGCTCTAAGCTCCGAGGCATGAATCAAGAACTCAAAACAAAAGCCGACGTGCATACTCAATGAGCCGAAACAATAGTGTTTCTTGGTAAGTGGCTATGCTGGCATATCGGGGTCAACCGGACTCTAAAGCTCAAGCACCCCCTCCTTATCCATTTCTGATGAACTGAGGTCACAGATTCACGTTCCCGAAGGAAACACTGCAGCTTCGCAGGAAAGGCCTGCACTACTGAGCCGCGGGCTGTTAGGCCCCTTCAGTTACCTGTGCCCAGGGAAACCTGCGCTTGGGACCCGAGTCCTCGCAAGCAGCGTGTGGCACCCCATTTAGGCAGGCTGCCAAGCTCCGCTGTTCCAAAAGAGCTACCAAGGACAGAAGAAACTGGGTCCCAGCCCCTCCTGTAAACATGGAACCTGCCAGCATGGGAGGGAGACGAGGGGCGGGCTGAGGCGGCCCGGCTTCTGGAGCAGGGGGTGCCCGGCCCGGAGGGCCCGCGCAGGGCAGAAGGGCTTGCTCGGGGCGAGGCAGGGACCGCCGGGGGAAGCAGCTGAAGGCGTGCACGCTGTCATTCACCTGGCAGATGCACAACTCACAGGGGTCACCGGGAGACCAGATCTGTCCAATAGGAAACTCAACCCCGTTGTCGTCGAGAGAGCAGCCTGGCCGGGGGACAGTGAGGGAGAAAGCTCGGGTGGGCGCGAGCGCCAAGGAGGTGCTGAGCGCCCGCCGGACCTACAGCAACACCCCACCAAGGACAGCCGCCTCTGCTCACTCACCTGCTGGGTGAGCTGTCCCACCACCTGCTGGACCCAGGGGCTGCCCGCAGCTGTCTGTGGGCTCCCTCAGTTAGTGACTCTTCCCTCCAAACGTGTGCCCAGTTCACACAGGCACCTCGCACAGACATACCGTTAACCTACAAACCCATAAACACACACATTCACACACACACGGGCACACTCGCACAATTACTGCAAACACATACACACACACACACACACACACTCATAGAGACATACACGCTTACAGAAACACACACCCTAAGTCTTTGCACGCAAAGCTCAGCCTCCCTCCTGGAGGGCATCGCCCTGGGGTGCAGGGCTGGGGGCCCTCACCTGTCATGGGTGTGGGCTCCCGGCAGGTGAAGCAGCACTGTCCAGGGCCCAGCCACCACTCCTCTCGGGGACAATCCAGTTCCGGACATGGTGTGAAGGAACATTCCACCTCCCCGTTCTGGAAGAGAACCAGGCACACGGGCCAGTGAGGGCAGCTCCCCGGCCCTGGGCCATCTGAAAGCTGAAGAGGAGGCTGCCAGGCTGCTGCTGTCATTCTCCTAAAAGTGACAAAGAATCTCCAGGGATGGGGGTGGGGGTGGCTGGGGGGAGGCCAGGAGCACGTTCTGGGACGTCCCAGCTGTTGGGCTGGGGGTCTCCGCCTGCCCGGGCCATAGCCCCAGCACCCCTTCCCTTCACTTGTGCAACAGCCTTCTGCTCTCACCCCAGTGCACCCTCACTCTGCAGCCACAGAACGTTCTCGTGCACCAATGTGATCGCACGGCTCCACCAGTTAAAACCGGTCATCAGCTCTGCCAAGTCCAGAGACCTCAGCCTGGCCAGAAAAGCCCTTCCTGAGTCTGTGGGAGAGGCTGTGAGGCCCCCTCCTCCCCGCGACCCCTTCCTCTAAGGACTGCCTTTGGTTGACAGCCGCCGAGTCCTTCAGGTGCCTGGATGGTTCCTTCACCCCCACTTCCCGGAGAGCAGAGGGAGTGCATACAACTAACTGATGCGAGCTCCCTGATCTCTGCGCACACCCGTCTCTGCCGTGCAACTCCCTCCAGAGCTCCCTGTGGAGTCAGCCTGAGACCCCGTCTTCACCTGGCTCCTTCCTCTGCCCTTGGCTGCCATTCCGAAGATGACTTACACGAGAATCCTGCCCCAGGCCCTGCTTCTCAGACCCCAACTCAAGGACCCTCCCTACGCACAGCTTCCTCTCTGGCCTAGTCTCTTGCACTCTGTGCCCCAGGCAGCAGGGACACGTTCAGGCCTTAGAACGGGCTGTGCGTTCTCGCTTCTGCCGGGCACACCTGCCTCAGGCTCCTCTCCCTCACCCCTCAGGTGTCAACTTAACATCCCTCCTCCAAGAAGCCTTCCCTTCCGGTGAGGAGCCCCGGTCACCAGCCCACAGCCCACCTAGGCTGTGGGCTCCCTGAAAGAGGGGACTGGGGCTGTCTCGTGCTTAGCTGTGTCCCCAGCATTTGGCATTGCTCTGGGTACACAGTAGGTGCTCTATAAATAGCTCTGCTGAAGGGTGAACTCCAAGGAGACTGTGGGCAGGCCTTGGTGAACGCGGGTCCTCTTAATGCCCCTGCTGCCTCAGTTTCCCTTCTGCCGTGTGGCAGCTCCTAGTCTCCTGGTCGAGGCATGCTGGGAAAGTCCTGCGCCCTGCTCCCCTCCCCCACACCCACCTACCTGGCAGACACAGGTGGTACACTCATCACCTCCCACACTGAACACAGCCCCGTCCGCGTACCACCGGCCGTGGAAATAGCATCTCACTGCAGAGGAGAAAGGGAGAGGCAGCTAAAGAGAAAGGGGAACAGTGGGGAGGGGGGGCCCTCGGGAAGCTAACACTGCCACCATGCCCCAGCATACCCCACACTCAGGGAGCCAACCGCTCCCCTCCAAACCCTTGACAAAAAAAATAAAGCTGTTGCTTAAAAACTGATGGAGAGTGAGTCACGTGCAAACTAAGGTCCTTAACCAAAAAGGGAGGGAATCCCGGAATAACTAAAGAGTAAGAAAAAAAAAAAAAGAAGAAATGAAAAGAGACTGGCCCAGACACCCAAGACAAGGTCCGGGACAAATGACATCCCCTGGAGGTAGGGAGGAGTCAGTGAGAGCCTCTCCTCTGAAGACTGCCCCCCTACAGATAAAAACAGCCTAGGGGCACCTGGGTGGTTCAGTCGGTTGAGCCTCCCCTCTGACTTTGACTCAGGTCATGATCTCGTGGTTTGTGAGTTCAAGCCCCGCGTCGGGCTCTGTGCTGACAGCTCAGAGCCTGGAGCCTGCTTTGAATTCTGTGTCTCCTTCTCTCTCTGCCCCTCCCATGCTCATGCTCTGTCTCTCTCTGTCTCTCAATAATAAATAAACGTTAAAAAAAAATTTTTTTTTTTAATAAAACAGCCTAAAAATTGGCCCAGGTCCCCCTGGCTTAGTCAGACCGCCTTCGGTTCAAATCCCAGCTACGCAACCCACTAGGGAGGGATTCGAGGGGACATACTTAATTTGTCTAAGCCACAATCTTTTCATCTGTAGAATGGGGTTGATAAGAACTGATAAAAGCTCCTACTTCATAGGCAGTATATTACCTATTCAGAAATGTCTTAGCTAAAACTAATACTTAAAAGTTAAGAAAATAATTTTTTAGGGGACGTGGGTGGCTCAGTTGGTTAGGCATCCGACTTCGGCTCAGGTCATGATTTCACGGTTCGTGGGTGTGAGCCCCACATCTGGCTCTGTGCTGTCAGCACAGAGCCTGGAGCCTGCTTGGGATTCTGTCTCTCTCTCTCTCTCTCTCTCTCTCTCTCTCTGCCCCTCCCCCACTCGCACTCAGTCTTTCTCTCTCTCAAATAAATAAATATTTTTTAAAACGTTAAACAAATTTAAAAATTAAAAAAAAAAAGAATTTTTTTAAAGAACACCAGCTTTGAAATCAGGCAGCCTTGATTTCCAGTTCTGTTCTGATATTAACTGGTCATTATGTCTCTGGGCAGCAATGACTTCCGTGAGCCTCAGTTTCATCATCTATGAAATGGGCCTCTGAATCGTACTCCCTCAAGGCTGTGCCACATGGATTCAATGAGATCAAGGGCTGGCAGGCAGCAGCACAGAGCCGTCGGGGAACATTTGTGATGATGATGAGGTCATCCCAGGAAAAGAGAACCACATTTTCAACAAAGGACCAACTCATTAGTGGGGAAGGGGAGACGCCCTTCCAGTCTCAAGACAGAGCCATGCCAAGGATAGACTCACACCCCTTCCTGGCCGTGCTGAAGGCGCCTCCTAGAGCAGGGGCAGACTGGGCTGTGAGCCCAATCTAGCATCTAAAGCACCATGCACATAGTAGGCGCTCAGTTAAGCTGGCACTTCGAAATGCTTCACTTGCTTGGAGTTTCTGAAGCAAAACTCAATCTCCTTCCCCTGCTCTGTTCACCCTGCTCCCAAAAACACACACAAAAGCCAAGTCCCCCACCCGGAACCCCAAAGACTCACTTACCTGGAATACAAGTACAACAATCTGACTTCAGGGGAGTCTGACAGGGGCCGGGAGGACACTCAGGGGACATGCAGGACACATTTCCGGCCTGAGGAGGGGAGAGATGGTGGTGGGTGGGGGCAGAGGGGAGGAGGGGAACCAGGCCCCAAGGCCCCTCAAGCTCATTCCCTATCTCACACCACCCCTCAAGCTTCCTGTCCAAGACCAAAGCCTCCAAAAGGAAGCCATCCCAAACCTTTTGAATGCCACCATGGTGACAACAAGGACAGTGTGCAGGGACTTAGTTCCTGGCATTTGCTATGGTGTGGTGAGAACATCCTCCCACGGCACATAGAAGCTTCTGGAAGGATGCCGGGAAGAGGCAAACAGAGGTTCCTCCATCAAAGACACCTTCCTGTACATCTGAGTTTTGAACCATGTGACTCTATTGGCTATTCAAAGAATTAAATTTAAAACTTACTTTTTTATTAAAAAATATTTTTAACATTTATTTATTTTGAGAGAGAGAGAGACAGAGAGAGTGTGTGTGTTTGTGTGTGAGCAGGGAAGGATGAGAGCGAGAGGGAGGGTGAGAGAGAATCCCAAGCAGGCTCTGCACTGTCAGCACAGAGCCCGACGTGGGGCTCGAACCCACGAACCGTGAGATCATGACCTGAACCAAGAGTCAGACGCTTAACGGACTGAGCCACTGGGGTGCCCGTTAAAACTTAATTTTAAATTTGAAGTTAAGGCAAAAAATAAAAAATAAAAATCCCCCGCCTCAAAAAAATAAAAAAATAAAAAATACCCCTCCCCCCCCCACCTCTGGAGCAGCAAGAGATGAGTTGCAGTGTTTGCTCCTCCACGAACGAGTCGTGCGACTCTGGACAATGTCCATCACCTCACTTAGCCTCAGTCTCCCTATCCGTGAGATGGGGTGGAAGAGGTGCCTCCATCGGGGATCACTGAGGATACATACAATGACATGATCCACGAAAGTGCTTGGCCACTGCGTGTGTGTGGCACACAGGAAGAGCCCAGGAAAGCGTGGAGGTGGCTGTCTACCTGCCTCACCCCCCCATCTCACACTGCAGCCTCTGCGGTCACTGCCAGGCCAGTGATGGTCAGAGGCTGGTAGTGAGGGTTGGCGATCAGAGCCCGGGCCTTGGATACAGACAGACCTCTTGCCACCTCCCGGTCTCGGTCTTTTCATCTGTGGAACAGGGACAGTAAAGCCGACCCAGATGAGCTGCCAGGAGCCTCGGGTAAGGCAACAGATGAAAGGCCCCAAGCCCCGTGCCTGGTGCACACTGCGTGCTCATAATCAAATCTGTGTGACGGCACCTGGCGTCACAGTAGGAACACAGTAGGTGCTTCATAACTATTCTTACAGAAGTGAATTTGCCTAAAGCGAAATAATACTCTTAACAAGCGGCGTCTGGTAATAAGCCTCTTCCCTCCCAGATGTGGATACCTTTATTGTGCTGGCAAATATTTTGCCTGGAGAGAAAAACAGCCTCCCTGGTGGGAAGTTTCCGAGGGAGTTTCATCCCCTCCCCTTCCTAGACAGATGGACCCTGTTTGCCTGTTGGCTCTTTCCTGCTCAGCAGAAGCCTCCCTGACTCCACAGACCCCCACGCCTTTAAATTCGACAGATTCCAACCAAAATCCACAACCTGGGAACTCTCCTTCCATTTGACAAGCTCACTTTTAACACCCGATCTTTCCCTCTTCCTCTAAAACCCCCAAAGGTTAGGAAAACACCCGCGAGGCTTCAGGGCTCTTGTGAGGCTCACCATGCAGACGCAGACGGTGCAGTTCTCATTGGCAGGTGAAAACACGTCCCCTTCGGCTCGGATGACGCCACTGTGAAAACAGCCTTTGAAAGACAAACAAGAGTGGAGGCATCAGACCTCTTCAAAGTGGTGGAAGCTTGAGATCTCATTAGTTTTCCAGGTATAATGTACCTGGAACATTCTCTCACTAGCCAGGATGTCCTGGGAGTGGCAGATCCAGGCACCCAGAACTGTGCAGTCCTAGGACCACCCCCCCCCCCGAGGGGTAAGCAAGAGACACCCACATCAGATGGCCCAGGAGGGCTCCATTCGTGTCTGTAAACCTAGAACTATATGCAGGACCTGGCATATTTTCCCCATAAGGCAGGAAAGGCAGCCAGACAGCCCTGGGTTCAAAACCTGGCCTGTCCATTCAGGAACCCGGGTGACCTTGGACATGTCACTTAGCCTCTCTGGACTCAGTTGTCTTTATCGTAAAATGGGAACACCACCGTGGGCAGGGACTTGGACGGATCCACAGCCATTCGCAATCAGGGCTCAGTATAGAGCAGGAACGTGGTAAGAGGCCACGAACATCCTGAAGACACCACTAAGTCTATGCTCATTCTAACCCTTAGGAAGATGTCTTCACTGCTGTTCCACTCGCAGTGGCCTCAGCATCTTATCACCGGAGCTTCAGAGAACGCAGCAGTTCTGGCCCCCCCACCCTCCCAGGTCTACTGAAGGAGAAGCTGCATTGTAACGAGATCCCAGGGATTCGTGTGCAGAGTGAGTTTTGCCAAGCTCTGTTTGAAGGACTCGTTAAGATTCAGGGTCGTTATCCTTGCAGGAACGGGAAGCCGATGAAAAACTGTAAACAGATCATGGGAGGGAATTGGAAAGAGGACAGGATTGATGAAGGATCCCTCCTCTGGCTGTGGGAGGGGAGTTGGGACAGGGAAGGGGACATCTGGAGAAGGGAGATGTGGAGGAACTCACTGAATGAATGAATGAATGAATGAATGAGGCTCAAAAAGGATCCCCAAAAGATGGCAAGTTCCCCTTGAGGGATACCACAGCGTGGACCAGTGGGTCTCAAAGTGTGGTCCTTGGACCAGCAACTTCAGCATCACCTGGGAACTTGCTGGAAACGCAAATCCACAGGCCCTACCCCATGCCTAATAAATCAGAAGCTCTGGGGGTGAGGCCCCCAGATTCTAATGATTCAGGTGATTCTAACGTACCCCAAAGTTAGAGAACAGCCTTTCAGCTGCAGAAGGGCTGGGGAAGAAGAGAAGCAGGATCATGAGGGGGACTCTTAGCCTCCCCCAGACCAGCTCCCACCTGTGCACGACGGGCAGCAGCCTCCATCTTCGGAGGGAATCGGGTGGGAACAAGCAGCTTCACACATCACCTTTTCACAGCTCACCTCCCCGTTCTGGAAGCAGAAGCAGGACTTCCAGCCATCACGAGGCCCCAGACACTGGACCAGGGTAGCCCTCGGGATCCCTCCCACCTACCTGGCACCGGCACTGGGAACACCCAGCCTCTGTCCAGCGGCTTCCGGACTCATACGTGGCTCCCAGGTGCCAACAGGCAGAGGACCCTGGTGCCAACCACGTGGCCTCTGGGCCCCTGGGCAAGTAAGGAGTCACCTCCTGTAGTTGCGAGGGAGGTCCCAGGGTTCCCAGGAGGGAGGCACTAGGCACAGGAGTGGCCACCAGGGTGGCTGGCGGCCAAGTGTGTGGTGCAGGGGTGGGAGACGGCAGGCTGGTGGTCCTGACGCCAGCTGGGGGCCCCGGGGCTCCGGAAGGAGGGCTGTGTCCAGGGGAGAGGGCAGGCCGGCCCGCCTCCGGGAGCAGCAGTAGCATTTTGGGCGGGTGCTGCAGGGGCTGCAGGATGGCAGAGGGGGCCAGCACGGCTTTGGGGAAAGCTGAAACGGAAGCACGGGGGTCTCTTGAGGGAGGCAGCAGCAGTGGCAGGAGGCGAGACTGCAGCCCACCGCCAGTCACTGAATGTCCGTGGACCAGTTTTTATTCATCAGCATAAGAGTCTAATACCCCCAGTTCACCCTAGACCAAGGGGGCTACAGTGACCATCACACAAGGCTGAGGGGAAAGCACTACAGGAGCAGGCCCAATGACAAGTTGGGAGTGGGTCCCCTGCTGCCCCGCCCAGACGTGGCTTCCCAAGAGGGGATGCTGAGGCTCGGGATGAAGGAACAGCCCGGGGAAAGCTTGCCATGGGCTAGAAAGAGCATCTTCGGCATTTAGATGATCGGAAACGCATGTTTATAGGCACACTGTCAAAGTATGGCAGAGCGAACTGACGCCACATCGTCCAAAGTGTCCCTGGGAGCCCAGGTTACTGCGACTCCTGTCACAAGCTCCTCTCCCCGCTCCCCCGCCCCCCCCAACCTTTTACCATTTGGGGGAAAACAAAAGGGTTAGGGAAACAGTAAAATGACAAGGGAGGACGAATGGGTAAAGAAGTAGAAGGAAGAAGTGAGAAAGAAAGTGAAGAGTTGGAAATAACAAAACGAATTGAAAAAGAATGGGTAGAAAAGGAAAAAGGCCCAGCGCTGGGAGGGCAGGGCCAGGGCAGGGGGCGTGGCTTGGGTGGGACGGGGGCGTGGCCTGGGGAAACAGGCCTAAGGATGGAGCTGGAGGGCGGGGCCTGGGGGGACGGGCCTAATGTTGGGGCGGCGCCTTGGAGCTGTAGGGCGGGGCCTGGAGAAAGGCTGGGGCTGGAGGGCGTGGCCTGGGCTGGGAGGGGGCGGAGCCTGCGGGCTGGAGGGAGGGGGGGCTGGGTGGGACGGAGGGGGGGCTGGGTGGGACGGAGGGGGGGCTGGGTGGGACGGGGGCGGGGCCTGGTAAAACCCGGCCCAAGGTTGGGACGGAGCTGGGGCCTAGGAGGGCAGGTATGAACAGTCGCTCACCTTCACAGGACACGCGGTCAGCTCGGAGCCTGAAACCAGGTCGGCATGTGCACAGGAAGCTGCCCACGGTGTTATGGCAGGAATGGTGACAGACTCGCCTCTCCATAGGCCTCCGACACTCGTTTACATCTGCAGGAGAGCCTCGCTGCCAACAGCCACCTTGTTGAGGCTACTTCTTCCTCCATCCCTGAGCCCAGAAGAGGCTGGGAGACTCTCCCAGCCATGTTCTGATTGGGTCCATCCCTACCTCAGAGTGTGGGAGGTGACTCAGATGTCTAGGAGTGGGGCCACAATCTACTGCTAGTCCCTTTGGAAGGTTCATACATCCAGTTGGCGTTTAACGGATGCACCGGTGACTCGTCCCCCAGCACCACGCAGCAGTGGTTACACGCTGGCTGGTGGGGATGAGCCCTGCTGGGAATGTCATCTCCAAACCTTCCACCATCCCACGGGCCAGGTTTGAGATGGTGCAGCCCCTTCTGAAAAGAGTCTCGAAAATCACGGCACTGCTTCAAGGTAGGCTTCACGACAAATACCAAACTCCGTCAGAACAAGGTCTGTTTTCAGGCCCACGGGACCCCACCTTCAACCCATGAGCCAAGCTTGAGCCAAACATGCCAATCCCTTTCTGGAAATATCTGCTAATGGGCTGAGAAAACAGGGGTCTCCTTCTAAACCAGAGGAACCAAGACTAACATGCTTTATTTACCAAGGGGAGCAAAGGCAGCCAAGAAAATGGGTGAGCAGGGAGGAATCCTTGGGGTGTATCTGGGAGAGGGGTGGAAGAGGAACATAACAGGATGAAAGTTGCATGTGGCCAGGAAAAGTCCAAGACAGGGTCTTCCGTGAGGAGCCACGCCAACCCCAGGAAAAGGCAGGCTCTGAGCAGACGCTCAAGTGCTTACGGGCTCCAGGCAGCCAGGAGGTCCAGACTGCTGGCCCGTCCCCGTCCCTGGGCTCGCCCTGTCCAGGTGACCGGTGGCTGGCAGCCTAACCATGAAGACAACAGGGTCCCCCCACCTTACCTACACAGGAGTGCCGGTTGCCATGGAGATGGAAACCCGGTCTACAGGAACACCTGTAGCTGCCGATGCTGTTTCTACACCTCTGCTGACAGGGGGTCCCGAGGCATTCGTCAGTGTCTGGAAGGGACCAGGGCAAGCCTGAAGGTCATTTCCCGCCCCCCCCCCCACGGAGTATCGGAATGGTGCGCTCCCCCGTCTTCCTCTCCTGTTTTCCATCCTCAGGGCCGTGAAGGACCATCTTAAACCCTCTCTTTCTCACCACCCACATTCAGCCTATCAGTGACATTCTCCCTGGACCAGCCCTCTTCTCTCCATCCTCACTGCCCTACCATAGCCTGGGCTGCCTTTGCGTCTAGTCTGGAGAAGAGTAATGGCCTCACGCAGCTCCCCTGTGCCCCTCCTAAGCCATCTGCTACCTGGCCTCCAGGCTGTTCTGTGCAAAGGGCACCTCTGATCAGGCCACTCTCTGCTCCCACAGGCACCACTGTGGTACCAATGCTCCACCATAGCTCTCGACCCCCCGGGCGGCCTTTCCTACCTCCTTCCCTGCCCCTCACCTTTGTTCTGCCATCGTCTAAATGCACCATGTTCTTGGGGGCCTCCCTCTTGGCCCATGTTCTTTTGTCTGCCCGGCATGCCTGTGCATCTTGACTGGGGGCAAACTCCTACTCATACCTCAAAACTCAGCTTCTATAGCACCTCCTCTGTCAAAGCTTCCCCAGACCATCGTTTGAAATCATGAAAAGCTGGAAATAATCCACATGTTCATCAATAAAAGAAGAGTTGGTAAACTAGGGGGTGTTTGCGCTGCAGAGCAGCAGGAAGCAGTTAAAAAGAACAAGGCAGTGGGGCTCCTGGGTGGCTCAGTCGGTTGAGCATCTGACTTCAGCTCAGGTCATGATCTCACAGTTCGTGGTCTTGAGCCCCGCGTCGGGCTCTGTGCTGACAGCTCAGAGCCTGGAGCCTGCTTCAGATTCTATGTCTCCCTCTCTCTCTGCTCCTCCCCCGCTCATGTTCTGTCTCTCTCTCCTTCAAAAATAAATAAAAACATTAAAAAAAAAAAAAAAAGGAACAAGGCAGGTTTGTTTGCCCGGATGTGGAGACACCTTCGCGACAGGTTGCTGAGAGGAGAAAAAGCAGGGAGAGGAACAACTGGGTTCAAATCCCAGCCCTAACATGATCTTGGGCAAGTTACTTAATTTCTTCAATTTCTCAGTGGTCCTATCAGGAAAACGGAAGTAAACAGTATCAACCTCACAGGATCAGTTTGAAATGGGAATGAAATGCCAAAAGGCACGCAAAGTGTGAGCACGGTGCCAGAATCCAGTTCTGCAACCGTCTGCTGCTCGTCTCTTGTCCTTAATTAGGTTTAGATGAGGTCTTGAGGCGGCTGGGGGGTGGGGGGGACCCTCGTGATGGGATCGTGCCCTTAGAGCTTGCTATCTCTACTTGTAAGAACCAGCAAGAAGTGACTGGCTACAAGCCAGGAAGGGCCTTCACCCGAAAGTGAATGGGCTGGCACCTTGACCTCGGACTTCCCGGCCTCCAGACCCGTGAGAACAAATTTCTGTTGTTAAAGCGGCCCACGCGGTGGGATTTTGTTACAGCAACCGGAGAGGGCTAAGACACCAGGGTTATTCCCCAGGCAGAGTAGAGAGAAGGAGGGGCAGAGAAGGTCTGGAACTAGCAACTTTTAAAACTTATTTTCCCATTTATGACCATTTCAAACAATAGAAAATAATAGCGCAGGTTCATGGGCCAGCTTTCCCCTCATCTGCCTCGTTTAAGAGAGAATGCTTCCTTCTGTAAGTCATCTTAAAGGAAAGGGTGACTATGTTCAAAGATCTCCCTCATCCTACCCACTCAGGAGCAAAGACTCCTTCCTCTCCCCAGGGCTCCCCCAGCACTGACCCCTCACCCCAACCTTGTTCTGCCTCTCCCCACCAGACTGGGGGCAGGTGGAGCTAATGAATGCAGGGGGTGAATGACTGCAGCAGGCACAGTGTCGCATGTCCCACGTCCCACGAAGCCCTCCCTCACCTCGGTGGCCTCCTCCGCCCAGCCCCTAGGCCTCTCCAGCCCCCTCCCTCCACCCTGTTGTGCCGGGTCAGAGCAAGGGCCCTAGAGTCGACATGCCAGGATTCAAGCTGACTCCAGTGTTTACTGACAGAACGGCCTTGGGTGAGCCTCAGTTTTCCCATCAGCAAAATGGGGGCGATACAGTGTCTCCCTCAGGGGACCATGGGGAAGGTAAGACGCAGTAATGCACGGACAAAGTGCACATGTTGGGCTGGGTAGGGCCGCGCCTTCAACTCGGAGCCCAGCAGTGGGGGTCACCTGTCCCCGGGCCACTCACCTCGGCAGCTGTGGCGGTCGGCAGACAGCTGCATGCCGGGCCCACACTCACACACAAATCCGCCTTCTGTGTTCACGCACTGGCCCTCGCAGGAGGAGCTTAAGCATTCGTCAATGTCTGGGAAGAGAGAAAACATCTTTGCACGGACCACTCTGAACGTGGCTGCGTGCAGGGAAAAACTCTACCCCACAGGGACCCTGTCTGCGCAAGAAGCCCGCCTTCAGCCGGGTGGAACCCCCACCCGAGACAGAAAGACCAGGCTCCAGGAAGGTCATCGGCCATGAGGGAACCTCCAGGAAGCAGAGGCCGAGAGGCCAGGCTCCTGCTCTGTGACCCACGCAGACCAGATGACAGAGAGCATGGCTGAGACAGAACGATTTTCAATGGCCCCACCGCAGGGCGACCCTAACAGGGCAGAGGAGACTGAACGGGGAGGCTGACTAAAGTCCACTAAGTGTTTATTGAGCACCACCTGTACACAGCCGATCTGGAGGGGGGGCCATTGAGGACACAAATGTGACCAAGACATGGCGCAGACTCTCCGGCTGGTTACGGTCTGATAACATTTAAGAGCCACGACACATGCCTGTGAGGCAAGCGCACGGCCGGGTGATACGTGCCCCCCCCCCCCCCGGGGGGGGCCCCCCCCCCCCCCCGCCGGGGGGGGGGGGGGGGGGGGGGGGAGTTCACGCCTGCAGGGTGAGAGGCACCAGGGCACAGAACTCCCCACCCCCGCTTCATGGCATCCCTTCCTCCTCTAAGAACTGTGGTCCATGGTGGCTCTCAAGGACCCACAGCATCTGCAACCGCCCACTGCAGTCTGCATCCGAGTCTCCCACCCCCTGGCCCCGTGCCTGCAGGACACCTGCATTCTCTCTACTTGCTCTCCCCACAGCGGGCCCCTCGGGACCACAACCACCGCCTCTAGGAAGCCCACCTTGACTAACCCCATCCCACCGGGATCCCTCGTGGTGGCGGCCAGTGCTGCCCTGCTCGGTGCTAGCTCTGACACTCTTCTCTGGCTTTTTCTTGACCCAGTCCCCTGGGCAACAAGAAGTGTAGGCAGGAAGTACTCCCCATGAAAAACATGCAGGGGAGGATGAACTGCTTCAGCCCGCCTGAAGAGGATGTTGCAATGGGCCCCGAGCACCAAAACTCCTTAGTGAGACCCTTGGCCCGATGGTAAAAATTCTGTTGTAAGGACTGTTCCCCACTCACCATATAAAGTGAGCAAAATAAGGAGCAAAAACTATGGATAAAGCATGACTGATGCCAATTTATAAAACACACAGATATGCAGCACGTGCGCACGCACGCACACGCGCGCACACACACACACACACACACACACACACACGTCCAGGGAAAAGGGAAGAAAAAACAAGTTCATTTTAGGAACAAATATCCGGGGACATCGGGGACATGTTTGTTTTCATCTTCTACCCTCCTCTTACTTTCCAAATGTTCCAAAATAAGTTGTTTTTCACTTTTATATTTGGAGAAGAGACCTTATTTTTACAAAGTCCAAATTCAAAAAAAGGCTTTCTTTCAACTCTCTGGAAAGATATGCAAGAAACTGGTCCCAGAGGCTGCCTCTGAGGAAGGCAACAGACTTGGTCTGTAAGAACTTTTTTTAAAATCATAGGGGCGCGTGGGGGGCTCAGTCGGGTAAGCTTGGGACTTTGGCTCAGGTCAGGATCTGGTGGTTCATGAGTTCGAGCCCCGCCTCAGGCTCTGTGCTGGCAGCTCGGAGCCTGGAGCCTGCTTCGGATTCTGTGTCTCCCTCTCTCTCTCTCTGCCCCTTCCCCACTTACTCTCTTGTTTCTGTCTCTCAAAAATGAATAAACATTAACAAAAACTTTTTTCATTAAAAAAAAAAAAAAAGAACTTTTTGAAATCACAAACGAATCACACTTTTACACAGTAATTATTGAGGTTTGCTTCCCTCAGTGACTCAAACATCACGTTCCCAAGGGAGCCTTCCGTGGTCAACCCTGACTTCGGTCCTGGTTATCTGTCCCCCTGTGGGTCGGCCTCCAGGCACTTCACCACTTAGGGTCCTGTCACACGGACAGGGCTGCGGTTATCCTTACTTGTCTCCCCTCCTCTGATTGCGAAGCGGGGGCCAACCCACGACTCGTCACCGCAGGCCCTCGCTCAAGTTCCTGGCCCCGAGCTGCCCAAATATCTGTCAGATGGATATTTGGGCATCTGGAGGGCCGGCACCTCCCTGCCCACTCTCAAACCAGAGCTCTCCCTGGCTCAGCCTTGCCCTGCATCTCTCTGCAGACTGTTCTGGAAGGACAGCAGAGACAGAATCCCCTCCCGCCCCGTCCCCGCCAGCTCCCAGGTCTCTCACCCGTACACCTGATGCCGACAGCCGTCTCTGTCATGGTGAAGCCCACGGGGCACACCCGGGCCACCTCCTGACAGCCGCCATGGTTACAGGCAAGGTCACAGCCATACTCTCCACAGGGTCCATGGGCTTCTGAAACAGGCAGCCCACGGGTGAGCACACACCATGCCCCACTCCCGGCCGTCCCCACCTCAATTCTGCTGGGAAGGGGCTGGGGAGGCAGAAAGGCCCGATCGTAAATCCAGCACTGCCACTTACTAGCCATGAAACCCTGGGCGAGCCACTAACTTCCGTGCCTCAGTTTCCTCATCTATAAAACGGGGATGAGAACGCCCACCTAGGTGGTTGTCGGAAGATGATACTCTAAGACCAAACCCTGTGCCTGGCACGTAGTCTCAGCCATGCCCCCCCCCCCCCCCCCCACGCCACCCCGTTACCTGGGCAGGTGGCCCCTTGCTCTCCGTCCTGGCAGGAGCAGACGTTGGGAGCAATGCAGATACCCCTCCCGCAGCCAAAGGAGCAGAGGGCTGAGAGGAGAAATGCAGGTGAGGTAGTGGGGGCTGGGGCCCCCAATCTGCCCTATTTAGGCCAGCCCAGGGAGTGAGCGCCCTGCTGTGGAGGATGTTTGGGGCACAGGGACCGGCACTTACGAAGGGTGCAGTGCCCACTGCCCATGGATGGTGCCCAGCCAGGGCAGCAGCCACTCCCGAAGCCTGAGAGGCAGACGTGGGGGCCCAGCCGGCGTCTAGAAGAGAGGAGAGAATGCTTTTC
This sequence comes from Herpailurus yagouaroundi, assembly GCF_014898765.1. Classification (NCBI taxonomy): domain Eukaryota; kingdom Metazoa; phylum Chordata; class Mammalia; order Carnivora; family Felidae; genus Herpailurus; species Herpailurus yagouaroundi. The sequence continues at coordinate 767,439 of NW_024412418.1, read as the reverse complement.
CACATTTCCGCACCGGGCAAGGGACTGGTCTACCAGGCCGTGAAAGTCTCCCGGCCAGTCAACAAATAGTTCTCGAAACCTGCCAGAGGGGCAGTGGGAAGTCCCCAAAGAAAAACGACCCCGACAGTCTCTCCCGGAGGCAGGACAAAGAAAAAGGGGTGGGAGAACAGACATCAGCCTCCTACAGATGCCTGCCACATGAACAGAGGCAGAGTGGCCGGGAGAGAGGGGCCTCAGCACTGACGGGGAAAGATGGCAATGGCTGAAGAGCCCCAGGCGTGGCTGCCGCAGGACCTTTGCACCTGCAGCTCTCTCCGTCAGGAAGGTTCTTCCTCAGAAATGCACCCAACTCTCTTCTGCCTTTACCCAGGTCTCTCGGCTCATGTACCTTCTCAGAGAGATCCTTCTTGCCCACTCTTATCTTGTTTTATTCTTCTTCATAACACGTACTTTCTGGGGCATTCGGTTACTTATCAATTTGTTGATTCGTTCATTGTCTGTCTCCCCTCTCATTCTCTGAGGACCAGGGCTTCATCTTTTTTGTTCACCTCAGTGTCAAAAGCGATGCCCGCCCGGCACATAGTATGTGCTCAATAAATGGCAGTTGAGGGAAAGGTTGAGAAAGGAAACCAGCAGAAGAGACAAAGGAGGAGGCCAGTCCCAGAGAAGCCAGAGAGAGGTCATTCCCCAGGTGACATCAATGTGGTGGTGGGGGGGGGGGGCGGTGCCAGCAAGCTGCCCAAAACAGCAAAGGGAAGCGTGTGCCTGACCCTGGGCGAGGCATAGCAGTACAGCCAGGAACAAGTCACTTTCCCCACCTTCAAGGGGCTCTGGGCAGACAAACAACCAGGCGGAAACGAAATAGTGTGACAAGTGCCACAATGGGACAGGCTTTGGAGTCCCAAGGAGGGTCAGGGGAGGCTTCCTGGAAGGACAGAATCTATCTAGGCTGAGGCAGGAAAAAGTAGAGTAGGGGCAGGCTGTGAGAGCGGAGGGGGGTGGGGGTGCTCCAGGCAGAGGGAACAGCAGGTGCACAGTCCGGGAGGGGGATGGAGGTGGTGAGGGGAACTGGTCCTGTGGTGGCTAGGCGCCGAGATGAAGCCCAGCCTACTTAGAACTGGGAATCCCGGCACCGCAGGAGAGGGACAAGAAAACCCTGCCCTACGGAGGCTGCTGGGAATAAATATGCTGCCACTCAGGCAGTCTGCGGAGCACCCAGAACACGCGCCACGTGCCAGGTGCCGCAGCAGGCACTGGCCACGTGGGAAAGGCAGACTCACTCCACGCCTGAGAGTATCTGTCAAAAGCGACAAGTGCTCCGGAAAGGGGAACTTTCGGCACACGGCGGTCCAGAAACATCTGCAGCAGACGGTCCCTGGAGCCTCAAAGACTCTCCCCTCTCTGAAGTTATCACAGAAGAAGCAAAGAAGCGCGGGGCTGGGGGGCTGGGGGGCTGGGGGTGGGAGGTGCTGGCAGTGATGTCCCACCCGCTACCCCTTGCTAGAGCGATTTTGTCGGCAGCCTGGGAAAGAGGAGCCAGCGGCTCCGGCTCCTCAGACGGGGCTCTGAAAGGGGCTGGGGTGCCACCAGAGCGGCGGACGGAAGGATGCTCGCGAGGCTGGTGGAGCCGCGCCCTCAGGTGGGCGGCGGCCGAGCGCCCCAAGGAGCCTCCTAGGGCTGGCGGCGACGGGGAAGACAGGTGGCTGGAAGGCTGTGAAACGCCGCGGGGGCCCGGCCCATCTGGGCAGGAACTGGCGGTGGCTGCGGAGCACACGTGCGAGCTGCGAGCCTGGCGGGGCCGCCCCCCTGCGCGCCCCCCGAGGCGGTGGCCGCGGGCCAGGCCGCCCGCTGACACCGTGTTCCCTCGCTCGGAGCATCACGCACACGCGGCGGCCCGGCCTCCGCCGGGAGGGGACTCGAGGGGAGGGTGGCATCAACCGGGAAAGAGCAAAGGGGCAAACACCCCACCCCCGCCCGCGCGCGCGCACAGGCGGAAACCGAAACGTGACCCAGGGAGAGCCCGGCGGTTCCAAGGTCCAGGGGCGTGCGTGCAGCCTGGACGCAGAGGAAGCCCCCAGCCCCGGCGCGGCCGGCGCGGCCGGGAGGCCCGTTCGCCAGCGACGACCAGCCGCTCCGGAGACCAGGTGGCACGTCCCGGGCTGCCCTCGCCAGGGGTCCGCGCGCCAGGGCAGACTCAGAGGGGCTCACTCAGCGCCTGGATCTCCATCCCCCCCCCCCAGGTTCTTGTCAGGACAGCCCCTCCAGGGGCGCAGAACGGGTTCCCGCCCGGAGCACAGGCTGCTGTCTCTTTGTCCGGACCCCCCCCCCCTCCCCGGGCTGCGCCCGCGCACGGACAGCGCCCGGGAGGGGAGCCCCGAGGCGCGGCTGCCGGCGGCTCCGGGGCGCCCTTCTGCCCCACGCCGGGAGCGCCCCTGCCGCGGGGCAGGGGAGGGGCTCGAGGCGCTTACCTCTCGGCCGCGAAATGCCCGGGCGGCTTCCTCCCGGTGTAGCCGCGGGCCGGGGCCCCCGGCAGCAGGAGCGCGACGCAGGCGGCCCGGAGGAGCAGTCCGGCCCACATGACCGGCGGCGGCGGCGGGTCCCCCCGGCTCGGCTGGGCTCCGGCGCCGCGCGCGGGGGAGGGGGCTGCCGGCCCTCGCCCCTCCTCCTGGCGCCGCGGGGAGCGAACCAGCGAGCCCCGAGCTGGCACGCAGAGCCGAGCAGGGGGGCTGGGGACTCCGAGAGGAGGGGCCGGGGGCCGCGAGGGGACGCGGCGGACGGCTGGGGGGGGGGGGGGGGGGGTGGGGGTGGGGGGTCTCTGGCACCTCGGAGCGAAACGCACAAAAGGCAGCGCCGCCGGCCGGCCGGTGGCCTCTAGGGGAGGCGCGGAGCCCGGGGCGGGGGCAAAGATCAGGGACCCCTGGGGGCGGGGTTTCGGCCTCGGCCCACACCCCCTGCCCGGGTTTGGGAGTCAGCTTCCTGAGAAGGGCTGTGGGCGTCAGACTGAGGCCCTGGGAGGAAAGAGACTCCCGGAGCAAGGCTGGCGCGGGAGGCTGTGCGCCGGGGCATTGCCGGTCTCCGTGGAGCGGGAGTTGCCTGTGTTGTCACGAGAAGGTGGGACGCTGGGTCACTGCGCTGCTGGGCAGTTCTAGGCCGGCTCCCAGCCTGCCAGCAGATCAGCACGCGAACCCTGAGTGCGCGGGGTCAGTGGATCCACCTGCGCCCCGGCCAGGGGGCACTAGCGGGTCTTGAACCCACAGGCTGCTCTTTGCCCATTTCTGCAGCTGCCCCAGGCCAACAATCGGAGACTGGTAGGCAGGGGGGTGGATGAAAATCGGGATCGTCCAGCTGGGAGGAAGCTGGAAGGATGACCAGATTGTGTGCCCTCTGCCCTGTGCAGGAATCTTCCCTAGCGGCCCAGTTCCGGTGAGTCAAGCTTTTGCTCAAACACTTCCAGGGATAAGGAACTCCCTGTCAATAGGCAGCCCAATTCAGTTTTGATGAACTACACTGGTTAGGAAGTGTAAAGAATCCCAGCTCCTTTGGTTCTGCCTCTACAGCTGCCCTCCTACAGGCCACCTTTAGGCTGTCACTGAGACCCATAATAACACCCACGACCACAGACGAACATGGTGTGCCACCAACGGTCTGGACTCTTGTCTCCTTCCAGACACCATCCTTTTGTCAACACAGCCCAATAGGACTTGGCTTTCCCGGCATCCACATGAACCTAAGTTTCCAGTAGAGGTGTTCTTGGCTGTCATGTTTCTATGTTGTTACCGTTGTTCATTGAACGCAAGTTACTAAGCCAATCTCCCTCCCTGAACCTGCGAGGTCGACTTTTCGAAGATCTTCAAAGATAGGCCTGTTGTCTCACCTTGTCACGCTTGATCCATCTTCCAATCTAAGCAACAAATTCTCAGCGAGTAGGTCACCAAAATTCTGTATCGTAAGAGGAGTGTGACTTTCCTATTTCTACCCATTCTGAGTCCCAAGGAACCTCAGGATCCTGTGGCATCTTTCCTTTTTGCCTCAGAACATCCACAGGTGCACCTTCTCCCTGTGCCTCATACTGCATTCCTGTTACTTTTAAAAAAGTGTTCCGGTGTCCACATAGTCGAGAACCCAGCCCTGAATTACTCAAGAGTAAGAATAAACCAAAACCCTTCCTTCACTTGAGCACCCCCCCAAATCTAGCACACCACTGCCCTTCATCATTCCTGTTTGGCCACCACTCACACAGGTGCTCCTTTTGCCTGGCCTCAGGAGCTACCCACAGGTTCTCAACACATTTACACGAGACAAAAATTCCCTTGCACACACCTGTCCCACCTCGTGCCAGCCTCTCCCACGCTCCAGCGCGACTCAGCTGCCTCCTCCCTACACTCTGCTACGCTCTGTCCCCTCCGCCACCGGCTCACCCCGGAACTGCAGCAGGGTTTGCTCCATATTGGTCACTGAGCAGCTGGACAGTTGACCTGCAGCTTCGTGCTTGAAGCAAACCCTCATTTTCCCCTCAAGAGGAGCCCAGGATGTTTAAGGCATGGTGAATTCCAAAATTTACTCATTCCTCGGTGCTTTCTCAACAGCCCCGGGCGTTTCTTTCCTTTCCCCCAGTTCCTTTTGGACCTTAGGGCATTCACCTTGCTCCTCTTCTCATCGGTTCGCTTCTTTCCTTTGGTGTTTTGCTACTTTCTTTTGTCTTTTGGTTCGTTCGATCTCGAGGCTTCTCAGAGTTTGGACTCTGAGAGCCTCGAATTTAATATTGTTCGTCTCCAAGGACTAGTTTAGGCATACCCCTTCGTCACAGCTCCTCCGTGTTTCCTCCCCACTTCTGTGGCCTGTGGCTTCTCCGTAACAAAAGGGACCCTCCACTGAGGGCGGAGGATCCAAGTTGTTGTTGGCTGCAGAAAGGCGGCCTCTGGCTTGTGACCCTTCCAAATGGTCATGTGATGAGTCAGTGTTTCTATTATTCTCCCAAAGGTCCCTTCGTGCAGAGGCCTGGGGTGAGTAGCTCATCAGCGCCTACATGGAAAGGAGCCACTCCAGCTGGCTGTAGCAAAGCTCCAAGGGCAACCTTTCACCCCTCGAGAGGTGATTAATCGTTTTTAAGAGGGGTTGTGGGAGTGTGGCGGGAGAACGTCAGTTTCCAAAGGATTGCTGGAATTCAATCCAGAGTGAATATACCCAAGATTATAGCAAACAAAACAAAACTGCAAGGACTCCACAGCTCCCAAAGTCAAGACTGAAGCCACTGACACGGAAGAACCTCCTTACTCAAGGTAGCAGGTCTCCGCGGCTGCAGGTCAGACCACGAAAAAGGACCGGATAATCCTCCCACCACAGTCTCTTTCTCACCTCCGCACCTTAGAGTCAATCCTCCATCTAGGATTAAATTTTTAAAATAATCACAATCTGGAGACCGTTGCTTGCCTGCCTCATTAAAGCTGGTCTCTGGCATGGGGGCAGGCCTTTTCAATTCAAACCATGACTTGAAGAATTCAAATCACAGTGTTGAGTTTCAAGTTCAAACTGTGGTTTTTTTTTGAGAGATGCTGATTATTTTTTCCCTTAAGACCCTTACTCCCCACCCTCAGAAATCCCAGAAGAGGAAGGGGAATAGAACAGTAAAGAAACACCCGGAATGCCTCCTAGGAAATGAGACTTACTCCCGAAGACCCCCAAAGTGGAGATGCTTCCTTGCCCTTTCTCTTTTAAGCTAGAATCTCCCGAAACCACAGTTTGAACTTGAAACCACAATTTTCCTGACACTGTATCAAAGGCTGGTCTTAAAGGAGCCTGCCAATATGCCCAGGATCAACCCTCCTCTCCACTGTTGGGACAGAGCAGCCTTTATTCCCACTGGGTCACTGGTGGAAATGTGGGCCCAAACACTGTGACCCACTGAGCCAAAAGAAGACGGGCTCTGTTTGCTGCACAGAAGGGTGAACCCCAAACGTGTCCTACTCCTGTATTCTCAAACCCAAGGCGCCAAAGGTTTACCTGATTAAACCAGAGGAAATAAAATCAGACTCCAAAGGGCATGTGGCAACAGGAAGCTGGGAGGTGCATGAGGAGCTCCTCGCCCGGGCCAAGGAGTAGCGCCTGGGGGCTGCTTGGCCGGACGCTGTACACGTGTCTGAAATGACACCAGGAAAGGGAGCCCAAGCAACCCCCAGGCCCAGCAGGTTACTAACAGAGGCGACTGGGAATCAAATGGTGACTACAGGGTCAAGAGCACTCAAGGCCACTGAGTTTTGAAGCCCTGACTCCCGTTATCCTTGGGATCCCACCAAAAACGATCACGTGGCAAAGAAGACACAGCTGTCATTTCTCTCCTTGGGAACCGCTGTTGCAGCAGCAAAGTCAAGTGACTACAGTGGCTGCCGTAAAGGAGGGAAAGGACCTTACACTGAACCGCTGCAGTGTGACCGGGTTGATGCTGGGGAGCTGGGCAGCAGGAAGGAAAGCGGAAGCAAATGGATCTTTCTTCTTAGATTCTACTTTATTTGGTAAAACTCGGAAACTAACAACCAATTCACGGCCCCCGACCTTCTTCCCTCTGAAGAAGGCCGTTCCCCAGAGACAAAAAAAGGCTGTGGCTTGGGTAACACCCACCATCTCCAGGTTTCAGACTCAGAGCAGCTCATGGCCTGGTGGTCAGGCCTCCAGACCCAAAGCTCTCAGGCAATAGAGAAAGCAAAAGGAAGCTCTCACTTCAGAGACAATGACCCGTCCCACCCCCTTCCCCCCTACCCACAGCCTCCCCACACCCCAACCTAAATAAAAAGATAGCAGAGGACAATGCATGAGTGTGATACACACACACACATACACACACACATACACACACACACACACGCACACAGAGCTTCTTTTCAGCCCAAGAGCTGCAAACTCCCTCCCTGGAAGGACAACCGGCAACACCAATCAAGGCTTGGTGGTCCAAAGCGATGGCTGGAATCATCTGAGACTGGTAAACATCCAGGGAGAAAATACTTCACCTTCACCCCGTTCCCAGGTCTCCAGTGAACTGGTTTTAGTTCAAAGAAATCCCCATTTCCACACAGGTAGACTGTGGCCTCTGGGACAGCTGGCTTAGGGGAAGGTTTCCCCTGGCCGAGAAGACAGTGGCGGGGGAGGGGAGCAGGGCAGGAGAGCAAAGCCTTCAGGGAGGGTCTGGGAAAGGGGACCCCAGCCCTTGGCTAATGGATCCGCGTCAGCTCCTCCACAACCTTGATCAGGTCGTCGGCGGTGGCCTCTCGCTTCATTCCGCTGCCATCATCATACTGCAATGAGGAAAGGGGAGGACTGTGAGGGCCACTGGGGTGCTCTCTCACCCCAGGGAGGGGCGAAAGGACAGTCACAGCGAGAAGCACCTGTCGGCAGTATTGCCGTGGCAGGGAAGGAGGTCTCATCGGAAACCCACACCTTTCCTTAAAGGTACAAGTCAGCAAGGTCTCCTGACAGCAAAGCTGGTTCGAAGGCCACCACCTGGCATACATCTCTCTCCCTTCCAGAATGTCCCCCAGAGGCACCATCTCCAGTGAACAATACCCCAAAACTCTGCACTGTGGCAAGGTCTCTTCCCTATAGGATCCTGACCCTGCCTCCCATCTGTGGGTTGCCAGAGATCTGTACATGCCCGAATATGCCCTCACTCCTGGAGGTCACACAGGTGAAGTTCCTAGTACAGTGCCGTGACGCTCAGCCACATCCCCTTGCCCTCGGACTCCACCTTCCCACGTGGGTAGGAAACTACTTAGAAAGGGCCGCTGGTACTTGGGGGTGGAGGCAGGAGACACCGGCACTCTGGTGTCTCCAGCACTCCTGGCCCTGCCATGGACTTGGGTCACAGTCCAAACACCGCACAGCTCACCTGTAGGTTTGCCACGACCTCCTGCATCTTGGGCCGGCTGATGTCTAGGAAACTCTCAATCAAGTCTCCATCAATGAAGCCTGTGGCCGGTTCTGTCTTTCGCTCAGTATGAAAGGATCTCCAGGTGGACAGGTGAGTTAAGGAACATGCAATTATCTGCAAACAGCCTTACTCTCTCTGTCATCCCCGCCTCTGCCCAACACCACAATCTAAAGCGATCACCAAAATGAGAACAAGAAATGTTTGCTCTTTAGACAGTTTTGGAACTGAAAGGCCTTAGGTAAAATTATCACCTGATCCAAATATTCTCTAGTAGAGTGATCTTCAAAATGTTTTTAAAACATATCAGGGGCACCTGGGTGGCTCAGTCAGTTAAGCATCCAACTCTTGATTTCAGCTTAGGTCATGTTCTCACAGTTCATGAGATCGAGCCCTGTGTCGGGCTCCGTGCTGACAGTGCGGACCCTGCTTGGGATTCTGTCTCTCATTCTGTCTGTCTCTCTCTCTCTCAAAATAAATGAACATTAAAAAAATACTTTAAGAAAACTACAGATCAGACCGTCTCCTTAGCACAGAGCCTGGCCACATACGGATGTTTTCCACAAGCACTCCAGGTAGTCTGACGTGCACACCCGGGAAGAACCACGCTTCTAAGTGTAACCTTGATCTACACAGATGAATAAACTGAGGCTTAGTGGGAGAAGAAGCATGCCAAAAGCCCTGGTGGGTAGCAAAAGCTGACACACCAGCCCATTGCCTCTATCGCAGGCAAGAGCTGGGCCGTCCTGCCTTGGAATGGGCCCAGAGCCCTCCCGCCCTCCTGCCTGGGGAGGACTCTTTCTATCTCCAGGAATAAGCAAATGTCCAGCAGTACTTGGATCCTGGGTGTCACAGGGGCCTGATCCCTGGGCTTCTGGAGCTTTCGGCTTCTTCACTTTTCCCTTCTTCTCCCACCAGCCTCTCTCAAGAGTTCTCAGACCCTGCTGTCCCCAACAAGATCTCTGAAAGCACATTCCTACGTGGTCATCTAAATTTCCTGTTTGACATGTAAGGTCAGAAAGACCAGAGGCATATTTCAAGGACACAAATAATACATTTCTAAAATGAACCAGGTAAGCTGGGTGATAAGTACATGGGGAGTCACTATACTATTCTCTCTGCTACCGTGTGTTTGAATTTTTCCAGAAGTATATTAAGCACACACACACACACACACACTGGGGTGCCTGGGTGGCTCAGTCTGCTAAGCATCTGACTCGATTTTGGCTCAGGTCATACTCTCACGAACATCTGAGATCAAGCCCCGCATCAGGCTCTGTGCTGACAGTGGGGAGCCTGCACAGCTCTCTCTCTGCCCCCTCCCCATGCTTGCTCGCTCAAAACAAACAGACATTCAAAACAAAACAAAACAAAACAAAACAAAACAAAACAAAACAAAACAAAACAAAACAAAACAAAACCCACAAAAGTCCATTCCCCATGGGAAGCTAGTCAAGACAGTCCTAAACAGCAGCAGTTTCCAGAAGCAGCCTAGGGTAATGCAGCTGTCTACCTGTGCTGGGACACGCCCCTGGAAAGGATATAAAGAGTGCTCGATCTTGCCCACACTTTTGATGACTTTATTGAGTCGATTCTGCATGTCCAACAGCAGGTTGTACCAGCTCTCGGACAGCGAGGTCACCAGCCCTGGAGAAGCAAAGGGAGCCGTGAGCCGCAGAGCCCGCGGCACGCTTCCTCCTCCGAGGGCAGCCCCGGAAAGCCACGCGAGGAGAGCCGAGCTCGAGGCAGCCTCTGCTAGCGGACGCCTTGGCAGCGGCCCACCGCCGTCCGCGTCCCTCCGAACGGGGGTCTATGCCGCAGCGCGCCCTGCAGGCGCCCGCCTTACCAATCATGCCATTGACTGTGCCGAAGAGCACCGAGCCCTGTGTGGGCGTGGAAGTCTCGCCCAGGTTCTGCATGACCAGAGAGCCGTGGCAGAAGACGTTGACGAACTCGCCCAGGTGGAAGAGACCGACCTCCTGGAGGTGCTGGCGCTCCTCATCGGTAGTGGCAGCGCTGAAAGGCAGTGTGAGAAACTCGCTCCCTGCACCTCCCATCCCCGCCACGGGCCACACGCACGGGACACCATGTGCTCCACGTCCCTGGTGAGCCCACGCACGCCCCAGCGGAGGAGGCGGCCTGGAGACGACGACTGCTGTGGCTCTGACTCCCTCGTGGAAGAACTCTACCTCAGTGAGGAGGCGCGCTGACACCGAGAAAGGACCCGACGTCCTCATCCACCACTCAGGGGCCCTGCCCCCCGCCCCGCCGTCCCCAAAGCTGGTCACTCACCTATCCTTCTGACACACGAACAAGTTAAAAGCATTTTCAGCCCCCAGGAAATTGTCGTCATCCAAGATTTCGACAGCACTCATCCAGTTAGGATTGAAGTCTCGAGCAATCTTCAAATAGGTAAGGTACAACAAGAAAATATAATCAGCAGTGTGTAACGGAAGCGAGTTCTCCGACTGGTCTTTTGGCCAGAGGCCAAGAGCCCGCCCCGCGGAAGAGACGGCCCTGTGTTTAACGACTGCCGCTCTACAGAGACGCTACCCCCCATCTCCGGCCAGTGCATCCCAGCTGGTTACAGCTGAATGGTGAGATTCAAGTGCCGGGGAGGGTCCTCCGAAAACACCTAACCAAAGCAGAAAGGATGCTCCGGGAAAAACCTGCCCCCGCTGGGCTTGATTACCCCTCCCCACCGCAGAAACACTCGCGGAGGCCACATCGTGAGAAGTCTGCCCCCACCCCAACTACCTCTTCAAAGTTCCCCTCCATGGGCTTGTAGGCAAGCAGCAGCACTGAGCGCATCAGGTCGCCCACCAGGATGAAGTCGCCCTTGGTCTTCAGGTAGAGGGCCATGATGTTGTTGTAGTGATTGCACTCGGTGCGAAGCTCCTTCTCTGTTGTCCACTCATAAAGCCGCACCTGGGAAGGACATCCCGTTTCTCTCAACCCGAGGGGCCCCAAACCTCTCAGAACGGCCCCCCGTCCCCCTCTTCAAGCCTCCATGTGCAGCACCATTTACCGGAGTGCAGTATGGGAGGTGAGCCGGCTTGCTGCGGAACTTGCGTGAATATTTTATTTTGGTATCACACACTTACGAGATACGAAAATAGAGTGAGCACGTCAAACTGGTAATAAAAAGTTTTCCTTTACATAAAAAAAATGAGTCCAGTGTCAAGAAAGATACCAAGTAAACAGTAACGCAAGCAATACTAAAGACACAACAAAAGATAGTCTTCTCGTGACTGACAGTTGAGAACTGACCTACAGAAGTATTTCTGGAAAAAGAAGATCCATCTTGATCAGGAAGGAACAACATCACCTCCCAAAGAACCGTCTTTTCTGAACCCTTCTCAGAACATATGTTCTTAGAACATTCTGACGTGAACCCAATGAGCAGAGAAAATGTAATAGAAAGTCCAACAGAAACATGGTCAAATAACTCAAGGACTCTTTCAAATAACTGAAGGCTCAGGTCTTTATCCCAGGGTCGTGGGATCAAGCCCCGCATTGGCCTCTACACTGAGCGTGGAGCCTGCTTAAGATTCTCTCTCCCTCTCTCCGCCCTCTTCCACTTGCATGAGTGTGTGCGCTCAAGAAAGAAAGAGAGAAAGAAGAGAGAGGAAGGAAGGAAGGGCCCAAAGAACTAGATCTGTGGCCACCCCTCCACCCAAAGAGTTTTCCCCCCTTTTTTCTTCTCCACTGCTATGTTTCTTCAGTTACAACCACACCTCCAAACTAATGAAGATGCTTTACAGTCCAGCAGACAAACAGATACATATTCGGCACAACCCAGTCAGAGGACTCCACTCCCTGGCAGACCCCCAGGATCCAGGTGGTCCCGCCCAAGGCTTCAGCACATACAGGAACTGCTGGACAGAATATACCAGGCCATGATTTCTCAGGGTACGTGTAAAGAAACCGGACTCCAAAGAGGTGCCTGCCCTCCAAGAGTCACACATGACAATTACAATGGCTACCACACCTCCATCGGCAGGGTCACGGGTACCCAGAGCCCCCTATCTTTGGGTAAGCCCACTCCAAGAGTGGAGTAAAAATGGGGCCAAACACAACATGCTCCCGGCAACACCCCCCACCCCCTTCACTCTCCATTCACAGTCTGTCTGCTGTGGAGACAGTCAAAACCAAGGTCAGACACCACCAAAAATCCAGGATGTCCACTCTTTAACCCAGCAGGTTCTGTCTAATATGGCAGCCACTAGCCACAGGTAGCTACAAAACACCTCAAATGTGGCTAGCCCAAACTGAGATGTGCTTTAAGAGTAAAAACACGAAGCAGGTTTTGAAGTCTCTGTATGAATAACTCACAAAATATCTCCCTAATAATTTTTGCATTGACTACGTGTTGAAATGATAGTTTGTACCTATTGGGTTAAATAAAATACATTCCTCAAGTCAATTTCATCTACCCTTCACTTTTACTCACATGACAACAAGAAAGTCTAAAATGACACCTGTGACTCCTATGGGAGCTCCGTTAGACAGCAATGGTCTAGCCACCTCCTCCTTAACCTCGCATCCCCCCCCCGCCCACGTCCCACGCACAGGCTCTGCACCCACTTGCTGGAGCACAGTCCCTGGGCAGCCTCCTCTCTGGCCAATCCCCTTTCTCTCAGACGTGGCTCTTTTCACAAGGACTCCAAGCTCTCTCAACTTCTCCCTGCCCCTGTCCCCTGTACTGCTGAGGCTGGAGGAAAGACAGGCTTCCGAGCACTCCCAGCCGGCCCTTTCTCACCTCCATCCTGCCTCCTCCCTGACGTGCCATCCAGAAGCCCACCCCCTCAGACTCTGCCAGCCCCAGAGCAGCCATGCACACCCCCACCCCACCACACTCCCCCACACAGCCTTCCTGGGATCCTTGGTGACTTTCACATTCATAGAAAAGGCCCAATACCGACTCCTTTCCTCTCGTCACCCCCCTCTCCTCACGTATCTTGTCCATCCAACAGTCACCCTCAGAACCTGCCACTACACAATTCCAGAATCTTGTGTCCTTGGTTTCACCGCCTCTCAGACCACTCACAGACAGCAAGCTCCTTCTACTTCCCAGTAACCGGATACTCTCCTGGTCCGCGGCCCTCCAGGTCCTGAGGCTACGAGCCATACCTCCTGAACCCTCTACTCCCTCCATTTCCACCCTTTCTCTCAGCTCCTTCGAAGGGTAGACACAACCAAGCGGACCGGTGCTTCCAACATCCGGGGCCCCCATGGGTACTGCGTCCCACCTCCCACCGGTCTACTCAAAAACACAGCTCCAGCACCTCGTGTCTCATGGACCGTTCTCGTCCACACAGAAGCGTGCAGCTGTGTTTCCAAGCTTGAAAAGCTAACAACTCTCTTGTCCTGCCACACCTGCAGTCACCCCATTACTCTTTTCTCCCTTCAACACCAACTCCCTGAAAGCGGTTCTAACGCCAGCAGCCCTCTCCTCCCAGTCCTGGTCGAACGCTCCTCTCCCAGCTTTCCACCCCACTGCCCACCCAGAGTTGCTCTGGCCGAGGGCAGCAATACCTTCCACGGTGGCAAAACCAGAGGCCAACTCGTAACCCTTACGTTACCTAACTTCTGACAGCACCTGTAATTTATCAATTCGCCCCCACCCGAAATTCTTTCTGTGGTTTCCAGAAGAGTTTTCTCTCTTGGTTCCTCTCCTACTTCATTCCTCACCCCTTCTGCGTTTGGCTCGTTCTTCCCCATCACCCCAACTTATGGGCCGGAGGATCCCAGGGCTCGGCCTTCTGGTCCCTCCTCCACCCACTCTCAGCATGTGGACGATCTTGGGTGACCTCATCCACACTGCTGGCTTATTTATTTATTTTAGTGTTCATTTATTTTTAAGACCGAGAGAGACAGAGCATGAGCGGGGGAGGGGCAGAGAGAGCGAGACACAGAATCCAAAGCAGGCTCCAGGCTCTGAGCTGTCAGCACAGAGCCCGACACAGGGCTCGAACCCACAAACCACAAGATCATGACCTGAGCGAAGTTGGACCTTAAGCGACTGAGCCACCCACGCACCCAACACGCTGCCGGCTTTAAGTGCCGTGTCATAACCGCTGCCCTGCCATCTCTAGCCCATCTGGCAACCATCGTGACATCTTCACTAACGTGACTACTGAGACCCAGGAGGTCCAAAACCAGGAAACCTCTGGTTTCCTCACTGGGACATAGAAAAATACCTTTGGTCTCTGCCCCCGGTTCCTGACCTAGCGTGCTCCTAAAACCCTTGTAACTTCCTAAATGAGAGCAGCATTTTACACTGAGCTCCTAAATCCCCCAGAATTTCCCGGGTGACAAGAGTCCTTGGTTCTAATGAGGTGCCTCTTGGTGGTTCCTGGATAGTTCAGGATGTGGGCCGGTGCCCATGATTAGAAGCCTGGACCTGTTGGCCCCCTCCCCCATCCTCTGGGGAAGGGAGAGACTGGAGATTCAGTTAATGATCGATCATGCCTGTGTGCCGGAGCCCTCTCTACCTTCTCCAGCGCCCCTGCTCCCAGAAACCAGCCACTGCTGTCTGCATCAGCACTACAGCCTGACAGATCTCACCGCTGCGGCCCTTGGGCTCCTCCGGCCTTTCCTAAGATGTGAAGTGATCTTTCCAAGACAAGTCCAACCATATCCAAGCATTTGCTCAAACCCTCTAGAAGTCTCCATCATCTCACGGTAAAACCCCAAAGTCCTTAAACAGCCTATCAGGCCCCTGGCTGCCCCTCTGACCCCCCTGCCTGCCCCAGCTCGCTCCCACGCAGACAGCAGGACCGCTCCTACCTCCTACTCCTCGCACTTGGCTTCTCCGAGACATAGGCATGGCTTCTCCGTCCCTCAGGAACCTGCCCGGATGTCAGTTTCTCAGCAAGAACCGCCCCCCACCCCCAACCACGTGATGAAATAGCAGTCCCCACCCCACGCTCCTTCTGGCACTTCCTCAGTCCCTGCCCCACTTTTATCTCTCATCGTCTCAAGAACAGATATGTGTACTAGCTGCTCGTAGGTCCCAGAACCAGCTCTTTGTCCACTGCTACATCTCACACCTACAATGGACTGTTTCACGGAACCAGTACTTCCGGGACGTACCAAGGATAATAACACGGCTTGGCTCACCTTGTTCCGTACAGGTGGAATAGTCCCCCGCCATGGCCCACTCGCAAGCACAGGGACTGCAGCCCGCACCCTGTTCTCAATACCCACAGCGCTCAGGATCTGATAGGCACGGGGGGCTCCCGTAACCAAGGCCAAGAGCTGGGCCAACCCGAGCTCCCCAGATGCCCAGCTGCGCCCTCCATCCCCCCCACCCTGTCATCCTTAGCATCTGACACATAGGCAGCCTCGGGGAACGTGAGAGAGACATGCTCTGTAGACGATGGGGTGCAACCCAGGGCGTGACACCAAGCGGCCTCACCGTGCTATTGATGCTGGCTAACAGCTTCCCGTTGAATTCCACCATGGAGTACACGGCCCCTTTCACTTCCTTCTCAGCCACAGTCTGTAGTTTTCCTGAGGGGAGAGAGAAGAGACTCTGAGTCTCCTTTAGGAGCCCACACTTTAACTCATCAAAAGAATCCTGATTCCCCCTCTGGCTCTAATTCCTGCTCCCAAACCACGCATCTGAATGCAGGAAGCAGAGTCAGTGTCTCCTGGGGTTAACCACCACCACAGCTATGAGCCCCAACAGAATGTGCAGCGACTCCACGCTGTGTCCAAGATCTGCCGCCCCCAAAATTGCAGCTCCGACTCCCAAGATGGAGACCACATTCCATCTCAGCCATCTGAGCTGAGATTTTGGGGTTGATAGTGAGTCCTGAGAACCCTCTTGGGTAGGGGAGATGAGAAGAGACAGATGTGCACACGAAGCACTAAAGCTGCAACAGGACCCACACGGCTGAGCAACCAAGTGCAAAGCAAACCTAGGATTCCTCTCCTTCTGGCCGCTCGATTCTCTTACCCGTACTTCACCTCCCCCGCCCCCACCCCCACCCGGCTTCCCTTCAAAGAGTAGAAAAGGAAGAAACGCAAGCTAGATTTTACTTGTGGGTCTGCCGCCCCCCTCTGTGAAAACTGATTCAGATCAGCAGCAGCTTGAGTGGCAGAACACAAAGTCTCGTGGCACAGCAATCGATTCAGGCTCTTCCACTGCTTCACCAAGGCCCTGAACCCAAACGGTCTCACTTTCCCGGGATGTCAGATCTCTCAAAGGCTGGTGACAGTGCCCACTTACCGTCCGAATACTGAAAGACCACGATCCGACCCTGCTTGGGCTCCGCCTCTTCGGGATACACCATGGCCGTGCCCACGATGAAGTACGTGTTGGGGTCTTTGCCCAGCTTGCAGGAGACCAGGCTGAGGGCATACTCGTTCTGCAGAAACTGGTGGGCATGAAGCACTGGAAGGAGACCGGGAGGCGTGACTGGCTGCTGAGCCCCACACACAGGTACCCCTGTGCTCCAGGGAGGCCCCCAGCCGGGCTCCAAGCACGGTGCGGGTGGTGCCGGGACGCCGCCTCCAGCTGCTCCTGTCCCCTCAGCCTGTCTCCGCCCCTCACCAGCCTGTGCTGACGGGAGGCGGCCCGGCACCCTGGACTCCTGGCCAACCCAGAGGTCCCACCCCTCCTTGCTTCTCCTCCTCCTCGGATGGTCTGCCACGAGGTTTACCCAACTTCGGAACCTATGAGAGCCCAGAATCGGCTAGCTGAGGGAGGAGGACGTGGGCAGCAAATGACAGAAAGAGCTCATCTGCACCTTCGAAGGTGTGCTGGTCGATGATGAGGAGGTTGTGCACCTCCACCTCTTCTCCAAAGGACGTCTCGTGAGGCGCTGTGCTGCTGGAGAACAGCTTGCTGGAGCTGACGCTGCTGGACAGGGCCTGAGAACACAGAACGCACACGCCCTCTCAAAGGGAGAACGGGAGGGGGCCGGCCAGGACCAGGGGACAGAAGTGGATCTGAATGAGGAAATCTCAAGGTTGGCAGCTCGAGGGGAGCCAGAAGAACAGAGAGCTTCGGAGAGGACACGGGGACTGAGGATAAGGAGCCAAATCCCGTATAAAATTGCCACAGCAGTCCAACACAGAAGAGCCTGAGGGTCGCTAACGGCCATTAAGACAGTGATGTCAAGTCACTCGAACAAAGCGAATGAAGAACTAAGGCAACCTAGCGAGGCAGGAGACTCCAGCTCTGTCGATGGGAAGCGCAGGAAGCAGGTGAAATGAAGACAGGTGTAAAGACCTTATGCTCTGGGTTAAGGAGAGATGGTTCCAGCACAGATGTCTGGGAGCAAGAAAAGCAGAGAACACGCGGAACAAAAGTGTCAGCTAACACCGCCACTGAGTCTATCACGTGGGGCCGCAGACTGGCACCCGTATTTCACAGATGAGAAATCTGCACTTTAGGCTTGCCCAAGGTCACACAGCTAGCAGTAAACCCTGAAGGCAGTTCTGCCAGACTCCAGACCCCACCTCTTACCTGTTATGCTAACGCTGCCCCCCGTTACTCATACCTACAAAGCCCTCAAATTGATGAACCAAGAGAATTACTCATCCGGCAAGGCTACGGACTAGCAAAATCACGGACTTCCACACTTATCCCAAATTCTTCTCAACCCTCTGATGAGGGTGCCAAATCCAGCTCGCTGCCTGTTTTCATAACACGGTGTTCCTGGAACCCAGCTATCCTACTTGTGTCGACGGCTGCTTCCGTAACGGCCGACTGGAGGAGTCGTTCCCACAGGGCCGACAAAGCCGCACCCACTATGTGACCTTTTACTGAAGAGTTTGCCAGCCCTGCTGTGATGCCATCTTTCTGTGTCCATGCTCTCACCTGGGTGCTGGCACTGGGCCTCAGAGCCGTGGTGCCCCCACTCGTGTCCTGGACTTCAATCCGGCTAGAAAGGACCCCGAAGCACTGGGACACTTCCTGATAGCAGATCTTCCTGGAGAACAGGTGTGGACAGTGCCTCTCAGAACAGGTCTGAAGTGCCCACACCAACGCCCAGATGGCTGAGCTCCGCGGCCCTCCTCCCCTGGCCCTCACCTGGGGGACTCGTAGAGGGGGACCGTGCGAATGTGCAGCTTCTGGATCTCGTCGATGGTGCCAATGGTGAGGGTGCTATTGTTGGCCAGTGCCAGGCTGGAAAGAAGGGTCTGGGTTTAGATTGAGTAGACCCAAGGAAGGAAAGGATTCTACGAGGCAACTCCGTAAGGGGAAGAAAAACAAGGCAGAATTACACTAGCTTACTCGTTAGTGGTTCTCAACTTTGACTCTATGCTAAAAATCATGAGGGGGTGGAGAAGGGGGCGATCTTGAAACATTCAGATCCCTGGTCTCACTGCCACCCCCCATCTCACTAATAAGTCTGGTTGGGCCTAGGCTGAGATTTTTTTTAACGTTTATTTGCTTTTGAGAGACGAGTGCAAGCAAGGGAGGGGCAGAGAGAGAGGAAGACAGAGGATCTAAAGTGGGATCAGTGCTGACAGCAGAGAGCCTGATGAAACTCACAAAACTGTGAGATCAGGACCTGAGCCACTCAACCGACTGACCCACCCACGGTTGAGATTTTTAACTGCTTTCCATTTAATGCTAAAAATGTAGCTACAGAATCTACAACTAGGATCCTCAAAATCTCATTTGCATCAGAATGAGCGAGAGTGCTGGGCCCCACCCCCAGGGTTTCTGATTCGGTGGAGTTTACTGGAGCTGCTGGGGGGGGGGGGGGGGGGGGGCGTGGGGAGGATCATACTATGAGAAACCCAGCTCTAGAAGAATACACAATCATTTCTAAATCAGGGGTTCAGAAACCAACTAACCATCTGAATCACTAGGGAGGTTTCCTGAAAATATAGATACTAGGGCTGAACCCCAGATCTACTGAATCAGAATCCGAAAAGGAGTCAAAAGATATCTGTACTTTTTATAAAGCATCCCAGGGATTTCTAATGGGCAGCCAGAGCTGAGAACCTCTGTTCTACATTTCTCATCTTAGCTATTTACACAGATTCAACTTTGGGAAAAGGCTAGAGGACAAGGGTTTGAGGAAAACATCATGACGCCCCCCATCAATGGCATCTGTTGAAGAAAGAAAAAGAGGCTCACCTGTCAGGATAGCCATCAGAGTTGAGGGGACACATGTAGTTGACTTCCTTGAGGTTGACATTGGAGAAGACCAATTTGTGGTTGCTGCTGTAGATGACAGTGGGGCGGTCAGAGCAAGCAAAGACGTTGGTGGTAGAGAGAGAACGGAAAGTCCTCAATACCGTGGGCTGGGTGCCCAGAGTCACCTTCTTCCGATCGCTCAACAGGCCTACAGAAAGAACGGCATCAGGAGAGAGAAGGACAGGACACGGGACAAACAGCTGGGCTGTGGAGGTTCAAGAGCAGTGGGCCGAGGCTAAGGCCACTAACTGCTCACTCCTGATTTCTCAAAGACTCCCCGTCCAAAGTGTTCTGCTCACCCGTCTCAATGTTGAGCCCGAAGTAGAAAAGTGCCCCGTCTCCCAAGGCACAAAGGAGGTAGTGGCTGCTCTCAAAAGTGGTCATCAGGATGGAACGAGGAATGATCTCTGTGGGAGAGGGGCACGTCAAGATCTTGCTCCACATTCTGACTTGGATCCCAACCCCTAAAGGGTCCTCAGGAGACACCTACCTCCACCCAGCATCTCTTTGTGCAGTAGCTCAAAAGAGGGCAGCTTCAAGATACGTGCAGAGATGTCTGTCCACAGGCCAATGGCACAAAGAGGGGACAGCCCGTTGCTGTCCCCCAGTGGGGTGATGTCCAAGCAGGCCACTTCGTGTTCCATCTCTGTGTGGCTGAACAAAGAGGAAGATGGCAGAGGAAGGACTCCGAAGATGAACGAAGACCCAGAGAACAGGAGGGGAAAGGCAGAGCAGACCGACCAGCACACACCTGATCTGCCGGAGCTCCTGAGGGTGGATCTGCAGGTAGTAGAGGGCCCTTCCCACGGCCACCACCACCTGGCTGCTGTTGCAGGAGGCCACGCTGATGTTCTTGCCCTGAGGCTCCTTCCACTCACTGACCAGAGCTTTGGGTTCTTGAGAGACCAACCTCACAGATGCTGAGGTGATCTAGGAAAAAAAAGAGCAGTGTCTCCAAGCACCTGCCGGGATCCATCCACAAGGGGGAAGGTGGTAAAGGCTGCCCTAGTGGAGCCCTAAAAGTAAACTAGGGAAGTCCTCTCTGCCATGTATTTTTCTTCCCCAAACACCTAAAACGATTAGTTCCGGTAGATGCCATCTGTCGCTGAAGCCCTGAAGAAGGCTGGCTTAAAACCACTTCCGGTTAGGGCGCCTGGGTGGCGCAGTCGGTTAAGCGTCCGACTTCAGCCAGGTCACGATCTCGCGGTCCGTGAGTTCGAGCCCCGCGTCAGGCTCTGGGCTGATGGCTCAGAGCCTGGAGCCTGTTTCCGATTCTGTGTCTCCCTCTCTCTCTGCCCCTCCCCTGTTCATGCTCTGTCTCTCTCTGTCCCAAAAATAAATAAACGTTGGAAAAAAAAAAAAATTAAAAAAAAAAAACAAAACAAAACACTTCCAGCTGACATACCGGGAAAAAAAGGTAACCTGATTCATTCTGATGAAGTCTTGGGAAAACTATCAACAGAGGAAGACCCTGTGACTACCGGCCTAGCAGTTTTTCTCAAACCAAAAATCAGTCTTCTAAAATAGTCAAGTTCTTTACTATACACGAACCATTAAAATGCTTTAAAATTTGGAGGCTCCGGGCTGGCTCGGTCGGTGGAAGAGTGGGACTCTTGATCTCAGGGTCATGCGTTCAAGCCCCATATTGGGTGTGGAGATTACTTAAAACTAAGATCTTAAGGGGAGGGGTGCCTGGGTGGCTCAGTCGGTTGAGCATTTGACTTCGACTCAGGTCATTAACTACTGGTTCGTGAGTTCGTGCCCCACATCAGGCTCTGTGTGGACAAGCTCAGAGCCTGGAGTTTGCTTCGGATTCTGTGTCTCCCTTTCTCTGTTCCTCCCCCACTTGCTCTCTCTCTCTCTCTCTCTCTCTCTCAAAAATAAACATTAAAAAAATAAAAATAAAAAAAAAAAAGTCTTAAGGGGAGCCTGGATGGCTCAGTTGGTTAAGCATCTGACTCTTGGTTTCGGCTCTGGTCACGATCTCACGGTTCGTGAGACTGAGCCCCACGTTGGGATCCGTGCTGACAGAACAGAGCCTGCTGACAGAACAGAGCCTGCTTAGGATTCTCTCTCTCCACCCCTCCTCCATTCTCTCAAAATTAATAAACGTTAAAAAAATAAAACCCTTTACAAAAGGCTACGAAATTATGTTAAAATAAGTTTAATGAATCTATTTTATCACCGAAATAAAATAAAAAGCAAGTTGATGACAGTGTAATGTCATTGATTCATCTCACCTATCAAAACTGAGTTCCTATTTAAAGAGTAAAGCCCTTTAATAACAGACACACGAGCTGGTGCCAGTCTTCGGGCCACTAGTTAGAAAACACTTATAAAGCAATGAATCAGTATCTGGGCATCTCCCACACTTGGTCCAGAAACCAACAGAACCTTCTCTCTGGCTTTTACCAAATCCACCACTGCCGGCTGACTAACAGGAAGACCAAGTGGATAAAAAGATGGAGACAAGTTCATTAAATCTCGGGCACACAAATGCCATGCCCGACACTGACAAACACTGACAGTTAAGGAAAGTGCAAAAGGTTGAGAGGGATGTGCAAAAAGTGAAGAGAGCCAGGGGTCACTCCAAACTGAAAACAACGAAAGCGTGGGAAGGCGCTCAGAAATCAGGCTCCCGGGGCCAACAAGCGCAAAAAGGACACCTGACCCCCGTGTCACATATATGTTTAAAACAAAATCAGAATACAGTAAGTTCTGGTTCTAACAACGTGGAGAGTGTTGCTGACAATCATATATGGACGGGAGCATTAGGACTAAATAGGTGTGTATTACTATTAGAACAAGGGAAAAAATACGTCTCATAAAATAAGCATAATTAGCGGTTTGCCCAAATATGGCACCCCAAACCATAAAAATGTTACGATCCCAGTCTATAAAAGAGAATGTGAATAAATACAATATACATACATTTTAGAAAAAAACAAAGTTAAAAGGAACAACTCCAAAATTAACCCACCACTGGGTGGTAGGTCATCGAGTAATTTTAATTTTCTTTCCCTAGGGTTCCTGTTACTTTTAGAGTCATAACAATGGACTGTCTTAAAATCCTGTGGTGCTCTAGACTGCACTGTAGGTCAAATTCAAGTAAACAGTGCCTGCCCCTTTCTCAGTTACCTGGATAAGTTGCTGATGAGCCACGTTGCCACAGAAGAAAGTCTGCTGATCATCCACGAAACCCATCAGTTCGGTTTCCTCCACCTCCTCTCCGTTCAACATGAGAACTCTGCGGCAGAAGGGAAGGCCCAGGTCAGCCGGCCTGGCTTCCCCACCTTGCACCCTTCACAGGAGCACCTGGAGCTGGCATCAGACTCACCCTTACCTTGTCTGGCCCACAAAAGAGAGCACCAGAGTGTCATCAGTCTCCCGGTTAGGATCAGACCGCAGCGGCCACAGACCTGGAACAAAGATCAAGGAGTAAGACTCAGAGCACAGCCCAACACTCGGCTCCCCACATCTAAGGAAGGGCAGCCTGGCCCCAAGGAGCGGGAACTTTGTGGAGTCCGTCCTAAAGCTGAAATACCCACTCTGTTCTTTCCTGGCTTTAAGACCCTGAAGAAGTTATTTTTAAAACTGTTTTGAGCCTAATTATTTTTAAGTTTTTCCTTTAATTTGGAAGAGGAGAATACATTTCCATGACTCAAAATCAAAATCTGTTCTTAAAATGTGTACACAGAGGTTCCATTCCTATACCTCTCCCTGAAACCTATCTGCCAAATAAGTCATCAATAGTCTCTTGTTTATTCTTCAAAAAGAAAAAGAATTTATAAGGAAATTGGCAGTATTTTACAAGCAAATACAAATACAAGAGATGTCTGGCTGTCTCAGTCCGTGGAGCATGCAGCTTCTTGATCTCAGGGTTGTGGGTTCGAGCCCCATATTGGGTGTTGAGATTACTTAAAAATAAAACCTTAAGAAATATGTACGTACATACGTATGTACATACATACACACATACGTATACACACATAAATATACATACATATACACACACATATATACACATATACACACACACATACACGTATACACATACACACACACACACACACACACACACACACACACAAAACAGCCTATCGTACACTGTTTGGCACCATACTTTTCCGCTTTGTATTAAGCCCTTATCAAAACTGAACAGTACTTTGTCTTTAACAGATGCACAGCATTATACAGACACACCAGTTTATTATTAAGTCTTATCTGATGGACACTTTTTCAGTATTTTGCACATAATGCCACAACAAATAATCTTGTATTTATGTCATTCTGTACATACGAAGGTCTATGGGGTAGATTCCTAGAAAGAAGATTGTCTATAAATCATTAAATGCATGTGTAGTTTTGGCAATATTACCAATAAGCATGCTAATTTCCTCACAGCCTCACCAACAGTGTTGTCAAACTTTTGGATTCTGGTCACCTGGTGAAGAATGGTATTGCTACTCAGTTCGGATTTGCACTTCCCTTATTACAAGTAAGATCCATTACCCGTCTATGTGTGTTCTCCTACAATTTGGGGACAGGAATTTTTGGTGATCCCCTTTACAGAAATGTTTGGATAAATTAGGGAGGTTAGGCCTTTGTCTATAAGGTGAAGTACAAACATTTTTATCTGGTGTGCCATTTCTCATGACTTAACCTTACAGAGTTTGGTTTCTGCCATGCAGAAGTGTTTTACTTTTATGTGGCTGAATTAACCAATCAATCCCTTTGCTTCTGTACTGGAGTCATATTTTAAAAGACCTTCCCCACTAAATTATAAAGGGGGGGTACCTAGGTGGCTCAGTCGGTTAAGGGTCTGACCCTTGACTTCGGCTCAGGTCACGATTTCACGGTTCCTGAATTCAAGCCCCACATCAGCTCTGCACTGACAGAGGGGAGCCTGTTTGGGATTTTGTCTCCCGCTTGCTACCTCTCTTTCAAAACAAATAAAAATTAAAAAAATAATAATAAAACAAATAAAATTATAAAAGAATTCAACTTTTTCTTTTAACTTTTCTATACCAGTTTTTAAAAATTTTTTTTTCAACGTTTATTTATTTTTGGGACAGAGAGAGACAGAGTATGAACGGGGGAGGGGCAGAGAGAGAGGGAGACACAGAATCGGAAACAGGCTCCAGGCTCTGAGCCATCAGCCCAGAGCCTGACGCGGGGCTCGAACTCCCGGACCGCGAGATCATGACCTGGCTGAAGTCGGACGCTTAACCAACTGCATCACCCAGGCGCCCCTCTATAGCCGTTTTTTAAAAAAGAAATTTTTATGTTTATTTATTTTTGTACAGTCTCCTTTTTACGTGAAGTCTGATCCATGTGGATTCTAGTAAGGGATACAAAGTATAGCACAGATCCAAACTCATCTTTCCCCAGTTGATGACTGGGAACACCATTTATTAAAAACCATTCATAAAAGAATCATCTTGGGGCATCTGGGTGGCTCAGTGGGTTGAGTGTCCGACTTGGACTCCGATCATGATCTCACAGCTCGTGGGGCTCACTGCTGTCAGCACACGGCCCACTTAGGATCCCCCGTCCTCCTCTCTCTCTGCCCCTCCCCTGCCAGTGCTATCTCCAACATAAATAAACATAAGAAATCATCTTTGGGGCCCGTGGGTGCCTCAGCTGGTTGAGTGTCCGACTCTTGATTTCGGCTCAGGTCATGGTCTTACAGGTTGTGAGATTGAGCCCCTGGTCAGGCTCTGTGCCGACAGCACAGCACCTGCTTGGGATTGTCTCCCTCTCTCTTTGTCCCTCCCCAACGCATGTGTGATCTCTCTCTCTCTCTCTCAAATAAACTTAAAAAAAAATCATCTCTAGCTCACTGAACTGAGACACCACCATTGTATACTTAATTCCCGCATGTAACTGTGTCTATTTCTGGACTTTTTTTAAATTTTTGGATGTTTGAGTTTTTTTAATTTCGGGAGTTTTGCTCAAGGAACCCTGCCTGTTAGTGCACCAAAACCACACTTTTATTCCCTGAGGTTTAATGGCACATTTTAGTATCTGGTAGGGCTAGTCCCATCTCCTGGCTTTTCTTGCTTCTCCCTTTTTCCATTTGGACCTTGGATTATCTAGGTCAAGGAAAAAAACAAAAACAAAAACAAAAACCCCTGATATTTTTATTGAGATACATGAAATATAAAAATAGGTCAAGGACTACTTTACAATTTCATTTATAGCACATTGGCATGTCTTTTTTTCATCTGACCAAGCTATCCTTTGAACCTTTAAGGAGTATTTTAATGTTTTCCCTGTAGAAGTTTCGCACACTTTTTATAAAGTTTATTCCTTGGTATTTTGCCTTTTTACTGCTATTGTAAATTGGCTCCTTCCCTCCACTATACCTTCGAATGGACTGTGTTTTCACATGAAAGCTATTAACTTTAGTACATTAATTTTATATCCTACTACCTTAACGAATTGTTGTGTAGTTTTCCAGTCAATTCTCCGGGTTTTGTAGTTTTATGATCTCTTCCTTTCTAACTCATAAACCTCTATTTCTTTATTTATCCATTTCCATCCTCTTATTTAACAGTCTAAATAACTTTTTTTCTGATGTGTCTCTCTCTCTCTGTATATATCTTTGGTTTTGCTTTATGATTCAATCCGATCGTCTTTCTCCTTTAATAGGTGAGTTTTAACCAATTCACATTTACTTAACATGACATATCAGATTTTTCAGACACCCATGCAGATGTATAGCTGTTCTGTCACATTACCCTGGGTCACTATAGGTCATCTACTACCTATATATCATAAAAGCCTTTCACTATATAGTCTTTCTTTGATCTTATTATAGTTCTCCCAGAATTTAGGTTTTTACTTTTGTTCTAGAAGTTCCCTTTACACTATATACACTTGTATGTGATATTCTCAGTCTCCTCTTTTTTCAGGGATTCTGTTAGTTCCCTTATAGAAACGTTCAATTTAACTTAGAAACTTTTCCATTTCTCTACTCCATTATCCAATTTTGGTCAATAATATATATTTTCAAGTTTACTTTGGCACTTATAAATTCTACCACTGATTTGTCTTTTCCATTTTTTTTTTTAATTCTTCATCTGACCCGCTTTCCTCTAGCTCCCACCCAAGTGCCTTCACAACTCATAATGAGACCATAGATCAAGGTCACTCAAGTAAGATATGCACCCTACATCCACCAAAAGGTTACCTTTGATGCCTGGTAAGTCAATGCTGGCATGCTCGTGGATTCCAATTCCATTTCGGATGATCCGCAAGGAACCTTCCTTGAAAGCCCCAGAGCAAGTAACCAGCTGCAAATAGAGAAAGTGTTTCTAAATACCTCCTCACAAGCCTGGGGCCATCATACTGATGCCCGGAAAGTAAACCCAATGACCCTTCCAGTGGAGCTAAGTTTGAGGATGCAGACTTGGCAGAGGCTGATGTCCAAGTCCCTCAAATTTTCCAAGCACACAGGACATTCTAGTCCAAGAAGCAAAAAGCAACTACCACTGCTCCTAGCAAGGTGGCTTCCATCATTGGAACCTAGAGTGTACTAGAAAGAACACAGGATCTAGACTCAGACACACCTGCCATTTGGGGGTTATGGGACCTTGGACAAGTTCCTTGATCTTTCTCAGTCCCAAGTCTCCTCACTTCTGAAACAGCCAAGAATTCCTATCTAATAGGGTGTCGTGTGATCACAGATAATGTAGATCTGTATCACCGACCTAGCGATGCAGTCAATAAATGGTAGTTATCCTTGCGTCGTTGTTAGTGAGCAAGGCTCTTAAAACTTATCTTCAGTGCGCACACCCCACTCGGGATAGGCAAGTCTAGAAGAGCACAGTTTGAGCGAACATATCAACCATCCATTTCTAGGATGACCCTCTTACCTGTCCCTGCCCCTGTCTCTCCAGGTCCACCACGCACATGTCCACAATGGGTCCCAAATTAGTAAAGGTTTCCATGGCCACTACATAGGAGCCTTGTTCGTTGCTGTCAACATTGAGCTAACAAGAAAAAACAAGGTTAGTCCTGGAATGCCGCTAAGAGATCCACCGTAAAGAGACGGTTATCATCCAAGAGAAACTCTGAATCCTACAAGATCTGCCCTTCTTGTACTCCACTGGATGCTTCTAGAAGGGGATTATTGACTAAGGAACATGGTTAGCTTCTAGAAGACCCACGAACCAGTGAGGGATTTCTAATCTGTGAGTCCCATGGATGGATTTCAAAGAAGCAGTTTGGAAATTAATGTAAACGTTTGCATGTATTTCTCTGCAGAGAAATCCAAAGTTTTCACACTCCAGAGGTGATCTGGCACAATACACTATGACCTCTTTGAAGGTAGGAGCTGGGTCTTGTTTCATCATTGCATCCACTCTGCCCAGCACCTTGCCTGGCACATCTGTTGAATGAACCTTTAAGACAAAGAGCTAGTCAGGGTAGGAAGGGAAATCGACCGAGGAGACAGCTGCATAGTATGGAAACAGATGAAATGAAGAAATTCAGAGGTTCCAAACACAGGAGAAACGTGACAAAGAAGCAGCGAAGATGGCGAAAAAGCCAGAAAGAAGAAAGTATCTTCTCACCTTCACAAGCTGGGAGTCACCGAGGCGAGACCCAACGAACACAACACCATTATCGAGGTATGTCAAGCATTCGGCGATAGAGGTCTAGAAGAAAGTCAGTGGCATATAAGGCATCAGAATGGACACTCCCTGGGAGCCCGACACTGTCCTACCACTGTCCTCTCACCTCTCAGAGGTCTGCTAAGAAAACAAACAGCTGCAGCCACGAGTCCCGAAACAATTCTCCATTTCAAATCCCCAGACCGCACTAAACAAATGTTCTTAAGTCTCTGAAGTTTTTGACTCCGTGTATCATATCCTCACAGTCAGAAAAACCTATTCTTTCTCTTGCAGGTGCCTCCTCCGAATGATCATCTTAATACCAATGGCTCCAGTCTGCTCCTTAACTTTTTTGGGACCCTCCCCCTGGAATGGAGTATTAGCGTTAGGTTAATCTTCCATTCTGAATGGTATCCTTTCCACTTCTCTCCCTTTGTGTGCTTGACGTAGAGCACGGCTGCCTACGAGATTCTCCAACATCTAACTCATTTGAAAACCAACTTCCGCAGCAGGACTGACCACGTGTCGCTAGGTGGTACGTAAAACAGTTCCCAGTCACAGTGTGAGACCACACATCTGGGGTCACTAGGGTGCTAGCAGAAGACAGCAGAGCAGGGACCAGCCCGACCTCTCCAAGGAGCTCCACGCGGAGATCTTTGAGGGTGACGGTGCCGTCCATCTGCTCCTCCTTCTCCAAGAGCAGCATAAAGAGCCGTCCTTCCATGTCTCCCAGCAGATAGCGGGAACCATTGGGGTCCACACGATTGTGACACACGATCGTGCTTTGCTGCCAAGAGGGAAGACGTGGTCGTTAGAGATTAAGTGTCTCCCATAACCAGAGAGCAAACCCTCGTGAACCACTCCCTTTCCCAAGCCCAGCCATTTCACAGGCAAGGAATCCACTTAGCAAACGCTACGTGTGTGATTAAAAATGGGGACATTTTTATTCTGAAGACGATTTTCTGAGGAACTCAATATACCTGTAATGTTTTTTCACAGATTATCCTATTGGGAAATAGAAATACACAGAAAATAGGAAGCAGCTGTAAGTGTTCACTGGACTATGAACACTACCACAGATTTTGTTACTTACCGTCACAACTACGAATTCCTCCCACTGCTAACGCTACCATAGACTATGTCATTTGCCCTTTAACTTAAGATTCTAATTCTTATGACTTGAAACACTGAGATTTGAAACTTTTGTGACCAATTTTTTTAAGTCTGTACAACTGATCACTCTATGACCCTCACATGACTTGAGCTCTGAGAACATTTAATCAAATCTGCAAAATCCTTCCCTTCGTAAAGTCGCCCCAGTAGACGGGAAGAGTAAGCCTCCTTCGATTACTACTTCTTTCTCTCGGCTAGTGGGCAAGCTCTCCGTAAGCAAAACCAGGCCAGTCTCTCTTTGTATTCCCAATGCCCCACACAGTATCTTACGCACATAGTAAACGCTAGGACAGACATCTAGAAATTTCTCTTTACAAATGGGGAGAAACAAAGGAGCAGGGTAAGAACAAGGGCAAAAAAAAAAAAAAAAAAAAAAACAGAGAAGGAAGGAAAAGTAAAAGAGTGCTGCTCACCTTGATGATAGGAGGGGCAATCGCCAGGTATTTGTCACCGTTGTGATAGGTGATCGACTCCTGTCCAATGATGATGGCCCCTCCAAAGGGCTCTGGGACTGCAGGGGAAAGGACAGCGTTAGAACGCTCAGTACTCCAGACCTGCCAAGCCCTGTAGCGTCAAGGGCACTGATCCGGCCACCTCTGGGGCAAACCTTCAGGAAATCATTATTTTTAAAAAGACAACCAAGTCCAAGGAACGTGGCGGCCTTTAACTGACGCTGCCGTCTGGGGAATGTCAGGCTGGCATCACCTAACCCTGTATTTTTATCGTCACTCTTCCGGTGTTTCCGAGCCCCTACGGGTGGGGCGTCTTCTCCGTGCTCTTCCACCTGCACCCTCCCCCTTTCTCTCCTCAACTTTGATCTCTCGAACTCAAAACGGTTATTCTTTTTCCCGTTCCTTAGCTTACTTTCCCCCGTTATCAGGGCCACCATTTAGAAAAGCCAATTCTCACTTGAGAGTTCTAAAATTTCTCTCCTAAGCGAGACACATAACATGATGTTGAGGGCAGGATATGGGACAAGGAGCACAGAGGCCTGGAGTCAGGCCGAGGCTTTGTCAGCGAGGCACAGGCACGGGCAAGCCCCGTGGCCCAGGCATCCCCATCTGTGAAAGACTCAGATTAGATAAGCTCCACAGGCCACCCCGCCTCGGTTTTTCAACGTTATGCCCAGCAATGAAATAATGAGAGTAATTTCTACATGCCACTCTGCAAATCAATCTCAGTACTTAACCCCGCCACCCCAAATAAAGGAAAGCTGTACTTTCTGGGAGGAGTAAAAAACAGACAATCCCAAAAACAAAAATGGGAAAAGCAAAGAAAAGCACATTTAGAAAACAGGAGACGTCAGGGCTGCTGAGTAATGCACGTGTATAATAGCATCTGAGCCTGGAAATGAAGGTGCAGAGAAGGTGAGGAAGGAGCAAGAGTAGGGAACAGACCCAGACCCGGGGGGCAGGGGGCACATTTCCAAAACCCCAACCAACCTGCAATCACCATGGAAGCCTCAGCTTCTACGTTTTCCTGTTTCCAAGGGCCCTTATTGAACTCCTTCTCTCGGAGAGACACCTCATAGGTTTTCACATGCCGCCCCTGAGGGTCCTAGGTGGGGGAAAGGTGGAGTGGTTAGCCCCAACGAAGGGTGAACCCTGGACTGGACAGGAGTCCTGAAAGGGACAGGCCATACCCACCCAGCATCTGACCATCCTATCACGTTGGCCTTACTACCCTGACCCATCCATATGCTGACAGCCACCAACTAAGCCTGTGACTGGGTAGGCTGAGACCCAGACCTGTTTCTAACAACTCAACCAACCAAGACAGGCTTCAGAATTAGAAAAATCAATGTGGCACGCTATACCGATCACCGTAAGAAATACAACATACACGTGTATATTCACGGGTGTGTCTAAAACATACGTTATGTCCTAGAGTCCTTGGTCTCAAGGAACTTACTATATTGAGAAGCTAAATACGTCTAAGAGATTAAAAAATTTATCTGAGGGGCGCCTGGCTGGCTCGGTCCGTGGAGCATGCAATTCTTGACATCGGGGTCGTGAGTTCGAGCCCCAAACTGGGTGTAGAGATCACTTAAAAAAAAAAAAAAAGATACAATTCTTAAGCACATTCTGCAGGGGTGATGGGAGTGAGAACAGAACACAACACTACTCTACAAGGAGGTTTTAGCTAAGACCTCCAGTCCTGCCTTTGTCAACACCTTCCCCTGCTTCTCCTGAATCCTGACTCACATCAGTCCTAGGGCCATCAAAGTCACCTTTGAGACTAGAAGAGCAGGGACAGGGAGGCTACAATCGGCCAGTGGGAGATGGCATCAACAAAGGCCAGATGGAAGTCTAAGAAGTTATGGAAAGAATTCCACAATGTGTTTCGGGGCAGGGGCCACATCTTAATCGCTGCTAATAGCTCCTGACACACTTATAATGACTACCTTTCAACGGGCAAGTCCCTAAATGTTTCCCAAGTTGAATTTCTGGCACAAAACAGGAGATAGTAGTTTTTAGTTGAGGAAAGCTCTTCCCATCAATGACAGGGGTAAGACTGAACTTCATGAAAAGTTCAAGCTGGGGTTTGCATTTGGACCCCTGAGACACATACAGAAACGAAGATCTTTCACAACTGGCAGCCCTGAGGCTAGGAACAGACAGAATCAGCCTTGAATAACCAACATCAATGTTTTAATGACCTGGTAATTTACAAAACTGTACACGAGAGAGAAATTCTTAAGTTTTTATTTCAGCTTCAGTAGGGAACTGTGAGCAAGATCAAACAAAATCTCCTAAAGTCGTTTCAACCTCATTCAACTGAACTTCATTCCGACCAGCCTCTGAACTCTAGCACTTAGGGGGACACTAAAGAATACGCAAAAACAATCAGTGTTTCCGAAGCTTAACACAGCTATCGAACGTGCCCACGCGTCTCACTCGGGACTCAGACTAGGTTTCCCTCCACCATTGATTCACCCACATGCAAGCGAAATGACCTCATGCTATCTGGCTCTTTGTTAAAAGGCGGAGATTTTTCTAAGATACAGGCAAGTGAGCCTGGTGTTCTGCCACCCCGCCCCCACTTAACAAATCTGGCTCAGAGAACAGCTGCCCAGGATCAGCGCGGCTAAAGTTTGAGGCACAGACCAAAATAGAAGTCAACAGCCAACAAGTCACCAGAAAGTGAGGGCTGGACAAAATGCAAACCTCTTCTTAGAAGACGTAGATAAGACATCGCCAAGATGATTTTTCTTTTGCTTATAGGGGCAATTTCTAGATCACTGCTCTACAGCTAAGTTTTAATAATCCCCTAGCATGCCGGTAAGAGACTCAGGCAAAGTATAAACTGGGTCACCCTATAAAATCTCCAAGGTCCACAAGAATGTAATCTCAGGATTAAAACCTGCTACCAGCCCCAGAGAGCTTCCTGCCTCATTAAGTACTGCTGCGCTCAAGACGCAATCAAATTCTGACCCATATTAATCATACCATTCAAAACATTTAAGGACAAATACGTTCAACTCTCTGCCTGCCCTACTGCCAAATCCAGACATTCCAATTAGCGGAAAGCAACTGCCACTGTGCAAAACCACACCGCTTCCCCCTCTCTCCTCCAGCTCCAGTACCTGGTAGACAAAGCAGATGGTAGGTGCTTGGCAACCATATAAGAACTTGACGTCGATGACATGCAACTCCTCGAGGCGAATGTTAAAGGCCTTGAGCTCTTTATTGTCCCGGTCTAGCGGAATAACCTTGAAAAGGCCATCATAGAGTCGCAGGCCGATCATGCGGCACTCGGGGTCAATAATGCCAATGATGCCAGTCTCTGAGGGGCGGCCAATACGGTCCTAAGAAGTAAAACTGGGGTTAGGAGGGGCGCCTGGGTGGCTGAGTCGGTTAAGCCTCTGACTTCAGCTCAGGTCACGATCTCACAGTTCGTGGGTTCGAGCCCCGTGTCGGGCTCTGTGCTGACAGCTCAGAGCCTGGAGCCTGCTTCAGATCCTGCGTCTCCCTCTCTCTCTGCCCCTCCCCTGCTCACGCTCTGTCTCTCTCTCAAAAAAATAAAATTAAAAAAAACTGAGGTTAGGGAAGAACTTCAACACTCAGGGTAACAGAGGATACCAGGCACCTCCTCCCCAAGGTGACTTTAGGGGTAGCAGTAAAACCAGCGGCGTCTACTGGCCATGCCAGCGAGCCCACGTCAGTGCGTGCCTTTTCGCAGAACACTGAACCTCAATGAATTAGTACCCTGTCCCTTGGACTCTTCCTTTCTTCATAAAAGCTCAAACCCTTAGGATGTTCTCGTTGTTTCTCTGATCACAGTGAGAGCTGCCCCCAGCAGCTCAATTTTCTCCATCAAATCATGACAGCTCTACCCAAAAAACTCTCATCAGCCTAAAGCAGCCACCTCACCTGGACGTTGCCATGGGCTCGTGTTATGATATCAATGCTCTCGCCGCTCTGCTTGTACTCCAGGATGCAGGCATTGTACTTAGCTGTCAGGATAAACAGGAGGTCCTTGCTCTCCCCCTGGAAACCAACATGATACCATTAAAAGAGGTTCTTTAAAAAAAAATTTATTTTTAATTTTTTTTAGTTTATTTCTGACAGAAAGAGAGAGAGAGAGAGAGAGCAAGCGAGAGAGTGTGCGAGAGTGAGCATGAGCAGGAAAGGGGCAGAGAGAGACGGAGACGCAGAATCTGAAGCAGACTCCAGGCTCTCAGCTGTCAGCACAGAGCCCAAACGTGGGGCTCAAACTCATGAACCACAAGATCATAACCTGAGCCAAAGTCGGCCACTTAACCGACTGAGCCACCCAGGCGCCCCTAAAAGAGGTTCCTGTTAAAACAAAAATAGCTGTCCAGCCTTTAAGCCTCTGTCTTCAAGCATGCTAAGTTCTAGAAGAACTTTCTTTTCTCCCTGAAGAGAAAAATCCCAGTGAATAGGTAACACACATCAGGTACACACACCCTAAGGGTGTGTGCAACAGGCCAGAACTAAAGCAGGTAAACATCTGGGCTTCACTTTGATGACTGTACTTGTCTCTGCCCTACCCACAGTAATGTCTTGTCTATTTCCATCTCAAGCTAATCTCTCATTCCATTCAAATTCTCCAAGATGAATGCAATGCCTCCTCTAATCCTCTCCCAACTATTCGAAGAGGGAAAAACATGTGAATAACGATGAGAGCTAAAATGGATCTACAAAGTCTTACTTACTTATTAACAGAGACCCCAAAAGACTGAATATTTTGTTCCAAGGATTACAGTTGAAATTTTGAACCCACTGCTTTCTTGTCAGAGTCAGGATACAATGAAGCAACACAGATGGAAGCATTTGAGTTACAATGATGACGATAATACTATGATAATTGTTAGTGTAACAGTAAATGCTTGCCATGTAATAGCTCCTATTATTATAACATTTCCTCTCACAGTAACCCAGGAGATTTCATGTCGTTATCCCCACTCTGCACACAAGCCAATAAGGCTCTGAGGCTCTGAAAGGTTAGGTGACATCCAAAGTTAGAATCAATAAGGAATAAAACCAGGATGGCCCTCATCAAGAGCCTACTCTCTGAATCAGTATGGTGACCCACATTTCAAACCACTGTAGTCTCCCCTTCTAGAGAAGTCAACCTGACTTTTTTCCTAGTGACCCTGTTCTATATCTAGGAAGCTTGTTCAATAATATAAATTGAAACGTGCCATCCAAAAAAAAAAAAAAAAAGAGAGAGAGAGAGAGAGAAAGAGAGAGACAGAGAGACTTCTCTCCTAAACCCCATTCCACCCATCCCAAGCCAAAGTGAAACCATCCACACGACAGTTCTTGTTGCTGGGCCCAACCCAGAGCACTTACCTTGGGCCTGAAAAGCTCCATGACAGCAATCTTCCCATACATGCCCACCTCTTTGACGGGCCGAAGCCCCTCAGCAGTGACCACATAGATCTCTAATCTCGTGTTTTTGGCAATCAACAGGTTCAGGTCTTCGGCTGATGTAAAGTGTCCTGAAAGGAACAGATCCTCTAACTTTTGACGCCAGAGCAGTATCTAAATAATCCTATCACTTGTCCTTAAGTACCCCCAGAATTCACATTTATTTCAGAGTTCTCTGACTCCCTCCATTCACTTCCTTCTTGCCAAATCCAGCACCTCAGGGAGTCTCACTTCATACATTCAAGAGAGCTACTTCCCTAATCAGACTAAGAAAACTGGCCTGGGCCTAAGAGCAGCATGTCCTTCAACTGACAATGACTGTGAAAACCTTTCAGATGGCTCTGTGCCCTCAAATTTTACTTTTCCTACTGCAGTGGCAGACTTATCTTCTCGGTAAGGGATGCTGGAGAAAGCGTTCACCTGCATTCAGTCCTTACCTACATTCTCACAAAATCTTGACCAAACAGACCAGATGGAATGCAAATTCTCAGAGCTTTATATCAAGACACTGTTTTGTCCACACCTCTTGCCTTCCCAGCAGTCGACCAAATAACCCCCCGTCCACACTCCCTCACAGCTTCCAACTCTCCAAACAACAAGAGTTTTGTTTTGGAATCGTGATTAGGATGTACACAAACATACAACTTTGAGGCCTTCATATTCTGCTGTGAACGTGGTTCAAGACGATTACTCCCGGGGTTCTGGACATCTGTGTCCTTTGTGATCCTTGTCTAGTCAACAAGGCAAACCCAACACAGGGCCGGCCATCCGAACCCTCGGCTCTAGCAGCTCCCTCGAGTAAACAACAGCCCCAGGCAGAGAAGACTCCTCTCCTTCGGGTGAGAGCGTACATTCCTCACATCCCTCCACCTCCTGCACCTTCCAGGCTCTCCCACTGGAAAATTCTGACCCTAAGAAAGTCGCCATCGCCACCGCCCCTTCCCCTGACCACACGAGGCCAATCTCGGCCCCCCCCCCCCCGGCAACACCGTACAATCCACTCACACTTCGCTCTCTGTCCCGGTGGGGCCCGTCCCTGTCCCCGAGGCCAAGTGACCTCCCAGGACGAAAAGGGGACCCCCAAGCGCAGCTTTTACTCCCCAAAAGGCGCGTGCTTCTTTTAAGGACACCTTCTTTAAAGCCGTGGGCTGGCGGAGCTCCGTCGGCCGCCAGCACCTTCCATTCCCGGGACTCGGTCCCACCCGGCCGCCCCAGGGGCCGCGGGCCTCCCTAGGCCTCGGTGCCCCCCCCCAGCTCCCTCCCTCGCGGGGTCCCCTGCCCCGGCAGCCTCACCGGTCACGCAGCCGTTCACGGCGGTGGGCTTCTGTGCCGTTACCACGTAGTTGTACGACATGTCGAGGTCTGGGGCGGCCCGTCGGCACTCGAGCGCAACGATAGAGAAATGGACACAGGCGAAGAGACAGGGGCCCCCACCCGCGCGCGGCGAACTCCAATGCCGCTGCCTCCGCCCCAGAGACACGTTGCAGGCCAGAGCGGCCGGGGCGCAGGGCATCACGGGACGGCCTCACCTGGCCTCTTGGAGGACTCACGGCTTCCTAGGCGGCCAACCAAAAGAGGCCCCGCCCCTAGAGGCCCCGCCCCGTCTCTTACCGCCCGAGTCCCGAGTACCCGGATGAGGGCGAGCTGTTGGGGGTCCTTAGGAAGCGGCTGCGGTTTTGGAGGTGGCTGTTGCGGGCGTGAGCGGGTGGGGGCCCCTTCCTCCGCCCTCGGAACCGACCCGCTGCCCTCAGCCCCCGTCCGCGTCTTTCGCCCAACCGAAGACCCCCGTCCTCTCTCTCTTCCATTGCTCGGAGAGTTCTCGGGGCTGATCTCCCTTTTGGAACCGGAAGTACTGCAGAGGTCTAAGAGGGTCAGGGAGGGGGCAGCGATTTGTGCACCTCCCAGACTGGAACCAAGGTCCGGACCTCTCTCTCCTTAGCATCCCCAGTTCCTCCAAACTCAGTCGGTACCCTCACCTGGCCCTAGGATGATCGATCACTCTGCCTTACCCCGAGGACACCAGGAGCCTCACTTTTCCTCTTTTAAACTGTGTTTTATTTTTCAGATATGGGAGGGCCCGCTAGGCCACTTGCCCTCATTATTAGTGCCCCCGTTGCTTTAGAAATTCTGACCTCAAACACAAAACCGGAATTTCCCCGGGTGAGACCCATAATGGCCCAGGAAAGCAGTCCTGCAATTTCCAGGCCACTCCACCTCAGAGAGGCTTTGCAAGGAAGGAGTAGGAGGAGGACCACGTGGCTTTGAGCACCTACAGCATGCCACAGAGAAGGCAACCCCCATTTTACAGATGAAGAAGCTGAGGCTCAGGGGAATTGGTTTACCTGAGATCTCCCCAGTAAGTCAGGCAGAGCTAGGTGGGGACCCTGGGTGCAGATTCTTTCTATTGCAGATGCAGAGTGAGCACGAGACCTTGGATGACCCCAAGATACCTCTGAACAAGGCTGCACTGAGAGAAGCTAAAAAGTCATTGCTGTTTACCTACGTAAACAAGGACTCTGCCTGACTTAGGAAGCACTGAATAGCCAGTAAAAACAACACAGGCTTTGTAGAAAAACTAGGCCTGAGTTTGAGTCCTGACTCTTACCAGTATGACCTTGGACAAGTCATTAGAGCTCTCTGCCTCTTTCCCAGAAGTAAAATGGGGTCACAGACTCAGCTGCTCCCTTCCTGGTGTGGTGCCAAGACCAACTGCATGAAGATCTTTATAAATGAATTCACTGCATGCGATGCCCATATAGGAGTTGAAGTTACTCCGTGGGTAAACGCCCCTTAGTGATGAGGTGGGTGCTGTTCTTGGGCATAAAAGCAGCCCTGTGCCCAGCATGGATCAGTCTGTCTTCTGGCAGCCAAGTGCAGGTGTGAACCTTGGTCAGCCCCATGCTCTTCTCCATTCGCAGCCCACGTACTAGAGTTTGGACTTGGATCAAAGTCTGGGGTAGCTCCCTCATTACTAGGGCCCTGGGTGCGTGATTGTGCCAGCAGGGTGCCAGTAGGCTGCCAGTGCCTCCAGCGGCTCATACTGTAATCCTCTCCTACAGGTGCTCCTACGACCTTTGCTGTGCTCAGACCCAGGTAGTACCCACGGGATCGCCCAGCCTCTGGCAGCTCAACGTGAAGGCGTGAACTCAGCTTGCTTCAGAGCCTCCCCACCATGGTGAGTCCCATGGGGGCCAGGGCAGAGGAAGGATACCGTGGCCTTAGAGCAGTGGGGGTGCCAGCCCTAGGCATGCTGGAGTTCCTTACACCCTGACAAAAAGACGCTGCTGCCTCCTGAGGTTCACAGAGGTTATGAGAGGAGAGGGGGTCATCCTCCCTCTCAGGGCCGGATCTCTGCTTCCCTCCATTTCCCAGCTGGTCCCAGCCGGGCCCGGGGCTGCAGCCTCTCAGTCCCTCCAAGGCCCATCTGCCCCTGGTCTCGGTCATACATTTAGATTAAAACATTCCCAGGTGCCTATTCTGTAATAGACACTGTAGCAGTCACAGGAGGAGTCACGAAGGATCTGGTGCCTGTTCCTGAACCTGAGGCAAGTGTGGGCTGGTCCCAGAGGTGTTCCTTACACCCTGTGGGTGGTACACCTCTGGTACACTGTGGGTGGCCCAGCATGCCCCTGGGCCTTACTCCAGGTCCACTCTAGAACTAGATCTGAACCAAAGCAGGCCTTGGAGAGATGTGCGTTCACATTTCAGCCTGTCACCAACCAGCTGTGTGACCTTCTTATAAAAGACTTGATCTCTCTGAGGCTGTTTTTTGTTTTCCTCACCTGCCGTGCGAGGCATATTAGGGCCCACCTCCAAGTGGCCGTGAGGTGTTAATCAGACCCGAATCTGGGAGTCCTCACTCAGTGCCTAATCAACTTCCTTTACTTTTACTTTTCTAACCTCTCGGGCCACTGGGAACCAGGGTTGGCACGGTTGCCCAAGCCCCCACTTCTGCTTCTGGTTGCAAATCCCAGGCAAGACTGACTGTCAGGAATGGCAAGGGGACACCTTCTTGGAGGCTGGTGGCTCTGGAGGCTGGGCTTGAAGTTGAGACCAACTCAGAATTTCTTTGCGTATTCCAGTCCCCAGAGGGCTCTGCGAGCCACAAGCCCATGCCCTTACTAGGGCAAGACTTCTGTCACTCTCCGCCTCCCTTCAGCCCCTCGGGAAAGCAGCATGATAAGGCTAAAATGGGACTATCTTTGGAGCCAAGCAGACCTGGACACTCACTGGCTGTGTGACCCTGGGCAAAGTCACTAAACTATGCCTCGGTTTCCTCTTCCAGGCTAATCTTTCCTGCATAGTGTGGTTGAGAATATTAAATGAAACATGCCCAGAAGCACTTAGACCCAGACCTCGCTCTCAGTCACTACTTGGGAACAGAGCCAGTCTTATTATTCTGCTCGCTTCCTGCTGACCTGGGCTGCTCTCCTAATCCCAGAGCAGGTGGCTCGGCTTTGGCCCCTGCCAGAGTTTGCACAAAGGAACCGGATGCCCGTAGGTTTAGGGAAGGAGCCTCAGGGAGATGCGCCTTGACAGGACCTGGCTCAAAGCCGCCCTGGACCACCAGGCGGCGCTGGGATCCTGCCCTCTGGGTCCGTATTAGGCTCTAGTGTCTCTTTGGGACAAAGGCAGAACCCGCACCCTAGTCTGCAAGCCTTGTTCAGCTAGCGAGGTAGAAAAAGGGAGTAGCTGCCTTTTATTCAGTTCTGACCCTACAGCAGGTATACACTCTAGTTTATTAAGTCCCCAATTTGCCAAGGAAGACAGAGGTCAGAACGGTGAGGTGTCTTCCCTGAGCCTTCACAGCCGATGAGAGGCAGACGTGGGCTTTGAGCCCAAGCGCTCGTGACTGCAGAACCCAAATTCTCTTCTACTCCAGTCCCCGCGCTGGCCGCCTCTGCCTGCACCCTGTGTCAGCTCGGCTCTCCCCTCAGGCAAGCTGCCCCACACCCTCCCAAGCGAGGTGTCCCATGGCCAGGTCCCACCTTCTACTTGTGAGGACCTGCCCACCTCTTCCTGACGGTCACTGGTTGCTCAGGTCATTCTAACTTGCTTCCTGGCCCGGCCACCATATGCTTTCACACCTCCAGACCCTGGCGTGGACTCTCCCCCCCGCGACCTGGAATATCCTTATCCTTTTTCCCTACCCCGGGCCTCTCGTGCCCTTTCCCTTCCTACCTCCTACCTGTCCTCACAAAGATTCTCGGGATCCACCGAGGACACAGTGCATTCCTCTCGTGCTGTACTTCCCACAGCACGTGAAATGATCTCTCTGCACTTCCATCAAGGGCAGGACCAGCGTTCTGTTAACTCTTTGCACACAGTGCCTAGCACTGGGCACACCAAGAAGCTCAGGAAATGTTTGTCCTGCACCAGAGGCCCGGCGGGAACAGGGTGCCTCCTCCAGGCACAGGAGCCTCGGCCTAGGGCTTCTCTTCCTTAGAAGAAGACTGTTGGGCCCTAATGTTACTGCTTTCGGTAATACTCAGGATTCTAGGTCCCCTCTTTTATTTCTGCTGAAGCCATTCTCCCAGCCAAATTTCACCCATAGTCCAAAGCGCTTCATAAATTTTGCCCTGAATAAATGATCCCAAATTAAGAGAACTCCCAGAAGCAGCCACCTAAGAAAGGCATGCCCAGTTCAAGGAACTGCTGGGCCTTTGGGGTCTCCCTACGGTTAAGGGGTCCTAGCCGCAGCAGCGTGTCCCTGCCAACCACACCTGGAGCCTCCTCCCTGCTCTTCTCTCGCAGACATCCAAGAAGCTGGTGAACACGGTGGCAGGCTGTGCCGATGATGCCCTTGCTGGCCTGGTGGCCTGCAACCCCAACCTGCATCTCTTGCAGGGCCACCGCGTGGCCCTCCGTTCTGACCTGGACAGCCTCAAGGGCCGCGTGGCACTGCTGTCGGGTGGGGGCTCCGGCCATGAGCCTGCCCATGCCGGTGAGTAGTCTGGGCAGAGTGCACGGGCTCCTGGGAGATCCTCGGGGCTCCTGGGTGTGGAGGACAAAGCCCCGGTCGGGTCCCGGTTCCTCCTCTCCCAGTCCCTCAGGCTGAGATCCGGGGCCAGTCGTGGCCTTTCTCTGGGCCTCGGTCTCTGTGTCTCTGAGGCACAAGGTTGGACCAGATGACCTCTGAGGCCCTTCCAGCTCTGCGAGTCAGTGATTCTGTGAATCCTGGCCTTCCAGGCCCACGTGACCCTTCCCCTCCTCCATGAAGCCTTCCTGACTTTTCCAGCCTAGAACCGTATACTTTTTCTGAATTCCCACCCTGCATTTTCGCATATAATGTGGACAGTCCTAGGTTGTTTCCTGTTCAGTGCCAGACATGGGAGTTTTCATTGAGCAATCCTGGGGGGCAGGGACCGGGCTTTGTATCGTCTGTACCTTTCCTGTCTCCCTCGGCAAAGCCATCCATCCACTGAGCACCATTCACGAGAACCTGTTGTTGCCTGGCACTGCTTTGGGCGCTAGGCATGCACCAGTGAGTCAGAAAGATAAGGTACCTGCCCTCACAGAGCTTCTGTTCTCCTTTGGAGATGCGGTAACCAGGTAAACACACAGTGAAAGAGCATTCCAGGGGCATCTGGGTGGCTCGGTCAGTTAAGCATCCGACTTTGGCTCAGGTCGTGATCTCACCGTTCGTGGGTTCGAACCCTACATTGGGCTCTGTGCTGTCAGTACAAACCCGCTTCAGATCCTCTGCCCACCCCCCTCTACTGCCTGTCTGCTGCTGGTTCTCTCTCCCTCTCCAAATAAGTAAACTTTTTTTTCTTTTTAAAGAAGAGTGTTCCAGAGCGTGCAAGTCAAGTAGCAGAGACAGGAGAGCAGGGTAAAGGAACAGGGAGTCACTGGGGATGAGGCAGGGACTTGCCTCCGGGAGGTCAGGGAAGGCCCTCCGAGGAGACAGCCCCTGAGGAAAGGTCTGTGGAGGGTGACCCAGGTGTTCTTTCAGCACTGAGCACACAGTAGGCCTTGCCAAACCGTGAAGCCCAGGAGCACGGGAAACCCTGGGGACTGCAGGCCCAGGTCCCCAGCGAGCACCCGCTCTGTCTCCAGGTTTCGTAGGGAAGGGGATGCTGACAGGGGTCATCGCAGGAGCCGTGTTCACCTCCCCGGCGGTGGGCAGCATCCTGGCAGCCATCAGGGCAGTGGCCCAGGCAGGCACAGGTAAGCCTGGCATGCAGGAGGGGCTGCTGCGGGGAGGCCAAGCACTGAGGGGGCCCTGCCGGCTGCCTCTGCAGTGGGGACCCTCCTCATCGTGAAGAACTACACTGGGGATCGGCTCAACTTCGGCCTGGCCCGGGAGCAGGCCCGGGCTGAGGGCATCCCCGTGGAGATGGTGGTCATCGGGGATGACAGCGCCTTCACCGTCCTGAAGAAGGCAGGCAGGCGGGGACTCTGTGGCACAGTGCTCATACACAAGGTGAGATTTCCCACCCGGGACACTGGCTGGCCGGCACCCCCCACCCCCAGCCTGCTCTTTCCAGCCAGCCCACCTCCCAAGAAGCCACTCCTTCCCCAGTGCGCCCTGATCCAGGAAGCCCCTTCAACTACCTAAGCAGAGAATAGAAGCATTCTCCCGGACCTTTCCCTCTCCTTTCCCCACACCCACCCAGTTGCCCTGTCCTAGTGATCCGACTCCCAAATGCCCCTATGACGCACGTGCCCCAGAGCCCTGCCCTTCCTGTCCCACCCTTGGTTCAGGCGCCCATGTGCTCGTGCCCGGGTGGTGGTCGCTGCTCCTCCCTGGGTTCCCTGCCAGCTTCCTGCCTACCCCTCCAGTATGTTCCCCACCCTGCCCCAGAGGTTTTGAAAATGTGTATCTGACCAGCTTGTTCACCTGCTGAAAGCCCCCCAGGCTTCTGAGAGTCAACCAGGGTTCCTTGGCCAGGCGTCCACTGACTAGCTGTGTGACACTGGACCAGTCACCTCCCTTCTTTGGGTCCATTTCTCTGTTTGCAAAGTCTCTTCTGGCTCCCAACACATTGGGGTTCTTGAAGATTCCTGGCAAGTGCACTATGAACGCAAGAGGGTGCATTCTTCTGCCCTAAATGTGGTGGGCCGGGTTGAGGTGATGGTACTGAGATGCCCTCTTCCCAACTAGAAACTCAGCCCCAGCCGGTCGTCTACCCCTAAGTGGTATGGTGACCCCTTCCCCTCATTCTGTGCGGGTGCAGGTGGCAGGTGCCCTGGCTGAGGCAGGTGTAGGGCTGGAGGAAATCACAAATCGGGTGAGCGTGGTTGCCAAGGCCATGGGTGAGTGCTGGCCCAGGGATTTGGGAGGGGCCGGTGGGAGGTTGAGGCCGACCTTGGGACTGACTAGGAGCAGGTTCCCTGCAGCTGCATAGGAGGGCTTTCCAGGCTACTCCCCAGGGGCTGAGGGAATGTCTCCTGGGGGAGCTCCAGGGGACAGGTAGCTTGGGTCCCCAAGCTGGGTTTTTCTTCCACCACCGAGGTGAAGAGTCTGGTGGCCTGTGTCAGCCAAGAGGCTGCCGTGGGCAGAGCTCCCGAGGTGTCTCTGCTGCCTGGCCCGATGCCCAGTGCCAAGAGCAGGATCTTTCTCACGCCTTGTCCTCATTCCCGCAGGAACCCTGGGAGTGAGCTTGTCCTCCTGCAGCGTCCCTGGCTCCAGACCCACCTTTGAGCTCTCACCAGATGAGGTGGAGCTAGGCCTGGGTGAGTTTGGGGCCACCCCTGTCCTGGCCGTGCCTGCGCCTGGGTCTTGCCCACGTCTTATGCCCTGGGAGCTTTCCTCCCTGCTCACCTGGAGCAGGCGCCAAAGTAGTCTTTGTTGTTGGGGTTTTTTTTAAGTTTATTTAAGTAATCTCTACACCCAACATGGGGCTTGAACTCACAACCCCAAGATCGAGACTTGCATGCTCTTCCGACAGAGCCAGCTGGGCACCCGGGTCTTACTATTTTTATGTGGGCACTTGAGGCCCTTCTGGCCTGGCCTGCCTGGTCTCTTTACCTGCTTTACTGTCCACGCCCAGGGCTCTGGCCATGGGGGCTCTGTGCACCACCCACCTCCTTGTCTTTGTTCACACCACTTCTGGGCCCCTCTACCTCTGCCAGAAATCAGCCCTTCTTTCAAAGGGGGTCAGAGGCCACCCAGCTCCCGTCTTCCTCCCCCCACGCTTCCGAAGTGATAGGCAGAGGCCTCAGGTGGCCTCGCCGTGATTGCCTCTAGTTAAAGCTACTTAACTGGTTAAAAGTTAAGTAGTTAGGTTCTAGCTGTCTCCACTACCCAGCCATAAGCTCCCAGAGAGCAGACTGTGTAGCTTTCATTATTCTGTCCATTGCCCCCGACACTCCTCACATACACGGTGCCTAGCCTCGTGCTGAGTACTTAGTAAATCCTTGAGCAAAACATGAGGAGCAAATCCGCAGGCCCCGAGTGGGTCCACGGTGACCAAGTCTATCCACAGGGATCCACGGGGAAGCTGGCGTGCGCCGGATAAAGGTGAGAGGACTCCGTGGCCCAGGCTGGTGTAAGACCAAGGCCTCCCAACGCAGCTCACCCCTGACTCATCCTTCTGACAGATGGCATCCGCCGACGAGATCGTGACACTCATGCTCGACCACATGACGAACTCCTCCAACGTGTCCCATGTGCCCGTGCAGTCTGGTGAGGGGCTGTCACGCTGCCTCCCAGCCTTTCCTCCCACTCTGGGCAGGGGGCCTGGAGAGTCTCACCTAGGTGTCATGTCTGCCCACAGGCTCCTCAGTGGTGCTGATGGTCAACAACCTGGGTGGCTTGTCATTCCTGGAACTGGGCATCATGGCCGACGCGGCTGTCCGCTCTCTGGGTGAGCCCTGCATCGGAAGGGGACCTCCCCGACCCCTGGAGCCCTTTGAAGCCAGACATGAGAAAAGCAGCCAAGATGGGGTCTTGAGATGGCCCAGAGCAGGGGCGTACAGGCAGACGAGCCCAAGTCAGGCCATCACTCTGCCAGCTGATGACTGGATGCCTTGAGCCTGTCTCCTTGTCAGCTAGGAAGTGGCAACAGTAGTACCTGCTTTATAGGGTCGTTACGAGAATCCCATGAGATTAAACAAACATAACGCACTTAGTATACGGCTTGGCACCTGCTGAGAACTCAGTAAAGGAGACTTGTAATTACCTCTCTTCCTTATAGAGGGGGCACCTCCAGGGAATGTGGTAATTCGGGGCATCCCTG
The DNA here is from genome assembly GCF_014898765.1 of Herpailurus yagouaroundi. Taxonomy (NCBI): domain Eukaryota; kingdom Metazoa; phylum Chordata; class Mammalia; order Carnivora; family Felidae; genus Herpailurus; species Herpailurus yagouaroundi. The sequence continues at coordinate 722,485 of NW_024412418.1, read as the reverse complement.
AGGGAATCTGGCCCTCTCCCTACTAACCTCAGGACCCTAGCTTCCAAAGTCCTTGTTTCTCTCCGTTTCTTTCTCTGACGCTCTGAGGACAAGTGCCCACCTTCCTCTCCTTCCCTCATGGACCTCCACACTCTGGTATTGCAGAGGGCCGCGGGGTGAAGATCGCCCGTGCCCTAGTGGGCACCTTCATGTCCGCCCTGGAGATGCCTGGCATTTCTCTCACCCTTCTGCTGGTGGATGAGCCTCTCCTGAAACTGATCGGTGAGACCTGGAAGCTGGGGTCATCCCAGCCTGGCCTCCTTGTGGCCAGGAGGAGCCATGGGGACTTGGAGACACCCCCTCAGGGACCATGACCTCTGTGGAGAGGCCCTTTGTGGCTTCTCCAGCCTTCAGCTCTCACTTGAGGCATTGGTAGTAGGATCCTCCCCAGGGACCCTTCACACTTCCCTTGTACACAGCAGGCACTCAGTACTTGCTTGTTGAGATGGAGGGAACCAGGCACAGGTGGGGAGTCCATGTCCCACTTAATCCCTGACCGGCTGACCTGTGTCTACAAGAGTCATCCTGCTGTTCCTAGATGCTGAAACCACCGCATCAGCCTGGCCCAACGTGGCCAAGGTCTCCGTGACCGGGCGGAAGCGGAGCCGGGCAGCCCCTGCCGAGCCTCTGGAGGTCCCCGATTCCACTGCCACAGGAGGTACTGAGCTGTGCTGTTAGGGAAGTGGCCCAGGGATTTGGCCTGAGCCCCGAGGGGTGTGGGGTAGACAAGGGATCTCCTACCCATGCCTCCCCACACGGGTCAAGTTCATCCTCTTCCCCGCTGGCCTCCCTCTCCAGGCTTAGCCTCGAGGCAGACGGTGCTTGTGCTGGAACGGGTGTGCGCCACCCTCCTGGGCCTGGAGGAACATCTGAATGCCCTGGATCGAGCTGCCGGCGACGGGGATTGTGGCACCACCCATAGCCGTGCTGCCAGAGGTTGGTGCCAGGGTCCCTCTAGGGTTAAGAGAGGAGCTGATGTAGAACATTGGTTCTGAGATTTTGGCATTTCACGAACCAGAACAATTTTTTTTTTTTTTTTTGGCGTTTATTTATTTTTGAGACAGAGAGAGACAGAGCATGAATGGGGGAGGGTCAGAGAGAGAGGGAGACACAGAATCTGAAACAGGCTCCAGGCTCTGAGCGGTCAGCACAGAGCCCAATGTGGGGCTGAAACTCACAGATCGTGAGATCGTGACCTGAGCTGAAGTCGGACGCTTAACCGACTGAGCCACCCAGGCGCCCCGAACCAGAACAATTTCAAAAGCACTGGGAGTGTTCACATGGGATGGACAGCTTTTATTTTTCCCTGAGGTCATTCATAGGACCTGGCATCCCTTTCACCTGTTTTCATAAGAAAAGGTTCTTCTAGGGGCACCTGGATGGTTCAGTCAGTTGAGCATCTGACTTCAGCTCAGGTCATGATCTCACAGTTCGTGAGTTCAAGCCCCGTGTTGGGCTCTGTGCTGACAGCTCAGAACCTGGAGCCTGCTTTAGATTCTGTGTCTCCTTCTCTCTCTGCCCTTCCCTGCCATGCTCTTTCTCTCTCTTAAAAATAAACATTAAAAAATTTTTTTAAGGAGCACCTGGGTGGCTCAGTCGGTTGAGCGTCCAACTTCGGCTCAGGTCATGATCTCACAGCTCGTGAGTTCGAGCCCCGCGTTGGGCTCTGGTGCTGACAGCTCGGAGCCTGGAGCCTGCTTCGGATTCTGTGTCTCCCTCTCTCTGCCCCTAACCCACTCGCGTTCCGTCTCTGTCTCTCTCAAAAATAAACATTAAAAAATATTTTTTTTAGAAGTTTCTTCTAACACTATAAATGTAGAAATGTTGTTATTGCAGAATAAAATATTTTGATAAAATTACGTATGTACATATGTATGTATATACGTAAGCTCTAGGCCCAACATGGGGCTTGAACTCACAGCCCCAAGATCAAGAGTCGCATGTTCTACTGAGCCAGCCCGGTGCCCCAGTGTGTAATCTTTTATAGTGAATAATAACTTTCAGATTCAAGGAAAACTCATATAATTGTCCTTATGTTTCTCAGCTTACCCAGACTAACGAAAGGCTCTTAATTATCCAGCCACCATGGGCTGGATTCCATCAAGAATTAGGCCCACCCCGGGCCTGGCACTGCTCTGCGGCTCTGAATACAATAGTGAGCCAAGCAGATAAAACTCCCTGCCCTCGTGGCATGGGTGGGGGAGGCAAACAGCCGACGAGGAGTATCCAGGAAGGAGGACGCAGGGCAAAGGGCTGAGAAGTGAAGCAGGGGCTTGAGGCAGGGAACGCCAGGCCGAGGGTGTCCGGGGCATGCCTCAGCTTCTGGGTGACAGGTGCCAAGGTCCCTGTCAGTCCCGGTTTCCCACCGCTCTGCAGACTGCCCAGAGGGTGTAGAAAAGGAGCTTTGGGGGGGGGCGCCTGGGTGGCTTAGTCGGTTAAGCCGCTGACTTCGGCTCAGGTCATGATCTCACGGTCCGTGAGTTCGAGCCCCGCGTCGGGCTCTGTGCTGACAGCTCAGAGCCTGGAGCCTGTTTCAGATTCTGTGTCTCCCTCTCTCTGACCCTCCCCCGTTCATGCTCTGTCTCTCTCTGTCTCAAAAATAAACAAACATTAAGGAAAAAAAAAAAAAGAAAAGGACCTTGGGAATCTCCCGAGGTTGGATTCCTCAGCCTCTTCCTGTGGCCATTACTTCAGCCTGGCAGCGAGGCCTGGGTGCTTGGTTGGGGTCCAGACAGATGGGAGAGTCTGAATTCTTCGATGATTTTCTGTCTGCAGCAATCCAAGGGTGGCTGAAGGAGGGTCCACCCCCTGCCAGCCCTGCCCAGCTACTCTCCAAACTGTCTCTCCTGCTGCTGGAGAAGATGGGAGGCTCCTCTGGGGCGGTGAGTGCCGGCAGCCCCTGGGACCGGAGGGCTGACAGAGGGATCCCCCCGGTTGGCTAAGGCCCAGGCCAGCCCCGTGTGCTCAGCATTTTGGTCCTTCCCAGCTCTATGGCCTGTTCCTGACTGCGGCGGCCCAGCCACTCAAGGTCAAGGCAGACCTGCCAGCCTGGTCTGCTGCCATGGATGCCGGCGTGGAGGCCATGCAAAAGTGAGCCAGAGCCCCGGGCCTGAGACCAAGGGTGGGCTGGGGGCAGTGGATGATGTCACCCACTCCCAGCCAGGCCCCATCCCCACTCCTAAAGTGACTCCCTGCAGGGAGTCCCACACATTGTCTTTCCCTGCCAGGTACGGGAAGGCTGCTCCAGGGGACAGGACTATGGTGTGTATTCAGCCCAGCCCTTCCCTCTTTTGAGTATAGAGGCCCTGAAGGCCCCCCTCTGTGGCAGGGCCTCTCCTCAGTCCCCTTTCCCTCCACCTTGTCCAGCTGGATTCCCTGTGGGCAGCAGGACAGGAGCTCCAAGCCTGGAAGAGCCCAGGGGCCAATCTGTTCCATGTTTTGACGAAAGCAGTTCAGGTGAGTGAGGCTGGGACCCAGCCACCCAGGAAGACAGGCTTGGAGCCACTAGGTTCCCATCTCTATGTGACCCTGAACAAGTTAATATCCTTCCTGTACCTGTTTCCTCCTCTGAACAGCGAGAGGAGTACCTATCTCAGGGGTACTGTGAGGCTAAGAGAGATGTGCAGCCCCAGCACAGTGTCTAGGACATAGCAAGCCCTCAGGAGATGGTAATTCTTGCCCTGCCAGACGTATGTGAGAGGTGACCTCTCCACCCTGGTGACAGTACTCAGGGCGTTGATAGGGCTGGGGCAGAGGGGTGCAGGGTCCATGGGAGGAAGGAGGCCTGGTGGCTTGTCTTTGAGCCTGCTCCCATGTTCCCACTCAGAGTGCGGAGGCTGCAGCCGAGGCCACCAAGACTATGGAAGCGGGAGCCGGGAGAGCCAGTTACATCAGCTCTGCGCGGCTGGATCAGCCGGACCCTGGGGCAGTGGCCACGGCCGCCATTCTCCGGGCCATCCTGGAGGCCCTGCAGCACGAGCGTGTGTGAGCGCCTCCTGGGCCTCTGTGCCCCTCTCATCGCGGCTCAGCGGTGGCCACTGGCAGTTCCTCCTGTCTTCCAGCTGTGACCCTCCCTGTCCCCTTGCCCCCAGGGCCTGTCCTGAGTTTGGCAGGGAACCCTCTACCAACCTCCAGAATTCCTACAGAAACTGCAGGCCCAGAGTGGGTCATGTACCACCTTAGCGCTGCCCTTTCCCTCTTCAGGGAGGTCGAATTCTGGGGTCATGCTGCTCTGCCCCAGCCACCTCTAGGCCTCAGTGATAGGCATTTTCCTTGGGTGGCAACATGGCCTTTAACTGGCCATGCTAATTTGGTTTTAAGGCTTCCTGTGAAAGGCCTTCCGACCTTGACCCTGAGCCAATGTGAAAAACAAGCAAATAAACCACATGGAAGCAAGAGCTCCGGCTTCTGCTGAGGGAGATTTTTCCTACCAATACACCAGGCACTAAGGCCTCAGCCTCTGGTTGAAATGATCATGACCCGGGGTGCCTGGGTGGCTCAGTGGGTTAAGCATCCCAAGTTTGGCTCAGGTCACGATCTCAGAGTTCGTGAGTTCGAGCCCTGCGTTGGGCTCTGTGCTCACAGCTCTGAGCCTGGAGCCTACTTCAGAGTGTCTCCTCTCTCTGCCCCTCCTGTGCTCACATTCTGTCTCTTTCTCTCAAAAATAAATAAACATTAAAAAAAAAAAAAGAGAGAGAGATGATCACGACCCATACCCTACTACCTGACACCCAAAGGTAGGGTCTATGCAGCTAGGCTGGCTCCACTGGGATCCCATTCCTGTTCTCCCTCCAGTACACACACCACACCTCCTAGGTGTGCTTTTCTCAGCACTACGATAACCTTCAGGAATCCAGTGGGCAAACAGGACACCAGAAGAAGTCACCGTATTTTATACATAATTTTTTTTGAAATCACCATATTCTAAAGCTCAGTGGTAGGACAGAAGCTGCAGCCAAGCCAAACCCCAGGTCCCTAGGGCAATCGCTGACAGCACCTGGGCAAGCAGGAGGGGCTGCTGAGTCCGGTGCACGGTACAGATGATACACACACCTGGCCCGTGCTCGGTGCAGGGGAGCAGTTAAAGGCACTGGTGTGCACTCAGACACAACTAAATCCCGATTTGGCTTCAAACCGGCTACATAAACTCAGGCCCACTATTTAGCCTCTTGGAATCTGTAAAATCAGAACAGTACCCGTCTCACAGGGACAAGGACAGGGACTGACATGAGCTGAAGGCAAAGCCCCCAGCACAGCCCAGGTGCTCACTCGCTGAGTTCCTGTTATCACTAGTGTCTGCACCCGACTCCTGCCGGGTCATCTGATCCACCAGCAGTCATCTGTATCTACAGCTGATCACAGAGGGAAGGGGGCCCTCCGTCACTTACTTTACCCAAAGTTGGCCGCAGGCTCCCCCAGTCCCTGGGCTTCTCTGTTCAGGGTCCCCTGTCCATCATGAGTCTGCACCTCGGGTCCCTCGTCACTAGGTATGGTTTTCAGTGCATAGGTGCGCACACTCAGCAGCTGGGAAGGAGACTGGCATAAACACCTGGCCTGTGGATCCCAACTCTACCACTTCCTGGCTCAGTGATCTCCGCTACCAGTGACCAAGTCACTACCCAGTTTCTGAGTTCCAGTTGTAAAAACAGGAAACCTTTCCTTCCTTGTGAGATAACCAAGTACTCAGAAGCTTTTCGTTATTAAGGACGTCCAGACATACCATGAGTCACATACCATTCCAGGAGGGCAGCCTGGAGATCTCTGGAGCCTTTTGGTGTGTTTCTCCCCACTCTGAAGGTCCCAGCTGTCCTGAGGCTTTCACAAGTTTCCCGGAGCTCAATTAACCACAATGTGATCACAGTAGAGAAGGCTTTGATTCTTTAAAACACGATTAAAGGAAACCAAGCTGCGTGAACAAGTTACAGCTCCACCCATACGGAAAGAGGGGGCGCGGGGCACGTGACTGAGGTGCCTGGAAGTCATCCCAGTGGCTTCAAAGGCTCCATCCCCTCAGGAAGTCCAGTCACAGTCCTGCCGACATCGGGCCACATGGAGTTGGGGTGGACGGTCCGCCTCCTCACCACCTGCCAGGGGTAAGTGCACTGGTGCTGCTGGTCACTGAGCACGGCAGTATGGAGCTGGGTCCCAGCAGGGCTCATTTGGAGAGGGCGGGAAAAGCCATGGCCCCATCACTTCAGAGAGGAGCAGATTCCCCCGTCCCCGCCCCCGCTGCTCCCCCCGCCCGGCGGGGGGGGGCCGCGGCTAGCCCTCAGGCATAACACGAGACTGGGTTTGGTCAAGCAAGTAGCCACTGAGGGGGCAAATGAGGCACTCTGGTACTCAGCAGGGAGCACCTTGGAAAGCCGCCCACCGGGCACAATGCACCACAACTTTGGCTTGTTGTATGGGGAGCTAGAGTGCGCAAATCAGCTGGGCAGGGGCTCTGCCAAGAGAGCGAGGCTGAGCCTGCCCGGGGCCAGGTGGGGAGGCCCTGATCCGGGCAGGGGCAGGAACGGAAGTCCGAGGCGTCCCTGGGGCTCATCCCTTGTGGGGCAGCCGGGGTCACACGGTTCTTGGGAGAGTAGGTCATCAGGGTTCCTCGGGCTGCCCGACATTGACGGGCACGTAAGTCACAGGGAAAGGCCAGGATCTAGGCCAGGGCTGTGGCAGCAGCGAGAGGTGGAGGCACGTGGTCACAGTGCAGGTGGACGAGGAATGCAGCGACACGAAACAGAACAGCAAAGAGCAGTCAGCTCCTCAGCTTCTCTGCGGAAGCCCCTCTGCTGCCCTTCTTCTCCTTCCATCACCTTCCATCACCTTCCACCTTCTCCATTCCAGCCTCACGTCTGGGCGGGCTGGATAGAGGGCACGGCAGATGCTGGCCGCCCAACGGTCAGGGCGGCCCAAATATAACGCACGCCTTCCGGGGAAAGCTGCCGGACACCGTTAACCTCCCTCACTTTCCACGTACAGGTTGCACTTGCGTCCTGGCTTATCTGAGCTGGAGAGAGTCTCTACCAGATCCTTAGGGGCCGAGAGGGGATATCAGCTTGACTTCACACAGGGAGCAGGGAGCACACAGCGTGAGCAGCTGGGGCGGCGTGTGTGGAGAACCCGAGAAGTCGATGCCAGGAAGGGGTAGAGAAGCCACCAAGCAGAGCAGGTGGGCAGGAGATTGGTGGGGAGAGCAGGCCCCACGCGGAGGCCAGAAGAGGTTCGGGCCCAGAGCGCAAAGCTGGTCTGTTGCCGAAACCAGAGAGGAGGCCCTGGCAGAGAAGAGCTTCTGGGGGGAAACACCTCCACCTGCTCGTGGGTGCCCTTCCCGCTTCACTCCCCATCACGCAACAGGGGCTGGAAAGACAGGCAGAGGCACAGGCGTTAATGGCAGGACACCACAACTGCCCCTGACTGGCAGGAGTCGCACCTGGCCTGAGCTGTTCAGACAGACCCCCGACCCGCAGGGCGGTCCCCGCCCAAGCCACCACATCTCTCAGGGAAGCCCCAAAGTCCCTCAGTCCTATGCACCCCCCCGTCTCACCACATCCCTCAGGGGGAAACCTACCCACACACCGAACCCACACCAAACCTGTCAGCCAGCACCTGCTGGATAAGCTCCGCCCCCAAGACCAGCCCCCAAGCTGGGAGAATGCTCTCGTCATGCTCAAGCCCTTCCTTGGAGGACAGAAGGCCACACTTTCCCCTCATGAAGCCACAGGAATTTGGAGAAGGGCGTAACCATCACTCTCCCAAGGGACAGGCCCCGGGAGCCTCTGAGCAGCTCCATTTGCCCCCATGGCTGGGATGAGCCGCTTTGACACAGTGCCCCCCCATCAGCCAACCTAACCCCACCATCAGTCGACCCGGTTTCCCACCATGTTACTGAGCGGGCTTCCCGGCAAGGCCCGAACCCTTCCTGGGTGACCCTTCTCTAGGCCTGGCCCTATCCCAACCTGGAATGAAAGACCCAAGACCCCGTACCTGTCCTTCGCTCAGGATCCCTGGCTCTGGGCGTTTCCAAGACGAAACCAGGAGGATATAGAGCACCAGTAGCCCAAAGACCACGACCAGCATCCCAGTGCTGTTGGCAAAGACAGCTTCACTGGGCAGACTGGAGTATGGCTGGGTGTTGTTGTTCCTGAAGATGACAAAACACCGTGGGCCCTCGAGAGATTTTTGCCACCTGTTTTTGCCCAGTGATAGACCCAACACCCTTAACAGATGGTGAGAAAAGCTTCCAAGGACCATCTGTGACCTGGAATGTTAACATAGTTTCTGGTCCCTGCCACCACCACAAGTATCTGCAGGATGCTTTTCACCCGTGAGGAAACTAAAGCTCAAAAATATGAGCTTGCCCACAGTCGTACAACTAGTAAATGGCATAGCCCAGACTTAAACCCAAGTCTGACCTCCTATCTTCCTTGCTTTTCACTACCCACCCCCCATGCCTTAAAATAATGGGGGATGGTAGTGGTTAGGCATGAGGTGGTCATCTTAACCCCCAGCTCTGCCACTTTCGGGCCGTGTGCCCTTAGGGAAGTTACTTAACTTCTCTGTGCCCCAGCTCCCTTATTTGTAAGTGGCAATGACAACAGTATCCATGTTGTAAAATGATCAGAGGATTAAATTTAAGGTGCTTAGAATAGCTTCTGACACACAGTAGGTACTAAGTCAATCTGATGGTAGATAAATTTTTTGCTGACCAATTTACCAATCCCAACCTAAAGATTCCATGACCTTCCAGATCAAGAACAAGCCCATCTCCAAAGGCTCCCCACCCCTGGAGAGGCCCTGTGACCACAGGGTGCATCTTTGGAAGACGCTATGCCTTCCCCTCGACATTAGAGCTGGGGGCCCCATCCCACTCACAAACTGAAGAAGAGCTTCTCATTAATGCCGGAAATGACAGACGCAATGGACAGAAAGAGGATGACAGCTCCAAAGAAGACGTGGATGGGTTTAAGGAGGCTGCGCAGCCACACGGACACCCACGGCAGCAGGAAGACGACAAAGCCCAGGAACCACTGTGAACACAGGGAGGTGCCTGACTGCACCGTGCTGTTCCCGAAGGTGTAGCAGGCCGTCCCGCCCACCTGGGCCCCCGACCCCGCAGTGGCCTCTCGCCCTTCTTTCCCAGCTCAAACCTCCCACCAGCTCCCGCACTATGGTCGATTTCTTAGCCGAACCAGAATGTTCCACGAAATGCTCAGCTACAAGCCCAGTCTCCCGAAAGCCCAGCCACCCTTGTAATGTCTCTGCTGCCTTCCAGTCCCGGCCCATAAAACTCGCCTGTGCAGGGCTGACGTCAGTGTGCAGAAACCACTTCCAGAATTGCTTCTGGTTCACAGAAAGGTGGGGACGGGGAAGGTGGAAAAGATCACAGACCGCATCAGCGTGGTATGTGCTATGATAAAGCTAGGACAACGGAGGGGCAGGGGGACGGGCGTGGGAACTACCAGTCTCCTGCGGCCACTTAAGCTGCCGATTCTATGGGATGCACCCTGCAGGGCCATCTCTGGGCAATAACCGGAGGGAGTATTTGGTGCGGATGCCAGCGAAGTCCCAACCGGAGCCCACGGCCGCCGTCTGGGAGCGGGAACCCGAAGGAGAGGACCCACCTGGCAGGCAAAAAGGAAGACGGTGACGATGCCCAGCCAGCTGTGCAGGGAGTAGAGGCTGACGGTGTTTTCGTGGTTGTGAAACTGAAAGACGACGACCAGCCCCAGCACGGTCAGGATGAAGGCCAGCAGGTGCAGGACTGCGTGGCCAATCTTCCATGGCAGCTTGGGCCCCACCCACGACTGCGGCAGGCGGTACACCAGCGATGCTGCGGGAGAGAACGTCCCAGGGCCCGGCCTCTTCCCCTCGGCTCCCCCAGCACATTAGGGGGAATTAACCTGACGCAGTCCCACACCGCCTCCCAACCAGAGAGGAAGGAAATGCCAGCACGTGGCCACCCACTCCCCGGCATCTCCTCTCCTCACATCGTTTCAGCCGTGAAGGGGGCAGAGGGAGACAAAACAGTGACAAAAAGGGAGAAGCGGGTTTCTTGGACCCACCGGTCTGTCATTACATAATGATGTGTACATATGTCATTACATAACAAATGCACTCAAGCACAGTTCTGCGGGTGAGAAAGCAAAGTCGCTTTCATTATTTCTTCCACCTTCTTACAAGCGCAGTTAGCTGTCACAAACCCGGGCTCTTAATCGGGTTACACAGACCGAGGTCCACAGCCCGGCTCTGCCTCTCAGCTCTGTGGCCTCTTGTTTCTAAATCTCAGTTTCCCCATCTGTAAAATGGGGAGAGCGGCAGAGCCCATCTCACAGGCTTCTCGTAGGAACAAAATGGGCTGAGGTATCTGAAGTGCACAGGTTAAGCAGCTACGACCAGTGTCATCACCGTTCCCATTTTACAGGTGGGGAAAGTGAGGCTCACTTGGGCCCAAGGCCCAGCTCTGGATGCACGGGGCAAACACGGGCCTGGCACGGGTAAGCAGCTTCCTCATGGAAGGACCCGTGTCATGAGACGCTTCAATCTCCTGCTCCCTAAAGCAGAAGTTGGCAAACTACAGCCCATGGGCCAAGTCCAGCCTGCCATGCATTTTTGTGAGTAGTTTTACTGGAACACAGTCACGGGCGTGTTTTCATGTCATCTATGGCTGCTCACGATACAAGAATAAGGATGGGTAGTTGCAACACAGATCGTAGAGCCTGCAAAGCCTGGAACGTTTACTATCTGGCCCTTTACAGAAAAAGCGTGCCAACCCCCCGCCCCAGAGTGTCCGTGAAGCTCTGCTTCTCAGATGGCCCCCCTCCTCACTACTACCTTCCTGTAAATGACACCCGGGGCCACAGACAGCCCAGCCTCCCCCCACTCTCGTAGTCGCAAACCCAGCAGTGACAAAAGCCGGCTGTGGGAGGGAGAGCTCTGCCCCGGCCGGGTCTGGGTCACAGCACGTCTCCCAGGGCCTCGTACTCACCAGCACTGTAGACCACCACTGAGCCAGCGACCATGAACACGGGGTGATAGTTGAACATGAGGCGGCTGGTGCCATCCCAGGCAAAGCCACCATGCCACAGCTGCATCCAGTAGATGGTAAGGATGACGCACATCAGGCCCAGCAGCGACAGTGCATAGAAGGACAAGTAGAACCACCCGACAGCCATTCTGACCAGGCGCCCCTGGAAGCAGCAGAGGTCACACGTCCCCGCCGGCTCTGCTGGCTGGAGCGCACCCCACACGCCAGCTAAAGGAGGGAACACTGAGCTCGCTCTTGCCCAAGGGGTGGGTGCTTTTCACTTCAGATCTCCTGCCACCAGCCCTGGCACTGCCCCATGAGGCCTGATCTCTGGTTATGGACAGTGAGGCTGGCCCCACCCCAGCATCCAACGGTACACAGTTCGGCCAGCTTGGGCCTGTGGCCGGCTCTGGAGAGGGCCCTCCTCTGCCGGGGCCGGACGTCAAGGCTCTGGGCCCAAAGCCCTGCGATTAGTCTCCCTTCACAGGGCCAAAAGGTAAAGAATCCACCCCACCCTCTCCCCACGGAAAATTAGGGATAGGAATCAAAATCCAGGCTACAGTCATAGAAACGCCTCAGCCCTCAGTTCTAACAGAAGGAGGCAAAACCATAATCTGCAATGAGCAACACACCATCATTAGGAAGAAGGAAGAGAGGAAGTCCTATGATCTCCCACTTCTACAAAAAAGTTCTTCCCCAGACGGTGAACTCCATGGGGCTAAACCTCCCACTGAGGAAGTAAGATCAGGCTGTTGCTCTAGAACCTCCCACACTCCACACTTGCAATTGGACAACAGCCCTCAGGTGTCCCCAGGCCTGACACTTCTGCTTTCTCTTCCTCCGTGGAAAGTTCAGAGGAGAAAGGAGGAAGCAAGAACTCATAGTCTAGAAAGCAAGAGTTCATTTTTAGCTTTCCCCGTGTACCTGATAAACTCAGAAACCAACTCTGGTTTCAGACAAATGCCTCGGGCCCTAAGCAGTTGCACTTTAACACCAGGCAGGTGGGCGTGAGGTTTGGCTGGCAAATGCACAAAGCCACAGGGCCGTCCCGGCTTTTCCGCTAACTACACCTGCAGGCAGCACAGGCCCAGCTCTCAAGGTGGTCACCCTGTCCCGCAGACTCACACCGAGAAGGGGACACCGCGGCAGGCTGTAGTCCGGATCCCTTAATCTGAGGCCGCTAACAGAGAGGAAAGGAAGTCCCTGAAACCAGCCAGAACTCCCAAGGAGGTAACACACGATTCCCTCACCTTTAGAATTAGTGGTAGGCTGACAGAGTGCGGGCCTAGGCTCCGATCCTTATGAAACGAGGCATCTGGAGGAAATCACTTAGCATGCGTAGGACTCAGTCTTCTCATCTGAAAAAAGGCATCATAACAGGAATAGAACTTACTGAGTAGAACCTGTGAACACAGGATCCCATGTGCTCCCCTTGACAACCCTGTGAGAGGTCCTCAGCCCCACTTTACAGAGGAGGAAACCAAGGGTCAGAAAGATTTGGGGCACCTGAGTGGTTCGGTCGGTTAGGCATCTGACTCGATTTCGGCTCAGGTCATGATCTCACGGTTTTGTGAGTTCAGGCCCCATGTGGGGCCCTGTGCCAACAGTGTGGAGCCTGCTTGGGATTCACCCAGTCTCTCTGCCCCTCCCCTGCTTATGCTGTCTTAGTCTCTCTCAAAATAAATAAATAAAACTTAAAAAAAAAAAAAAAGAAAAGAAAGATTAAATACCAGCATTAGGACCCAGTAAAGGGGTAGGAAGTTTCAAATCCTTGTCCGTTTGGCTTCAAGTCCCCTGTTTTTTTACCTTGACCATAGGTTGTCAGAAGGTCAAGTGAGGGGCGCCTGGGTGGCTCAGTTGGTTAAGCGTCCAACTTCGGCTCAGGTCATGATCTCACAGTTTGTGAGTTCGAGCCCTGCATCAGGCTCTGTGCTGACAGCACGGAGCCTGGAGCCTGTTTCAGATTCTGGGTCTCCCTCTCTCTCTGCCCCTCCCCTGCTTGTGCCTTCTCTCTCAAAAATAAATAAACATTAAAAAAAAGTTTTTTTTTAAAAAAAAAAGGTCAAGTGAGAAAATGTCCGTTAAGGACGCTGTGAGTGCTAAATATTCTGCTTTTCTCGATGTTGTCACAGCAGTTCATCCAAGCTACCAGCTAAAGCCTGAAGCTCGTGGTCCCCGTGGCTGCCCAGGCCTCTCAGTGGCCCCAACAGCATGTCACGCCAGTTCTCTCCATGACAGGTGTCCACCTAATCAGAAAGACACTGAGCTCTCACAATGTGATCCAAGTTAGCAGTCACCACACTGAGAAAGTTACATCCAAGGGCTGGGGGAAAACCAAGCTTCCATAAGGCTAGAAGGAGAAAAGAATGTCTTCCTAGAAGCTTCCTGACTCAACTCCTGAGCTCAGAGATTTGCTGCCCAGCCTCAGAGGCGTCCCCTTAGTCCCAATAAGAGCAGAGGAAGTTTCGGGTCACCAGATGTTCAGTCACCCCCCAGTGAAGTCAGCATGAAGCACTTGGTCAGCAGGCTCCATCCATCAGACAATATCTCTCATGACTTTCTTTTCCTTTGGAGGAGAAAAAAACAAAAGTAAATATAACCCAAAAGAGACTGTCTCCACCCTCCTGGATTACTGCTCTGGGACAGACTTAGAATATTCAACGGGGACACTTTCCTGAACGAGGGCTGCAATATTACACTGCTCACAGTACACAGAAGAGCCCTTCCTCTGCCCGAGTGTGCAAAAACAGAGAAAAAAAGAATACAGTGAAAACTGCAACCCAAACGCCGAGAACAGTCTTTCATTTATTCCAAGAAAGTAGGTTTGTGCTATGATTTCAGGGTGTGCTCACCATTGTTTGGTCTCTGATTCTGCCCATTCCAAAGCAGAAATCCCCATACGCTTCTACAAAGGCCCAGAATGGTAAATACCTTAGGCTTTGTAGGCCGGACAGTCTCTGTCACAACTATGCCATCGACTCTTCTGATGTAGTGCAAAAGCAGGCACAGACAACACCTTCACAAATCAACACGGCTACGTTCCCCTAAAAACTTTATTTGCGGGCAAATTTCAGGTTCATGTTGTCTTTACATATCACAAATATTATCCTTTTCGTTTCTGTTAGTTATCTAAAAATGGAAAAACCTTGGAGCGCCGGAGTGGCTCAGTTGGTTAAGCGTCCTGACTCTTGATTTCAGCTCAGGTCATGATCTCACAGTTGCGTGAGCTCGGGCTCCACGTCCAGCTCTGCGCTGACAGCACAGAGTCTGCTTGGGACTCTCTCTCTCTCTCAAAATAAATAAACATTTTTTTTTAATCAAAAAAAAAAAAAAAAAATGCAAGTGTGCCAGATTTGGCCTGGAAGTTACAAGTTTTGTCAACTGTGATCTAAGAAACATACTCCCCAACCTAATACTTTCCTCGGTCCCTTGACAAAAAGGATTCTCCCTGGCTGCATCAGGCCCTGGAGTAGGAAATGGGTAAGTTTCCATTCAGCTCTTAATCTTAGGAAAAGGCTCTATTCCAAGCTCTTATATTACTTTTATAATTTAGAACTACAAGCAGATGAAGGGATAGAAAGTCAATTTGTTGTTCCTGCTTCCGGATGAATGGTGGGGGATTTAGGAATCCTGAGAATCAGACTTCAGGTTCAAGTCCTAAACGCTTCTCTGACAGATCAAAATCACCGGGACCCAAAGAAAGAAAGTGACTTGGCCACGGTGAGTGGCAGAGCTGGTACAGGAACCCAGGTTCACTTCCCCTCAGCTCCAAGAACGCCTCACTTCCAAACGTAGCTTCTGTAAAATCAGGGCTCAGGAGTGAGGACCCCTGAACTCCAGCCAGGAGGTAGGTAAGCAAGGTGCTCCTTAGCACCACAGTGATTACAGACCCGCCCTTCCGGACTGCTCCCGTTTGGCTCCGGTGTCGGGAGAACCGCTCCAGGAATCCGGAGCCCGATCCCTGACTCTTCTGCGGGGATGAACGGCGGCTGTCGGTCCTAGCTAACCTTCGGTGAAAACTACGGCGAGGAGCTCCGCCTGCTGACTGCGACTTCCGAAGAGCTTTCGTGCCTGTGCAACCACACCTGTAGAAGGAAGGGCACGGACAGCGGTGTCCATTTCCTACAAAAGAAAGCTGAGCCCGAGCGAGAGGTAGAGACAGCACGAGGGGAAATAGCAGCGGAGCCAGCACTCGAACCCAGGTCCGTGAACTCCCCACCCGAGCTCTTTCTCACCCCCGAACCACAGAGGGTCGCAGAGGTCTCTCGCCACCCGGCGCCGCGGCTACTAGGACTCCGGGAAATTGGAATCGGGGACTTTCGGAGACAGACCCACCCGCCGGGCACCGCCACCCAGTGCCAAAAGAGCCGGGCCGCCGCCCTCTCTTATAGGCTCATAGCACTTCCGGCCGCGCGCGCGGCCGCCTGGGAAATGAAGTCTGGAGTTGTGGACTCCAACATCAGTCCTTCCGCTGGTGTTTCTTCCCTAGGGAGTACCGCCCCGGCTCCGCCCTGCCTCTCACCCCGTCCCCCATCTCGCGTTCGGGCGGACGCGAAGCCTCTCGCCTGGGGCTGGGTCTCAGCAAGACCGCGGGACAGCGACTGGGAGGGACAGGAGCTGGACGTGGCGACGCCGGGAAGGCACCAGAGGACCGAGCCCAGGGAAGCGGGGGCCCAAACATGGCGGCCGGGCTGGCCACAGAGCGCGGAGGGAAAGCCGAGGACCCGCGGACAGCCCGGCACGGACGGCGCCCGCGTCCGCCATCTACTTCCGGGATTTAAAACCTCTTCCCGGAAGCCAGGCCGGCGTCCCCATGACAACCGACGTTGGGTCTCCGAGGTGAGCGTGCTTGAGGAGTGGGGAAAAGGGACCAGGGTCGGAGTTTTCGTTGTCGCTGTTTGGGTTTGGGTGTTTCGCCAAGACAGCCCCGTGTTGAGGTGAATTGGGAAGGGTGAGGAAAACTGCCCTGGGGACAGAGGGAACGCGGCACCGAGCGGTGGGACGGACTGAAGACGGCTTCGTTCTGTCGCGCATCACTGCTGCCCTAAAGCGGAGGTCATCCTTCCCGTAGATTTGGCGGTGGGCGCTTCTGGGTCACGGTTCCTCACGACAGCTCTCCGTGGTGGCCCGTGAAGTCCTAGCTTAGAGCGCGGGCTTTGGTGTCACCCCCCGTTGTGAACCCTGGCTCTGCTCACCAGCTACCTGGAGGAATGACTTGAACCCTGACCCTGTATTCTTGTCTTTAGAACGGGGGATCATTCTTAACTACCTTGCAGAGCAGTTGCGAGGATTAAAGGAAGTTATACCTGGTTGAGGTTAACGTGGTGCTGGTAGGGGGTGATAGCTATCAGTATTATTTGACGAATGAGTGAAATTGCCATCATGCAGCCACTCAAGGCGGGGCGCGGGGGGGGGGGGTGCTTCTTCACCAGGTGAGGTGGATGCGGTTCGCTAACCTCTCAGAGCCACTGTATAATATGGGGATTATATTCGTAATAACTGTCTCCTTCTCAAGATGGGTGTAGGAGTAAATAATGTAATGAATATAAAGAGTTTGTAAATTGTAAAACATTTTATAGATGTTAATTAAAACTTTTTTTTTTAATTTTTTTTCAACGTTTATTTATTTTTGGGACAAAGAGAGACAGAGCATGAACGGGGGAGGGGCAGAGAGAGAGGGAGACACAGAATTGGAAACAGGCTCCAGGCTCTGAGCCATCAGCCCAGACCCTGACGTGGGGCTCGAACTCACGGACCGCGAGATCGTGACCCGGCTGAAGTCCGACACTTAACCGACTGCGCCACCCAGGCGCCCCTAATTAAAACTTTTTAAATATATATTTATTTTTGAGAGCGAGAAAGAGAGAGAGGGAAACAGAGAATCTGAAGCAGACTCCAGGCTCCCAAGATGTCAGCACAGAGCCCCCACGGGGGTGGGGCTCGAACCCAGAACTCTGAGATCATGACCCGAGCTGAAGTCGGACACTCGACCGACTGAGCCATCCATGTGCCCCGATTTACAGATGTTAATTTAATTTCACTCTCTTACACTTCACAGGATTTTGAAATTTGTTTGTAGATTTCACCCGGCTGGAGGGGTCACAGGACACCTTGGGCCTTGGAATGTACCTTCCCCGGTGCCACTATGTGGCTGCCACCTTAAACATAAAAGTTTTGCAGGAGACCACGATTTCCTCTCAGCCTTTTCTGCCTGCACCTCTTCCCACTTCTCCTGTGCCAACGTCTTTCCCACCTAGTGACATATCAGCCTGTTACATAAGAGGCAGCTTTGGGCAGTAGTTAAGAGCACAGACTCTGGACCCAGGCTGCCTGATTCTGAATCCCAGCTCTGCCACTGCTACTGGCAATGTGATCTTGGACAAATAATTTTTCCTCTCTGCGCCTCCAGTGTCCTGTCTGTAAAATGGGTAGCGTAATGATAGTGTGTCTTCTGCTTCATGGGGTTATTATGAAATTTAAATAATGTTAGTGCTGAGGATAGTCCCTGGCAGGGATGCCTGGCTGGCCCAGTTGGTGGAGCAGGTGACTCTTGATATTGGGGTCATGAGTTTGAGCCCCCCCCCCCCCAAAAAGTCCCTGGCAGGGCACCTGGGTGGCTCAGTCGGTTAGGCGTCCAACTTCGGCTCAGGTCATGATCTCACCGTCCGTGAGTTCAAGCCCCGCATCGGGCTCTGTGCTGACAGCTCGGAGCCTGGAGCCTGTTTCGGATTCTGTGTCTCCCTCTCTCTCTGACCCTCCCCCGTTCATGCGCGGTCTCTCTCTGTCTCAAAAATAAATAAATGTTAAAAAAAAATTTTTTTTTTAAAAAGTCCCTGGCATATTGTGATATATAAAGGTTTGCCGCTTCTATTAGTATTAGAATCAATATTACTACATGGCAAGACAGTCACTCTTTGTAGTACTCCTGGATTCCTTTGAACCCAAAAGTAGTTAGAAAGAGTTCTGCGTTGGGGCGCCTGGCTGGCTCAGTCAGAGGAGCATGTGACTCTTGGTTTCGGAGCTGTGAATTCAAGCCCCGTGTTGGGTGTAGAGATTACTTACAGCAATCAAGTAAATTAAAATGAAGAAAGGAAAGGAAGGAAGGACAAAATGAGCTCTGCACTTAGAAGCTTCCAGGAATGGAGAAAGTTGGAGGGTGAGAGTCCCTGGAAGGAGTGACTAGTGGATTTTTTGGTGGCGGTAGTGGCTTGGTCATTGGTGTGTCCCAAGCACATAGAATGCTGCCTGGGACGTAGTAGGTCCTCAGTGAATGTTGTATTAATGACTTTCTAACGACCTTTTTGTTTTGTTTTGTTTTGTTTTGTCCTCAACAGGCCCTTGTCTTAGAGCAAGGGGAACAGCTCTGACTCTGAGGAACTAGTGCTTCTCCCTCAGTGCTGGGGAGAAAGCCAGGAGCAGTTTTCTGGGTAACTGTGGAATGTGCCCCGCTGGGCCCATCAAAGCAGCAGCAGGATGCTCCAGACCAGTAACTACAGCCTGGTGTTGTCCCTGCAGTTCCTGCTGCTGTCCTATGACCTCTTCGTCAATTCCTTCTCGGAGCTACTCCGAATGGCTCCCGTCGTCCAGTTGGTGCTCTTCATGTGAGTTCAGGGGGTGGGACTGGACAGCTGGACACAGGCAGTTAGAAGGCCCCGACGATTATGATTCAGCGTTTTAAAGTAGCTGATGGAAAAACCTCAGGGAAAATCAAATTTCACCCATGTTGGGTACTCCACGGTACGGAGACATGTCAGAGGTCCTGTGTTTCTATACTTCTAGCAGGGGCCTGGGATACAGGGAGCAGTCAGAGGGTCAGACTGCTCACCGTGTCATTTTCTTCCTCTGTGAGTAGAAATCTTGGCTTACTCTGCCATGAAAGGGGGTTGCAAAATGGCAGGTTAAAAGGGTACTCGTATCAGTTCTCTATATGGTATGGAAGCGGTTGGCATTTTTCCTGCACAAAGATTCAGAGACTCCATGAGGCAAGTTCTCGACAGAAGACTAGTTCTCGGCACCGTCTTCCTTCCTTCGGCACTGTCGCATGAATACATGTGACGGGTATTCATTGGCCTGCCGGACCGTGTTCTAGTTGCAGTGGCAAACCTGATAATTTCCTGCTCTCACATGGCTTCCATTCTAGAAGCCCCCATTGACCCCTCCCATTGAGAGGGACAATGAACCCATTTTTTTCAAGATAATTTTATAGAGTAATAAATGTTTACAGTGGATGTGAAGTAGGTGGGGGTGGGGAGGGGAGGGCTACCCTAGGCGTAGGGTTAAAGAAGAGTCTTTCTGAAGAGGGGACACTTGAACTGAGACCTGAATGGCACTAAGGCACCGTCTGTGCAAAGATGGGGGAAAGGTGTTGCCGTCTTGCTAGATGAAAATGTCTGACGGGACCAGGTTATGCGACAGGCAGGGCCGGCTTTGGACAGAAGAAACCGTCTTCTCACCAGTGTCTAGAAGTTAAGAGTGTCAGAGCAGGAAAGCCTTGTCTGTGGACTGCGGCTCAAGTGATGGGGCCAGCCCGTAGTTTTAGTCTCGTGTTATTTGGGACCCAAAGCCCATGCTATCTCTGGGGAGTTTCCGGAGGTCTAGATCACAGGGAAGGCCAGACTTCATAGTGTCCCTTAGGACCCAGGGCCAGCTCTTGGGTCGTCCCACAGACCTCCATTTGGCTGTGCTTTGTTTTATGTTTGCAGCATCCAGGATATCGCCATCCTTTTCAACATCATCATCATTTTCCTCATGTTCTTCAACACCTTCGTCTTCCAGGCTGGCTTGGTCAACCTCCTATTCCATAAGTTCAAAGGGACCATCATCCTCACAGCTGTGTACTTCGCCCTCAGCATCTCCTTTCATGTCTGGGTCATGGTAAGAGCGGAGCTCTGAATTCCTGAACCCTTAAGGGACTAGGAGTAGCTTTTTCTCGAGGAAGCCACGAGGAAGCCAGCATCATTCTTTTACATCTCAAAGAATCCTTGATGGGAAACCGGTGAAATGAGTGTGGTCCCGCCTGGGGTTGGGCATGTGAGAGCTCCATGAGGCACCTCTGCCCAACCTTTTGTGTTAAAGAACTGCCTTATCCAAGAGTCAGGGGCCATTTCTGGAATATTCAGCTCACCTTTGCCCCCAACAGTCCAGCCAGAGCTAAAACAGGAAGTCGAATCCGTTTTATCATTAGCTATTTGGGCAGGTGGGTGTTGAGACAGGGAATTCTTAGGCATCCGTGTCCCATGGGAAATGGCCAGGCCAAGAGTGCCCCTTGCCCTTTAGTGCTTCGTGCCCTCTGCTCTGTCCCCGTCACTTATACTGGAAGAACCCTTCTCCAGTGTGCCTCAGAGCAAATGCCAGGTTTCGTGGTTCCAGATTTCTCCTGCTTCACGAATGGTTCTGTCTGTTTGGGTATGGCCTGTGTTTCTCGCGTACTCATTTTGATGGAACACAGTAAAACCTCAGGGTTCTCTAGTCGTTCCTATACTAACGCCACCTTAGACTGAGCCGTCTGTTAAGTTGCCCTTGTTATTCCACGGAGGGAAGTAGAGCTCACAGGAAAGAAAGAGCAGTGCCAACGTCTCTAGGTGCTTCCTGAAGAAGATTGTCTCTGCTCTCCCTCCTGGGGCCAAAATAGGTCCTGGCTTTGTACTGTAAAGCTGTTAATCTGATTAAACCTTGAGGGCACTAAGCCTTTATCTGACAGGAACCGAGCCTGAGATCTTCAAGGCAAGACAGTGACCACACCGAACTCCTTCCTGAGATCATGTATAGCACTTCTCCTTGGAAAAGGCTGTGGAATGGAAGGAAATAAATAGCTTAGTTCAAACTTCCTCCTTCAGGGTTAAAAGGATATTTCCTTTGCAGCAGAAAAGGGAGTTTGAAGCTCCTTTGAGAAACACTACTTGGGGTTGTGGGAAGAAAGGAGGGGGAGATTAGCCTGATTTAAAACCACGTGGCATGTCTGCAGCTAACCAAGGTGGAGATGCTAGGGCCTCATCTGGTGGCTAAGCTTTCCCTGTCTCCTCATGTCTCCTGCAGAACTTACGCTGGAAAAATTCCAGCCGCTTTGTCTGGACAGACGGACTTCAAACGCTGTTTGTATTCCAGAGATTAGGTAAGGACCAGAGCAACCTCAGGCCTCACTTCGGTGCCACCATTGGCTTGGGCTACTAAGGCCCTTGATCCTGCCTTCCCCGTCCATCACAGCCAGCATGGGATGAGTGGATCAGCCGTGGCAAGAACAGGAGAGATTATGGCCCACTGCCCTTGCTGGGAGTCACTGGGAGATCCTGAGGCAGGGCGCCCCTCCACCTTGGTAGGTGTGGTTCTTAGCCTGAAACGAATACTCAGGAGCGTCCCTGAAGCTTCTTCTCTACTTATCCACAGCGGCAGTGTTATACTGTTACTTCTACAAACGGACAGCCGTGAGACTGGGCGATCCTCGCTTCTACCAGGACTCGTTATGGCTGCGCAGGGAGTTCACACAAGTCCGGAGGTGACCGCTTCTCGTCACACTGATGGAGGCCTTTCCTTCCTGACAGATGCTACGCTTGTGGTCCTGTGGGGTGGGGGCTGGCCCTGTGCACAGGAAGCAGCTTGACTTTCCTAGGACAGGCTCAGGCCACTTGTGTTCTGCAGTCAAGAAGGAAGATCTTCCCTCTTGCAAGTTAAAGTGTTTCCCAATACAGATTTCAGTACACAACGCTCCCCGGCCTCCTACCTCAGGTCCCTTTTCCTTTTCTGCCCTCTACTCCTCTTCCTCACGGAAGGCAGTGAGGCTTTATCCTTGGCGAGCTATCACTTAGCCTGGTCCAGGAGGGGCTCCTGGCACCTACCTTCTTTGCACCAAACACTAATTAATGACTGAAGGATGCAAAGAGTGTCATTTCTGAGCTCCTGACTGATGACACCGTAGACATGTAGATTTTATACCCAAGGCGCTTTTTTTACATTTTATAAATAGGAAATAAATTGAATTCTTTTTCCAGAAATGGTGGAGTCTGTCTGTCTAGCTACATCTCTTCTCAGATAAGAGGCGTGTCAAGTCCTAACCTAGCGTCTTCTTGAGCCACAGAACAAATACAGATATTTATTGAGTGCCATCATGAGTATAAGCTATTTTTATAGGAATTGGGGATATAATCTGACGCCCCACCCCGACCCTTGGAGTTCCAAACTTCGGTGCTTTATCCAGACTCTCCCTGCCATTAGGACCCTAAACTGCCCTCAGAAGAATAAAAATGTTCCTTAGCCTGCTTTGGCAAAAGAAAATTTTAAAGTGCGTGTGCCCGTAGTATCCGTTTTCTGTTGTCAGAATAGTGTGTAACACTATCACGGAACTTCACTGGTGCGTAACAACGAACAGTTACATGGCTCTGGAGTCTCGGGGTTCAGCTGGTCGGGCTGGTTCAGGTGATATCTGCCGGGCTTGCTCATGTGTCTGTGGTCAGCTGTGGGTCAGCCAGGCGGCTGTGATGATCTTGGGATTTGGGCTCTTGGCAAACCTGGGCCAGCCTCAGCTGGAATGACTGGGCTGTTCTGGTTCTCATGACTCATCCTTCAGAAGACTAGCCTGGGTCTCTTCACATGACAGCGGCCGAGGAGCAGAAGAATGAGCCCCATTGTGTAATCTTCCTTCAGCCCTCTGCTTTTATCATGTCCCTTAGACCCCCATTGGTCAAAGCAAGTCATATGACTGAGCCTGGGGTCCAAGTGGGAAAGCACTACAAAGCTTCCTGGGAAAAGGCACGGATCCAGGGAGGGCCACTGATTCAGTCTACCCCACCGGAAAGTTGCTCTATGGAACTCATTGTTCAGAGGTACTTTAGCACGGAGGTTGGCAACCTTTTTCTGTGAGGCACCAGATAGTAATTATTTTAGATTTCAAGGGCCACATATATGGTCTTTGTTGCAACCATAAGCACACCTTCCTTTACTGTACTTCACGGGTGCTGTGGTGTTTCGTATAAATACAAGGTTGGTGGCAACCCCGTGTCGAGCCAGTCTGTTGGCGCCATTTTTTCCAACAGCATTTGCTCACTTCATGTCTCTGGGTCAATTTTGGTCATTCTCAAAATATTCCAAGCTCTTGCGTTGTTAATGTATTTGCTGTGGTGCTGTGTGCTCAGTGATGTTGTTACTATTGTAATCGTTGGGGGCGCCGCGGACCGCGCCCATGGTAGACAGCAAATATAGGCCATAAGTGTGCGGCATGTCGTGACCACTCCACCGACTGGCTGTCCCCATCTCTCTCCCTCTCCTCAGGCCTCCCTATCCCCTGAGACACAACATTATTGGAGTTAGGCCACCGAATAAGCCTAAATGGCTTCTGAGTGTTCGAGTGAAAGGAAGAGGTGCACATCTGTCACTGAAAGTCCAAAGCCAGCGTGACTGAGCTCAGTGAGGAAGGTGGGCTTCAAAAGCCAAGATGGGCCGAAAGCAAGGCCTCTTCGGCCGAGCGGTGAGCCAAGTTGTGAATGCAAAGGGAAGTTCCTAGAGGAAATGAAAAGTGCCACTCTGGCGTTCATACACACGAAGCAAAGCCACCTAGTTGTTGGTTCCCAGAGAGTCCGAGCGGTCTGGAGAGAAGACCAAACCAGCCTCAACAGTCCTATAAGCCGGCGCCTAACCTGGAGCAAGGCCTGAACGCTCCTTAATTCTGTGAGGGCTGAGAGAGGTGAGGAGGCTTCGGAAGGAAAGTCCGAAACTAGTGGAGGTGGGTTCAGGAGGCTTAAGGAAAGAAGGCATCTCCAGAACATCAGAGTGCGGGGGGAGCAGCTGCGGGTACACAGGCAGGACCCTCCCTCCAGCAAAACGATTACAACTCACTGGAAGCTCGAGTGACGGTTCGCAATTTTTAGCAATTATTTTGTAATTAAGGTATATGCGTAGTTTTTTTAGACATGATGCTAGTTAACACTGGCTTGACCGCAGTGTAGTGTGAGCACAACTTAGATATACACCAGGAAACCAGAGCATTCACTGGACTCGCTCTATTGCGATGTTTTTCTTGTGGCGGTCTGGAACATTCTGAGGGCTGCCTGTGTGCAACCTTAGCGTCGTAGCGTGAGAGCAGCATGGTGATAGGTCAGCGAGTGCCTGTGGCTGTGTCCCCATAAAACTATGGACACTGAAATCTGAATTTCATATCATGTTCTTGTATCACAAAGTATTTTTCTTTAGACTTTTTTTTAGCCACGTAAAAAATGTAAAGCTACTCTTAGCTCAAGGGCTGTGCAAAAACAGGCTAGATTTGCCCCGGGCCAAAGTATGTTGAGCCCTGGTTTAGAAGCCTAGAATCAAGTTCTGGGGAAAGAGAGACTATAGGTAATCTGCTGTGCTGTCGAGACTTTAACAGATATCAGGGGCGCCTGGGGGGCTCAGTCGGTTAAGTGTCCGACTCTTGATTTCAGCTCAGGTCATGATCTCACGGGTTCGTGGGTTTGAGCCCTGCGTTGGGCTCTGTGCTGACACCACAGTCTGCTTGGGATTCTCTTTCTCTCTCTCAAAAAAAAATTTTTTTTTAACAGTTATTGAAAAAGTACAATGTTCAAATAAACCGTGTAAGGGGTGTGTGTGTGTGGGTGTGTGGGTGTGGGTGTGCGCGCGCGCGCACGCACTTAATATGTTCATGTGGTACAGGGGCGCCTGGGTGGCGCAGTCGGTTAAGCGTCCGACTTCAGCCAGGTCACGATCTCGCGGTCCGTGAGTTCGAGCCCCGCGTGGGGCTCTGGGCTGATGGCTCGGAGCCTGGAGCCTGTTTCCCATTCTGTGTCTCCCTCTCTCTCTGCCCCTCCCCCGTTCATGCTCTGTCTCTCTCTGTCCCAAAAATAAATAAACGTTGAAAAAAAAAATTAAAAAAAAATATGTTCATGTGGTACAAAATTCAAGTTCTAAAAAGGTCTATGCAATTAATCTTTCCATTGCTGTATCTCAGCCACTGAGTTCCTTCCTCCCCACCCCCCCGCCCCTCCCTGACAATCTACATTTACTTATATACTTCTTATAAACACTGTAACATGTCAGAAACATTTTTACAAAAAAAATATACAAAAGACAAGAACAAAACAGTTGTCATCATCCTATCCCAGCCATTTATTTCAAATCTTGGATGATATGTGTATATATTTTCAATGCAGGTGTGATTATGGGGAATATGCCATAAACCAGTTTACTCCCCACCTTCCCCCACCCCCCCACCCCCAACTCAGCAGTAGGAATGTGTTTTTTAAATGTGATGTTAAGGGGCGCCTGGGTGGCGCAGTCGGTTGAGCGTCCGACTTCAGCCAGGTCACGATCTCGCGGTCCGTGAGTTCGAGCCCCGCGTCGGGCTCTGGGCTGGTGGCTCAGAGCCTGGAGCCTGTTTCCGATTCTGTGTTTCCCTCTCTCTCTGCCCCTCCCCCGTTCATGCTCTGTCTCTCTCTGTCCAAAAAATAAATAAATGTTGAAAAAAAAATTAAAAAAAAAAAATAAATGTGATGTTAAATTAACTCCCTGGGGACAGTCAGCTTTCAAAGTTCAGAGGAAAGAAAAGAATTTTACAAGTGCTTAAAGACTTAATAGCATGCAGTTTCTGCTGGCTGACCAGTGCTCCAGCCAGTAACTAGAAAAAACCCCCAAAAAGATAAACTATAAAAAATCGTCTCTTAAAAGGGCTTCAGAGAATTACTGAAGGAAAGAGGATTGGGGGACCTAAAATTCTACAGCAGGGAGATTCACAGAGAAGCGAGCTGACAGTTTGCGGCAGATTTTTCCCAGGGGGCATTTGCTGATTCTGGGTTTGAGCAAGAAGCTAGGAATCCAAGCATTTCCCAGATGCGGGTTACATAGCCAGGAAACCAAGAGGCCAGCCGAGCTTAGTGGTCTTATCACACTGGAGGAGCAAAATCGAGGGCTAGAGGAGCCTTAAAAACAAAACATTATCTCCTCAAGATATTTACCTAATCTTCGGGCCAGAGGCTATCAAAAGCTAAGCCTCAAAGCTCTGAGAAGCAGAACAGAATTTTTGGCAGATTTATGGAGCTGATAATTAGAATCCAGGAGGGAACGGGTAAGCAGATAAAAAGCTCTGGAGGACCCCTTACCAGGAACACGATGAAACAGGTAGACTGGTACCTATCAAAACTGGAGTGCAGCCTCAAACCATGTAGTTCCTGAGTGAGTTATCTGCCTTGCAGAGAAAAGAGTGGAGGAAAAAACATCTAGAGACACTATTACTTATTTATTTGAGAGAGCAAGCACCCATGTGCAAGTCAGGGAGGAGCAGAGCGGGAGAGAACGAATGCCACGCAGGCCCCTCACTGACAGTGCAGAGCCCGACGCAGGGCTTGAACTCACAAACCATGAGATCACGACCTGAGCTGAAATCAAGTGTTGGATGCTTAACCGACTGAGCCCAAACAGCTCCTTGAAGATACTGGAGATTGAAGGGAAAGGTCGAGGGGCAGTCCACACTCAAAAGAGGGGAACTATGCGAGAAAATTCCCTATTTGTGCTGCTCGTAGCTTGATAGTAGACAAAGTGGCACGTACAATACGCTGGCGGAAAATCCCAGAACCATAGCCCCGAGCCCGGGGAAACCGGAGCCGCTGGCAAGAAAGGTGAGAATCTCAGAAGGGGAGGCGCCAGAGAGGCAGGAATCCCCAGATTCTGTCTGTCCACATTTCTGCCCAGGCTCTGGACCACGCGTGTGCAAGCCAGACTCAAGGCCGCTCGGCCAAAGACAGATGGAGACTGGGATTGGAGTCGTCACCCAGTAAGTGTGGTCTGCGGTGTGTATCCAGCCAGGCTGATTACCTGATGCAACCAAAGGAACATTGCTCTTTGCAGACACAAGTAACGGAAACCGGAGTGTCCACACCTCAGCATTCGGAACTGACACGGACACCGAGACGAACCAGATCCTGGAATTAACAGACAAGGGTATTAAAGCAGCAATGGAAATCCGTTCTCAGCAGAATGATAGGTGACCTCAGCACAGAAACCAATTATTTTTGAAAAACAGAAATCCCGGATTTCTGAAATAAAGACATTTGCAAATAAAAGACATTTGCAGATAAAGAGAATTAGTTGCCAAGAAATGCTGAAGGAGTTCTTTGGCTCGAGGGAAACGACAACAGATGGAAACTCAGATCCTCAGAAAGGAACAGAGCACATCAGAAACCGTGTCTAGTTAAATCTTTTCTTTTTTCCTGTTAATTTCTTTACAAGACATATGAGTGCAGTATGCACATTGTTTTCAAGTACGCAGGATATTGGCCAGTATACGTTGGGCCATAAAACAATTCTCAATGCATTTAAGAAACAATAAATGTAAAAGGATAGAGAGTGGGGCGCCTGGGTGGCTCAGTCGGTTAAGCGTCCGACTTCGGCTCAGGTCACGATCTCGCGGTCCGTGAGTTCGAGCCCCGCGTCGGGCTCTGTGCTGACGGCTCAGAGCCTGGAGCCTGTTTCAGATTCTGTGTCTCCCTCTCTCTCTGCCCCTCCCCCGTTCATGCTCTGTCTCTCTCTGTCTCAAAAATAAACGTTAAAAAAAAAATAAAAAAAAAAAGGATAGAGAGTAAGTTCTTTGATAATAACGGGACTGAGCTAGAAATCAGTAACAATAAGACAGCCAGGTGGTCAGTCGAGGTCCAATCAGGAGATAGAAACCACATGGTCATTTAAACACGACAAGTTGACTGTAAAGAATCATTAACGACAAAAGATGTAGAGAGAATTCTAAAAGGGTACCTGAGGGCTGAAGGAGAGTACCCAAGGGAGGACAAGCTTGGCAGAGTCCCCAGCCCCCAAGGCCGGGGGTCAGACCTCACCACATCCCACCGGGTGTAGACAAGTTCACTGGTTTGCCCAGGCCAGAGCTGCTTCGCAGTTGTTAGGCAAGAAACAAGCCTGCCAGGACACAGGGAAGCTGAGGCTGGTGAGCAGGTGCACGGGGGGTAAGGACACCACCTGCAGGCACCAGGCCCAGAGCACACAGTGTCCGCAGGTGGGTCAAAGCTGTTGGGAAGGTGACCAAAGGAGTTAAGAGTGTCCTATGTGTGCGAGGCCCAAAGCGCATGACCTCCACATGGCGGGGGGGATGGGAATCAGTGGGGAGAAGAGCCAAGGTTGGTGAGCAAATGTACAGAGGGAGTTGGGGCACTGCTGTGGGTACACAGCGTCCATGCCTGGAAGGCTTTGGGGAAAATCATCCCAGGCGTAGATAAGAGGCTGAGGGGCGCAGATGCATAGAATTAGGGAGGTGCCCCAGGGCAAGCCCTGGAGCATGCAGTATCCTTGACAGGAGGGCCGCAGCAAAGTAGTCACTGGGCCTGGACCAGGTCTGCAAGGTTGCTGAGGGAGTGCCTGCTTCACCTGATGCCCCCCTGTGCACCTGCAGTGCTGACAGGCCAGGGCAGGAGCAAGGAAAAGCAAACCAGAGCTCACTGGAGCCTAGAAAGACCCGTCCTTTCCTTCCTTCAGTGTCCCTCCGGCGCCCTCTACTGACAAAGCTAGCATCATGCTCATGCTCGCTGTAAAGGAAGCACCACTGCCAGTCCACTAACATACTGAAGGGTGAATGTGGAGCTAAGAGGCAAAAAGCAGATAATAGAATCCGTCTTTCTGGCTACTCAGATTGCATATGCACCCTTCTGCACCTGTTTGAACTTCCCCATCAGTTCTGTTCCTACCAACAAGATCGATCTATCCTTCCAAGTGATGTTCTCCCCCTTCCCCCCAAATGAGAAGACACAGTCCCAACGGTCACTGTATCCAGAGCTGGCTATACTAATCACCCTACGGTAATATTCTCTTACCTAAAGATTAGATCACAAAGCTGACCTACAGGTTGTACATAAAATGGGAAGTGAAAGGGGGAAAATGGTCAGTAGATGCAAATGAACACACACAAGAACGAAAGAAACCCACGCGAAACCACTACGGTCCTCGTTTTTGTAATTGGTCTCTTTGTAACTGGTCACGAGGTCGGAGCTGATATCCACGGCAGCCTTCTTCAGCTACCCCCTCCATGTTTCCCTTTTCCTCGGCTGAGAGTCGGCCGCTCGGGGCTCTTTAACCCAGTAGAGTGAGACAAACGCTCATTCTGAGTGATGCTCGTCTTTAACTGCCCCGCTTTGCGTGGAGCATGGATGTATCGGGAGGCGCCCCAGAGGCTCCTCTAGGCTCCGGACATAGTCTTCATCGCCTCCATTGTGTAGCAGCGGTGGAATTTCCCCTTGAGAACCAGGATCAGTTACTCCGGCCAGTAGACTGGACCCCTTCCCTTTTCCTTGCCCATTGGTTTAGTGGCACAAGGAGCCCAGAATGGCCACGTGGCAGTCCCATCTTCCAATTCAGTGGTTCCATTCTCGTGTCCCCTGTGGACCATTCCTCACTTGGGAACTAACGTCTCCAAATCAGCAGGCTCTAACTTTTCAGGATAAGAGGCAAAAACTCTACGGGTGGGGAAGGTATAATAGAAGAGTCATTCCTACTCCCGTCCCATTGTTCCTGGCCCCATGTTTGCTGGCCAGGGGGCTGACGGCACCATCAAATGGCCTCTGATTCAAAGACCTACTTCATTCTGTAAATCAACCCTCATCCTTTCATGGTGTTGTCTCCCAACTGGTGCCGTAACTGGGTCTTCAGTAAGCTGTTCCACTTTGCAGTTAAGCCCCCTGGTTCCAGGTAGTGATGCACGTGCGGGAAGACTTGTTAATTCCAAGGGCAGAAGTCCCTGGCCACACTTCCTCTGCTGCGAAATGGGTATCTTGATCAGACGCAGTGCTGTACGGAGTACATGGTGTATGTACATGACATCTCTGTCGGGAGGGTCCTGGGAAACAAGGCTCCAGGGTGTGGGTGAGCCAAGGCTGGTGGGCGGGTGTGCAGAGCAGTCGCGGCACTCCTGCACGGGGCTGGTCTAGAGCCTGTGGTGTCCGTATCGGGAAAGTTCTGGGAAACTCCCTCTGGGGTGCAGCAAGCTGAGGCTGGTGGGCAGGAGTACAGAGGGATCCGGCTGGTGTGAGGCTGCGGCAAGGGGATCCCAAGCCTGGGGTGGAGGCTAAAAGACGGCTGCGGGCCCCTCCCCTCTTAGCACACAGCTGTCCCCCCCCCCCATACACACGTCTGGCGTGACAGACTGTGCAGCGAGAGCAAGAACAATAAAAACGCAGCACACTGGAACCAGGACGAAAGCCCCCTTCTTCCTGCAATGTCCCTCTAGCGTCCTTTTATCATCATGCTCACTGTAAGGGCGAAATGCTTAGAGTCCAGTCCACTGTCACAGAACAGGTACTGACAGGTGAATCTGGGGCTGAGGGGCAATATAGTGATAACTGCCACACTGAAAAACCACTACATATTTAGAAAGTAAATAATAGCACTTGTAAACAATCCACAGATCAAAGAAGACATCAGAAGGGAAGTTAGAAAGTCCTTTGAATGGAATACTAATGAAACGTAAACATTTTTAAATGCCTGTGACGCAGCTTTTATAGAAAAAAAGATCTGGGGGCCCCTGGGTGGCTCATTCAGTTGGGCATCCGGCTCTTGATTTCAGCTCAGGTCATGATCTCACGGTTCGTGGGGTCGAGCCCCCCCATCGAGCCCTTCGATGACCGTAGGTTGGAGCCTGCTTGGGATTCTCTGTCTGTCTCCCTCTCCCTCTGCCCCTCCCCACCCCTTCTCAAAAAATAAATAAATAAATATTGTTAAAAAAAAAAATAAAGATTTTTCTCTCTCTCCCTCTTCCCCCACTCATGCTGTCTCTCTAAAAATAGAAAAAAAGATCTACAATCCATGGTCTAAGTTTTTATCTTAAACCAGAAAAAAGAGCAAAGTACAAAGAGGAATAAAACACCAGAACTAAAGAGAACATGGGCAAAGAATAAAAATATATATAAAGTCAAAGTTAATTCTTTGAAAAGTTAATTGATAAATCTTTACCCAGACGGATCGAGAAAAAGAGAAGACGCATATTAAAAATGAAAGACGGAATGTTCCTATAGATACTATGCATATTAAAAGGATCATAAGGTTGTTGTGTATAGACAATTTTATGCCAATACATTTGACAAGTGTTATGAAGTGAACGAATTCATTAAAAGACACAAATCACCAAAACTGGCCGAAGAAAAAAGAGAAATTAAATTCATAATGAAAAGTTTTCCCACAAAGAAAACTTCAGGTATGGACGACTTCACTGATGAATTCTATCAAACATTTAAAGAAGAAACAATATTAATCCTACACAAGCTCTTTCAGAAAACAGAAAAGGAGAGGGGCACGTGGGTGGCTCAGTCAGTTAAGTGTCTGACTCCTGATATGGGCTCAGGTCATGATCTCAGTTTCATGAGTTGGAGCCCCGGGTCGTGCTCTGTGCTGACAGCATGGAGCCTGCTTGGGACTCTCTCTCTCCTTCTCTCTGCACTACCCCCTCCCCCCTTGCTCATGTTCTCTCTTTCTCAAAAATAAATAAACTTAAAAAAGAAAATAGAAGGGGAGAAACATTTCCCAATTCAAATGATTCTATGATACCCTGATACCAAGATTGACGAATACTTCACATGGAAATAAAACTAAAGATCAATATCCTTCAAGAACATAGATGCATGGGGCACCTGGGAGGCTTAGTCAGTTGAGAGTCCAACTTTGGCTCAGGTCATCTCACAGTTCATGAGTTCCAGCCCCACATCAGGCTCACTGCTGTCAGCCTGTCAGTGCAGAGCCCGCTTCAGATCCTCTGTCTCCCTCTCTCTGCCCCTCCCCTGCTTGTGCTCTCTCAAAACTAAATATTAAAAAAAATAAAAAAGAACATAGATGCAAACATTTTTTTTAATTTTAGCAAACTGAACCTGGCAATATAAAAAGAATAACAACACACCATTGTACTAGATGGCCCAGCCTGAGCAGTAGGAGAAAGGAAAATAAATAAAAGGCATGTATATTTTTTTAAAGTATGCTCTAGACGCAACACGGGGCTCGACCTCATGACCCTGAGATCAAGAGTCACACACTCCACTGACTGAACCACCCAGGCACCCCAAAAGCCCTACGTATTGAAAAGAAAGAAGCAAAACTGTCCTTATTTGAAAATGATCACAGTGAACATAAAAATTCCTAAAGTGTAAGCAAAAAGGCATGACAACTAGTAAGTTAGTTTGATTTAGCAGGGCACAGGATTCAAAGATGCAGCCAAATTAGCATGTAGAGGGGAATTTATAGCCTTAAAACAAACAGAGAAGAAAGACTGAAAAGGTAAGCTTGAAGTTTCCATCTCAAAAAGAACACCGAGTCCTATAAGGAAGGAAATGAGGAAGAGCAGAAATCTATAAAATAGAAAACAAATATAAAGGGAAGAAGACCAAACCCAGAAGTTGGTTCTTTGGAAAGATTAATAACATTGATAAACACCTATCAAAAATAAGAAATAAAGTTATCAGGAAGAAAAAAGACATCATTACAGATCCCATAGGCATTACAAAATACGAGGCTGATGGAGTTCCTGACTGGTTTGGTTGGTAGAGATGTGACTCTTAATCTCAGGGTCGTGAGTTCAAGCCCCATGTTGGGTGTAAAACTTACTTTAAAAAAATGTATGTATAGGGGCGCCTGGGTGGCTCAGTCAGTTGACTGTCCGACTTCAGCCAGGTCACGATCTCGCGGTCCGTGAGTTCGAGCCCCGCGTCAGGCTCTGGGCTGACGGCTCAGAGCCTGGAGCCTGCTTCTGATTCTGTGTCTCCCTCTCTCTCTGCCCCTCCCCCGTTCATGCTCTGTCTCTCTCCGTCTCAAAAATAAATAAAACGTTAAAAAAAAATTAAAAAAAATGTATGTATATATACACATACACACACACACATATATATGGATGTTATGAAAAACTTCACACCAACATATTTGAAAATTTATAAAAAATGGGAACATCTTTGAAAAACACAAATTTACCCAAACATTACTCAAAAAGTAGAAAATATAAATGATCCTATACATATTAGAGAAATTTCATTATTATAAAATTTCTGACAAAAACAGTTCCAGGTTTAGATGGCTTCATCAGTGAATTATTCTTCTAAAGAAATAAACCTCCGTTACACAATCTCTTTCAGGTAACAGAAAAAGAAGGAACACTTCTCATTTCATTTTATGTGGCCAACTCAACCTTAATACCTAGGTCCTTACAAGAGAGTAAAATCACAGATCAATCTCTCATAACATATGTAAAAACTTGAGCAAAATATTAGCAAATGAAGTCCAATGATGTATAAAAAGGGTAACATATCTACCAAGCATCCCCAAGACCACCCCCCAGATTCAATGATTTGCTGGGAGGACTCACAGGACTCAGCATACAGTCCTGTCCATGGCTTTGATTTATTACAATGAAATGATACAAAGCACAGTCACAAAAAGAAAACGTGAAGTCTAGAGGAAACCAGGAGCAAGCTTCCAAGAATCCTCTCCCAGTGGAATCACATAAGATGTGCTTAATTCCTCCAGCAAGTTCTGACGACACGTAGGAAGTGTTGTCTACCAGGGAGGCTCATTAAAGACTTGGGTGTCCAAGGGGGCACCTGGGTGGCTCAGTCGGTTAAGCAACTGACTTCGGTTCAGGTCGTGATCTCATGGTTTGTGGTTCAAGCCCCGCATTGGGATCCGTGCTGACAGCTCAGAGCCTGGAGCCTGCTTCAGATTTTGTGTCTCCCTCTCTCTCTCTCTGCCCCTCCCCTGCTCATTCACCATCTCTCTCTGTCTCTCACAAATAAATAAACGTTAAAAATAAATAAAGACTTGGGCGTCCAAGGATTTTACCAGGGGCTGGCTACATAAACAACTTCTGCTTAATATGCACCTACTAAAACTCCAGACTCCTGGAAGGAGACAGGTGTTCAGCAGAAACCACATAGTTTGTACAAACAGTTTAGGCACAGTGAGCCACTTTGGATTGGTGGAAACGTTTTTGAAATCCGAGTTGCCAGACAGTGGTCAAAGGCGAAGCTTTGCAAGTAGGACTTCCTAAGGATAGCAGTCCCAGGCCTGCTCTGTCAACTGTTTTCTGCATGGTATCATCACCAAATGGGTTTCTTTCCAGGAAGGCAAGGCTAATTAAACCTTTGGAAATCAATGTAATTCATTCCATTAGCAGAATAAAAGGATAAAATATGATCATCTCAATAGATGCAGAGAAAGCAGTCAATAAAATATATCATCAGCCTGTCAGCAAACTAGGAAGAGAAGGGACTAAAAAAAATTTTTTTTAATGTTTATTTATTTTTTTTTGAGAGAGAGAGATAGAATGTGAGTGGGGAAAGGACAGAAAGGGAGGGAGACACAGAATCCAAAGCTGGCTCCAGGCTCTGAGCTGTCAGCACAGAGCCCCATGCGGGGTTTGAACTCACCGACCATGAGATCATGACCTCAGTCGAAGTCGGATGCTTAACCAACTGAGCCACTCAGCCACGAGAAGGGACTTTCTTAATGTGACAGAGTATCTACCAAAAAAGAAAAAAAAAGTCTATATTTAACATATTGATGGTGAAATTTTTTTCTTGTGATGAGAACTTTTAAGATTTTCTTCACAACTTTCCAATTTGCAATACAATATTATTGACTATACGTTAGCATGATGTACATTACATCCCCATGACTACTTTGTTTTATAACTGGAAGTTTGTATCTCTCGATCCCCTTAACCCATTTTGCCCACCACTCACCCTCATATCCTCCCGTCTGGCAGCCATCAAATTATTCTTTGTATCTATGAGTTTTGTTTGTTCATTTTTTTTTTACGTTTATTTTGAGAAAGAGAGAGAGAGAGCAGGGGAGGGGTAGAGAGAGACGGAGAAAGAATCCAAAGCAGGCTGTGTGCTGTCAGCGCAGAGCCTGATGCTGGGCTCGAACTCTCGAACTGTGAGGTCATGACCTGAGCTGAAGTCAAGAGTCTTCAAGAGTTGCTCACCTGAGCCACCTAGGTACCCCTGTTTTGTTTCCTTTTAGATTCCACCTGTAAGTGGAATCATCCAGGTATTGTCTTTCTCTGACTTATTTCATTTGGCATAATACCCTTAAGCTCTATCCATGTTGTTGCAAATGGCAAGATTTCTTTTATGGCCGAGTAGTATTCCATTGAATATATAGAAAGAGCACATCTGCTTTCTCCACTCATCCGTTGACAGACGCTTACTCTTTCTGTATTTAGCTATTGCGAATAATGTTGCAGTGAACACAGCGATGTATCTGTCTTTTCAAATTAGTGCTTTTGTTTTCTTGGGACGAATACCCAGTAGTGGAGTTACTGGGCCATGTGGTATTTCCATGTTTTATTTTTTGAGGAACCTCCATGTTTTCTAGAAGGGCCGCGTTAATATACATTCCCACCAACAAGTGCACGAGGGTTCCCTTTCCTCCACATCTTGTCAACATTTGTTATTTCTTGTCCTTTAGATACCAGCCATTCGGATAGGTGTGAGGTGACATCTCATTGTGGTTTTGACTTACATCTCCCCGATGACTAGTGACGTTGAGCATCTTTCCATGTGCCTGCGGGCCATCGGTAGGTCTTGTTTGGAAAAATCCTGTTCAGGTCCTCTGCCCGTTTTTTTTCATTAGATTTTTGTCTGTTTTGTTATTGAGCTGTATAAATTCTCTATAGATTTTGGATCTTAATCCCTTACTGGATACATAACTACATTGTAATTGCTCCCTCCTCCAGGCGCCCTGGCTTATTAGGCTGCTTGCTCAGAAACGTGCTAAGTCCTTGCCCTGGGCTTCTCGGCTGAGGCATCTATTGTGTGCACCTCCATCTGGGCTCACAGGACTTGAGTGCCGGGAAACCAGGTATGTTCCCGCTGCTTGCTGTGCTGTGAGCAATTCAGTCTTATCCCCTACTCTGGGCACCTACAGAGTCGTGGCAATTTTACTCCTCGCCATCCTCTATGACAGAGGTGACAACGTTTTTCTTAAAGGGCCAGCTGCAGTATTCCAGGCTGCAGGCCACGTTTTCTCTGTTGGCAACCACTCAGCTTAACCACGGTAGCCTGCCGGAAGCTGTTTACAGTATGCAAATGAGTGGATGTCGTTGTGTTTCCCCCCTCAGAATTTTAAGTACAAGAACCAGCAGCTGGCCCACCTTCCTTCTCGGTTGGGACATGTGAGGCTCAGAGGAACCTGCCTAATGGCTCTTATCCAGCAGGCAGTGGAGGTAAGGAAGTGGAGGTGAAGGTGGCCCTTTGTTGGTACATCCCTTTCCACCTTTCCCCACTTTAGTCTCTGCTTTTTTTCACCGGTGCTAAAGAAAACCTCCAGCTTGCGGTTAAGTTCCTAACAATGGGAGGCACGAGCCGAGACCGGAAGACAGGACAGGGGAGGGAAACGTAATCGTAATTCAGCCACCAGCTTCTCAGACCGCCGCCCCCTGGCGGGAGGACTTCTCCCTACGTCTCTCCAGGTGCATGGAGTTGCTTCTGCTCTTTCCCCTTTAGGACTAACAAGAGATTACCGTCCCACCTCCATTCCAACTAGGTAGGAGCACAGCACTGTCCTTAAAGGTTAATCACTCGACTCAAATGACCTGTTTCTTGCTCTGCGGGGACTGACTGCGGGTCAACAGTCAAGCCAGCTGGAGTCCTCTAAAAACCCTCTTTCTTTCCACTCCCCTGCGGGAAGTAACACACTTTACTCCACGTTGTCGTCAGGCTTCAAAACCCAGTTCACAGGCCATCTCTTGGAAACTTCTTTTTCTTCTTTCTTTCTTTCTTTCTTTCTTTCTTTCTTTCTTTCTTTCTTTCTTTCTTTCTTTCCTCCCTCTTTCTTTTCTTTCTTCTTTCTTTCTCTCTTTCCCTTCCTTTCTTTCTCTCTCTCTCTTTCTTTTCTTTCTTTCTGGAGACAGTGTTTCTATTATTGTTTTTAATGTGCGTTTATTTGTTTTAAGAGCACACCAGCCTGAGAGCGGGGGGAGGGGCAGAGAGAATCCCAAGCGGACTCCCAGTCCTCAGGGCAGAGCCTGACAAGGCGTCCATCTCACGAAGTGTGAGATGTGAGATCATGACCTGAGCCAAAATCAAGAGCCCCAGCTTAACAGACTGAGCCATCCAGGGACCCTTTGGGAACTTCTTTCAGGTCCCACCCAGGAGTACTTTGTCCTCTCAACTCCCCCTGCACGTTCTGGGGTCACGTGGTGATTACGTTTCATCTGTGTGTCTCATCCGTGCTCCTTGGAAGGAGCCTCTAGTTCTCATTCGCTTTGGTGTCCGCTAACTACCTGGTTCGTAAATCCGCCACACAAAAGACCGATGCTAAACCCAACCAGGCGTTTGCCCAGCACCGTCGCGCAAACCGTTTCTCATTAAGACCGCTATTAGAAAAAAGAATCGTGGGGCTAAGGCCTATTTACCAATCCCGCGGTCACACCGCCACAACTGACCACTTCTGCCAATGCATTGTCACCTGGGGCTGGGGGGGCCGAGAACTGTCCCTGCCCCGGAGCCCTGCGGCCGACGGCTTCGGGCGCAGCCGCTGACCCCCCTAAGCCTCAGCGAGCCGAAATCCCAGCGCAAGCCTTTTGCGCCGGCAGTCCTCCCCGCGCACGCGCAGCCTGCCCCCGGTCGGGCCCGGGCCCTGGAAGCCATAGAGTGCCGGGGATAAGCAGAGGGACCAGAAAGCCGGGGTCGCTCCATCTCCTGCTTCCGGCTGCGCCTCGCTGCTCTGGGAGCGGCTGTAGCGGCGTACGCAGTTTCCATGGAGACTGAAGATGGCGCCGCGAGGTGAGATTCCGGAGGTGTGTGAGTCGCTGGTCCTGATGCCTTCAGTGCCCCTCTCTCCCCTGCCAGAGCTCGACCTCAGCTCTTCTTCTCGGGTGTTAGGGACATCGCTCCTCACCTGTCCAGAGTGGGGTTCGAGCCCCACCCACGCTGAGTGCGTGAAGGTCTTGAGGTGCAGATCTCAGAAACTCCCCAATCCTGGGCTCGGCCTGTTCTAGGCAGGATCGGTTACAGATTTGCTGTGTGACCTGGAACAGGCCATTGTTGGCCTCTGCGCACCAGTTTCTTCTCCCAAATAGTGACGGGGTTAGATCTTAGAGCGGCCTTGCCTTTCACCCCGAAGCCGAGTCGAGTTGGACGGCGATTCCCGGGGAAAGGGGGGATTGAAGGAAGCCCCCTACACACACACGCACGCACGCACACACCTTCATCATCATCAATCGGAAGTGCCCCGAATGGCCTTTCCCACTACTGCGACCTCGTGTGTTCTTCAAGTTAGATACCGAACCATTCGAAGAACAGAGATTGAACAGAGATCGCCCCCCCCCCCACCTCTTTTTTGTGCTTATCTTTTCAGGTAAACGACTCTCCTCCACCCCGCTGGAAATCCTGTTCTTTCTGAACGGGTGGTATTATGCCACCTACTTCCTGCTGGAACTCTTCATATTTCTGTATAAAGGTAAGGCCTGGGGCTTGACTACCATTGGCCCCAACATCCCTTCCCCACTTCAGCCCAGAGCCAACTCCCATCAAGTGCCTTCTTATTTTTCATTCTTTCCTGTAGCTCCTCTTCGCTGCAAGGTAGAAGGCTCTTCATCATATGGCTTCTTTGAGAATGATTCAGTAGGAAGCCCCGCAGCAAGAATCTCCTGAGTTTGAGAAATGTGGGCTTCTTCATCCTTACTCTCCCTCATCGCCTCTTTTCAATACTGCACGTTAAGCTCATTGGTGACCCTCAGGATCTATTCAGCGGCCAGTGTACCCTTGTAGATCCGATCATTTTGGAGAATGGGGTCCTCACAGACTTTGGCTTAGGAGTAAAATCTCCTAATAATGCGCGTGCCTCCAACAGTCGCACTATGAGTTAACATATCCTGCAGCAGGTGAACAGATCCTGCCCATACCTTGTGAACTAGTTCATGGAAAGCTGATAAGACTCGTGCCCTCATTATCCCCAGGTGTGTGGGTGTTCTTGTGGGTGCCGGTGTATGCTGTTTGCAAACTCTGGCTTTTGTGTTGGCAGCTCTCCTCCTACCATACCCAACAGCCAATCTAGTCCTGGATGTGGTGATGCTCCTCCTTTACCTTGGAATTGAAGTGATCCGACTGTTTTTTGGTGAGTGTTGGCCAGAGAATCCTTCCATTCCCTCTGAGAAGAACTGCTACCTGTAACTTGATTAACCAGAACAAGTACATAACCTAGTCTCACAGTAAGAGATTGGATCTAGTGGGATGTCTCATTATGCCCTCTCTGAAGTTTCAAGCGGCTTCCTATTTTGGGTCAGATCTGTTTGTGTGTTGCTCTGTAGGGGCAGGAGTGGGCAGTAGCAGGAGATTTTAGATTGTTCCTCCCGAACTGCATAACTGCCAAGAGAGCCTGGTTCCTCTCCCTGGTTTGCTTGGGAGAATAGATTTACCTGGAAGGAACTCCATGTTCAAGGCAGTGCATGTCACCCGAGTCAGCACTCAGGTCCCTTCCACTTCTCTGAACAGGGGTTTCTGTAGGACAAGTTTATCCTCAGGTCTAGAGCAAACCTCCTATTAGTTAGAATAGCTCATCCCATAAAACACAAAGAAGAAACAATACTTCCAACACATGTAATGAAGGATGAAGAAGGTCCACATAAATCAATAAGGAAAAGACAACCTAATTTTAAAAACTGTTAAGGGACACGAATAGGCAGTTCCCATAAAAATAAGAAGAGGATCAACAATCATGATAAAATGCCCAAACTCAATAATAAAAAGCAAATTGAAACAACAAGGTAACAGTTTCATCCAGCAGATTAAAAGGATTTCCAGGGGCGCCTGGGTGGCGCAGTCGGTTAAGCGTCCGACTTCAGCCAGGTCACGATCTCGCGGTCCGGGAGTTCGAGCCCCGCGTCAGGCTCTGGGCTGATGGCTCAGAGCCTGGAGCCTGTTTCCGATTCTGTGTCTCCCTCTCTCTCTGCCCCTCCCCCGTTCATGCTCTGTCTCTCTCTGTCCCAAAAAAAAAAAAAAATAATAAATAAAAAAAATAAATAAAAGGATTTCCAAATACCTAGCATTAGATTGGGTGTGAGGACCAGGTCTCTATATTCCCACACTCTTTGGGAACGTAAATTACAGCAGTCATTTTGCTAATCGTTTTGCCATGTAAAATTGTATTCTTGGATCTAACAATTACACTTCTAAAACTGGGTGAAAAAAACAAACACTTCCACAGATATGTAAAGATATCGATGTGTTTTGTAACCTGAAAACATTAGAGGGGTGCCTGGCTGGGTCGGTCATGGAGTGAGCGACTCTTGACTTTGGCTTGTGAGTTCAAGCCCCAAGTTGGGTGTAGAGATTACTTAAAATAATACATTCTTAAGAAAAAAAGAAATTAGAAACAACCTAAACATCTGTCAGTACAGGATTAGTTAAATTATGGAATTGCTTCAGTGAAATCGTTCATAGCGATTAAGAAAAGAATAAGGTAGTTACATGTGGCAAGCTGTCTAACTCCTGTTAAATGGGAAAAAAATGTAAGTTGAAAACAGTATGTAGAGTATGATTCCATTTTTATAATAATAGTAATATGTAAGTATACACACATAACAAAATCTGAAACAATATACATCGTTCCATAAGAATGGCTATCTCCAGTGAGGAATCATGGGGTCTTTTTAGTTTCTAGATTTTCTAAAATTATTTTCTGTATTTGTATTAGTTGGAAAGTTTTCAATGATTATATAATTAAAAAAAATATTTCTCCCCAAGTAAAGAACCCATTGTCCCAGAGTGGGAGCCAGACCTGAAGCAGGACCTTTGGAGTGAATGACTCCAACCCTAATGGCTCCTCCAAAGCCTCTCATTTTGAGCACAGAGGGACCCCACTTATAATCCTGCCCATCTCCATTCAGGACCAGTTTTCTCTGCCTTGCCGGTCCATCCCATCCCATCCCATCCCATCCCATCCCATCCCATCCCATCCCATCCCCCCATTTTCTCTGAGCCCAGGGAAAGCAGGCCACTGGAGGTGACCCCATGGGCTGTGTCTGACAGGTACCAAGGGAAACCTCTGCCAACGAAAGATGCCACTTGGTATTAGTGTGGCCTTGACCTTCCCATCTGCCATGATGGCCTCCTATTACCTGCTGCTACAGACCTACGTGCTCCGCCTGGAAGCCATTATGAACAGCATCTTGCTTTTCTTCTGTGGTTCCGAGCTGCTGCTTGAGGTGCTCACCCTGACTGCTTTCTCCAGGTACTGCTGCTGAGGGACCATTTCCTGTCACCTGAGGGTTGGGTTCCCATCCCGTCCTAGGGAGGGATTCATTGTTCTTCTGAAGCCTGACGGGTCTCTAAAGGATTGCTAAGGGGAAAGAGGTGTCTGTGAGATTGCTTTTCCTATTTAGGGTAGACCGTTACCCAGGGAAGACATTCTCCTTGTTCTTTGGGGCCAAGAGGCTTGGAATATAGGCTTGGAATATAGAACAGTTCAGGCCAGTCGCTTTTGTTCACTGGTCTTTTAACATTTTCTTTCTTTCTTTCTTTCTGCCATCAGTATGGACAGGATTTGAAGTGCAAAAATTTCAGCCAGCAGTCCTCAGGGGCTGAGACCACAGATACTTCTGGTCTTTAGGCACACCAGTGAGAAGTGGTGGGTCACGTTGTCCCGGGAAAGTTGCAGCTTTTCCTCAACACAGATATTTGGGCAACAAACTGAGCATCAGGCCACTGGGCATCATCTTCTAAACAAGGACCATCAGCCTGAGAGACTGTTCTACACACCAGTGTAGGGAGGGGCAAGGCTGTCCCAAGCTGGCCCTTCTCAGAACCAGTTCCCTGCTGCCCTCAAGTCCTCTGTGATCCTTGTGGCCAGAGCCTCTTGTGTGGACCACGGAGGCTCGTTGGGCTTCCAGCAGGACTGGAGCCCCACACTCCCCGTACGTGCCGTGCCACCCCTGTCACCCAAGCACAGAGAGCCTCAGGATGTCTGCCCCTAGAGTGACGCAAAAGCCTCTCACCTCATTCCTCAGAGACTGAGCTCCGGAACTTTTTTAGTAGCTCATAGTGTTATTTTTCTACTCTCATCATGAAACAAACATTATTTTATAATAAACATGTATTTTCCATCATGGGGGTTGCAGCCTTTTTCTTACGGCACCTGTCCCTAGAATTTCATCCACAAGGGAAGGGAGCGACTGTCCCGGCAGGTTTTTCTCAGGCTGTGCTCGGCGACCCAGCGTGAACGCAAAGGCAGCGATGACTTTCTTCCCCCAGCGGTAGCCTAGATTAATCCCTAAAGGCAGCAGTTTCCGTATCTTCTTCAGGCCTGTCATCCTGTAAAAGACTCTGCTTTATATTCTTTGCCTCTGCCCCCAATCCCGCATCCCCGCGTCTTTTCCCTCCTTCCTCTTACAGACAGCTGTCAGCTGCTTTCCAGAGTGAGGCATAAATAATTGGAAGAGGTATAGTCAAAACTTGGCAGCATTTTTGTCATCTAGTTTAAAATTTCAATTTAATGTAAAAGGAAACCCTTTTTTTTTTTTTTTAATAAGCTGGGGAAATATTGTCCTATCTTAGTACATCATTCCCTTCTCCAAGCAAGAGAAATATTGTCCTGAGTACATCATTCCCTTCTCCAAGCGACCAGCTTTAAACCTGTTTCTCATCTTACTTGGTAGTGGCTTTTTTTTGTTTATTTTTCTAAGTCCCAGGACACATGACAGAATTCACTTTAGAAACCCTTGAGCCATATGGCTCTTTGCTATCA
Source organism: Herpailurus yagouaroundi (assembly GCF_014898765.1). Taxonomy (NCBI): domain Eukaryota; kingdom Metazoa; phylum Chordata; class Mammalia; order Carnivora; family Felidae; genus Herpailurus; species Herpailurus yagouaroundi. The sequence goes on along the minus strand of NW_024412418.1, from coordinate 679,731 downwards.
GATGAATCCTCTGATATCTACTCTTGCTCCCTGTAGAAAGTGAATTGGTCTTTAAGTGTTTTCATGCTGGTTTTTAATTCTGCTTATTTCCTGGGATTGAGCTCATTTTCATCCTGTGAAGGTCACCGCTGTCCAAAGCACTGAGACTTTTCTCGTTTCCTACCTCTTCTGTGTCCTTGCCTCCTAGCTGCCTTTGGGGTCTATCCGAAAGCTATAGTAGACAGGTGTAATCAACCACGAGAAACAGTCACAAAAAATCCAGTGGGAACCTCCCTGATATTTGTCACAAACCCCGCTAATCCCCTGACTTTTCTGCTGCTCACACTGCTTTCTCTATCTGTGCTTTGAAGAAGTTGCTGGCATCAAACTGGACAGGAACTTTTTCCATGGCCTCCCCGTTTCTTCGAGAGGTTCAGTGGTTAAGGTCACTCTCCTGGCAACACAGATAAAGGAATGAAAGACTCTGTTGAAGTTTAGAGTTGGCTTATAATTTAAAACGGACCTTAGAAATGAATCTAATCCCCCACCTTGCAGGCTTAGCGATGAGGAACAGCCAAGCCTCACACACCTGGTTAAACAGCTGGAAATAGAAACCTTGTCTGAGGAGTCTCCGTTTAGATCAAGCAAACTCTATTTCAACAGGTACCGCTTGAGGAAGAGAAGGAGTGGTTGAAAATGGGGATAGGCTACAACAGGAAGTCCCCTCATTTTTTCATGCTTATCTGGGAGCTTCGTGCCTCTTGCTTCCTGTGTATGGCTCCACCCATGTTCAATCTTCCTGGTGCTTGTTGGAGCCACCTGTGCGGGTGCAGTCACACCAGAGTAGAAAGAACATCATTCAACAGACACCGAGGCAGCAGAGGACAGGAATGAGGACAGCTAGCCTTTCAGGGTCAGTGTGGTACAGTGGAGAGGACCTGAGTGAAGGAGCAGGCCGTGGTTATAGGTGCTGGTAGAGACCTGCTCAGATATTCACACTCGTGGCTAGAGCTTGTCAAGTGACTGCAGTGGCCATCTCTAGAGGCTGAGTTGTGGCCCAGTTCAGGAAGCACTTTGGACCCACAGATTCAGGTTTCTGGCTCTATACCCTGACAGCAATGTGTAGGAGACTACTGTCCCATCCAGGGCCTGGCAGAGTATATTTTAATCCATGCTTCGATCCTAGGAGGCAGAAAATCAACTTGAATGTGAAGTCAACTTGTGTCTGAGCACATTTAGCTTAAAAAGTAAGAGTTGGGATTTGAGCCTAGAGTAACCCAAAGGTCATCCCTTTCTGTACCACCATGGTAGCTCTCCGATGAAGGATGTGTTTCCTTCTCTAAGCCACCAGTCCTCACGCTTTACTTTACATGAAAGTCATCTGGAGCTTAAAAAGTAGGTTTCTAGATTTCACGCAGAAGTGGATGCAGGCAGAGAAGAGGCACTTTTAGCAAGCACAGCATGTACCTGAGACGCAGGGGACCACGTTACTGGCCTGGACTAAGCACACTTACTTCCCTCACGCTGCTTCTGGTCATAGAGCTTCTGGGGCTCTCCCTCCCCCTGGAAGTGTTTTTTTATGCCAGTCTTGCCTGTGCTCGTCCCAATACTCATTCACTATCACCTGATCTCTGGTTCATCTTTTTATACATGTGACTCTCCTCTTGCTCACCTGGCTTTCTGGAATTCCAAGGAACTGACTCACAACACTTGGCTGAACTTTCCAAATGTGTACTTCCCGACGTTTAGACAGCAATCCAGTTTCCAAAACACGTTCACGTTATCTCTGATTCTTAAGACACCCCTGTGTGGAAGGCAGAATAGCTGTTCTCAGCTCAGAGGAGACAGGCTATGCTGCTGTCAACAGCCAGGTAAACAGACGGTGGAAGCAGGCACTGCGAGCACACTTCCTAAGTCCAGGCAGAGGAATCTTCCCTTCCTGAGCGTGAGAACATCAGAACATTCTCCTTACTCTGAGCATGAATCTTAGGGATCTTAAAGGATAAAGGACTTGGAATGTTTCTTTCCCTAGGTTAGATGGCTAAGGAAGAAGGCTAAGCCTCAAGGGGGGGCACTTCCAAAGGTTTGCACTAGAGGCCTCCTCGGTGCACCACAGGCGCCCGGGTGCCCGCCAGGCGATTCCAGCCGAGGGCTCAGGGTTCCGCTACCATCCCACAGACTCTCCATCAGCCCATGCCCACGTCCCAGACACCTCAACAAATCTATTCAATGCAGAATCCATAAAACAGCTCACACCCCATTTATTATTTAAAAATATTTTGTTACAAAAGGAAAAAAATACAATGCAGTATAAAAGATTGACAGCGTCATCAAGTTTATTACACAATTTTCAACCTATCAGAAAGACAAACAAATCACCGACAACAGGGGGACGGGGCCTTGGCTTTTTTGAGGGCTGGGTTTTTTTTTTTTTTTTTTTTTTCCTTTTGCTATCAGGAAATAAAACTAAAATTTGTGTCATTGAGTAAAAACAAAACAAAAGTGGGGAGAAAAAAATTCTCCGGGTAAACGGCTTTTCTGGTATTCTATATATTTTCTTCCTTAAACTGTCACCTTACTTGGTTTTCTCTACATTTTAAAAAGACACCCGGAGCTGCTCTTGAGGATAAGCACATCACTTAACACTTGGCCAGTTGGGCGGGGGGCCGTGTTCTGAAGTGGAGGTGGGGATGGGGTTGGGGGACAGGGGGAAAAAAGCTACAAACCTGTAGCCTCTGTCCCAAGGGAATGTGCCTCTCCAACCCTGGGGGGACCCCTCACTGACTGACTGAGGGCTATGTCAGAAACGTGCAGGGAACAGAGGAAGGGTTCGGTCCCACTCAGTCTCTCCCCTCTGAGCCAGAAGGGTCTCCAGTGACCCTACGTCTCACATGCCAAGTCTCATCTCACACGCCACGTCTCTTCTCGTGTCAGATGTCACATGCCCTGTAAATGCAGGCAGAAACAGCACCCATCGCCCCATGGGTACCGCAGGACCCCGTTGCCGCTTCTTCCTTCAGCAGCAACCACATCACAACTTAGATGTTATGGGAAAAGCAGTTCCATTTGCCTGTGTAGAAAACGGCCCCCAGAGTGGTGGTCCTTAGAACTCTGAGCTGAACTCATTCAAGTCAGGCTCCACTTCTTCCTTGCTCCCCATTAGAGGCAGGAAGTGCCTCCACGTAGAGCGAGGGGAGCTATTAAGTCAACAGTCAAAAGGTGGAAAGACACCACGTTTGTGACTTTACCTGCCTACTAGTGCCAGGTTATCCCACGATAAGTAAAGGTATGTACCTGGAGGATGTAAGCCCCTGCTCACATCGAACCTGAAAACAGAAAAGCCTATGGAAGTAGGCTCTCTCTTGCCCAGCTTGCCTCCTCTCCCACTCCTCCTGGTACTTCACAAGGGTTCTTCGTTGCTGAGGTCCGATGTCCCCATCTCCCAGTGGCAGTATCTTCCTCTAAAACAAGGAAGCAGCCTTCTTGGGGGAGGGGCTCCACGTGTGAAATGGAAAAGCCCCAGGAAAGGGAACACCTAGTACAGCTGGTTATTGCAAGAGGCGACCAAGCACGAAGCAGCAGAGGGTGGTAAGTGGCGCTGCCGGCTCCCCGGCAGAAAGCGACCTCAGGGGCCTTCTCTGCTCAGGAGGGGCAGGTCCACTGAGGCGGCTGGGCGGCAGGGGGCCGGAAAGGTTTGGCCCTTTGGGAGGTCAGGGAAACCAACCGTCAATATGTAAGAGGGAAACGCAAGAACAGGAGAGGCTTCTCATAAGGGAATTTCTGTTCTCAGGGTCCCTCTCAAAGGGCTGGGAGGGTAAAGGAGTTAAACAAAGAAGTGGTATGTTAGCAAGGGGTTTGGACCCTCTTGGCCCCATCAAACCTAGTGCTGAGGGCAGGACCCCGGGCGTATTTTGGCGCACCCAGTCCCTCTCCTAGATCCTGCAGGGAGGATCCATCTTCTTTGGGAAGAGAGCCTTCCCGCCAACCTCACCACTGAACCACTCCTGGAGAATCAGAAACTCCTACGTTTCCTTGGACAGAGCACCATTCTCTATGGAGACCAGGGGCCTGGACATGTTTTCTTCCTGTCTGCCACCCCTCCCAACCACACGAAGTCTTTAGGTTCGTTCCCCTGACAAACAGGAGGTGTGGGATTGGGAGGGCCGCCAGGCAACCTTCAATCCTGTAGGGCAGAGGGTATTCCCTGGGTGTCTGAAGGGGGTTAGGGGCTTGGAGGAAGGGGGAGGGGTGGAGTGGCCTCCGTCCTTTAGTCCTGATCAAGGTGAGGAGATGCAAGTCCATTAAAAAAACATTTGCTTCCAACCAGACTCCTGCAATGAGAACATCAGAAGAAAAGAAAGAAAACGCAAGTTAGAGGTTACTTTCCGAATGATGGGCTTCTATGAACGACACTGGCATTTTTCTCAAGTTACCACATACGAAGTAGCGCATATACACGGACTGCAAGCCTGGGAGGGTGAAAGCAAGCAGGCAAGACTGTCCGGGGGCGTCCGGCACTGTGAGCAGCGACGGAGAGGCTGCAGGAGCTACGGTGAGCAGAAAGAGAAAGCAGGGGCATCTCACTTTGAGGTTAGGGGGAAACAGACCATGAAAAGAGCTCTCAAAGCAGTTTGATTGGAAAGTAGGCTTTGGCTGGAAAAGTACGGAAACTCCAACATTTCAAGAAAAGCTGCTCTAAGGGAATATGGGGAGTTTAAAGCCTGTTTCAGAAAATCTATTTTGAGCAAGTCCTAGCTTACCTTAAGGGGAGGGGTAAACATCTGGAAACGGGAGGCACAAGCGTTAAGAAAACAAGCAGGTACACGACCAAATCTACTGACTCCAAACACCCAGGAGGCCCTGTCAGGGAGCTTGTACTTACACAGGAGACTCCTATACTTTTCTTTTAAAGAAGCCCCGTTTAAAACAGACTCCAGTGTCTACGAGAACACTTGTGCAGGCACACGTGCAAAGAGCCAGGGATGTTCTAAGCTGTACTAAAGGGATTTTAAGTCTTTACCCAGATGACAGCTCTGAGTGAAAGACCAAGAAGCATCCTAATACCAAGCAAGAGTGATCTGGCCAGGCCCCAACAGAAAGCAAGGAATGGAAGTAAAAGAATCGGCAGTTACCATCCAAGAAACCCAAAAGCACAAGTAAGAACTTCTGCCCAACAGTAAGGTACTGCTAAGCTACTTGTCACATCGCTACCAAACTTATAAGGTCCCTAGTACGTTCAACTCTGTTCCAAGCTGCAGTACCAGTAAGCGGGGGGTGGGGGGTGGGTGGGTGAGAGGTAGCTGGATCAATCTGACCATATAAGACAAAATTAATCACTAACAGGAAAAAGGGAGATTAAATTTGGGCTTAGGATGTCTACTAATGGCCAAACCAGCAACACAGCCTCCACACGAATGCTCACTCTTTATGTATGCACTTCTGTGACCTAGAGGGGCTATCCGAGAAAAACACATCCATAAGCTACCTGATCCTTCTACGTTCTGAAATGGCACTATTTCGGCTTGGGATCTTCAGAATCTGTTACAGAAGCCTGTGTTTTCCGGTTTCTCTAAATACCTGTGCTGGCAGATGTCTGTCTCATTTTCTATATGGGAAAACTGAAGCCCTCAGTGCCTTCTCCATTTCTCACCATTGGGGTTTCTGAATCTCTGCATCGGATCCAAACTGAACACAATGTTTAGTTTTCACTGGACCAGGAGGATGGGAACGAGGTGAGAATGACCATCTTAAATAGGATAATATCCCCAAATAATGAGCCAATAGCCAAGAACTACAGGAAGTTGAAGCCAAAGCCACAGATTACCTAAGAATATCCTCAAATTCCAAAGCATACACCTGTATACCCCAAAAGAGATATAATTTGGGAATTGTCCCTACAAAGCAAAACATGAAGGATAACTAGTACATCAGGAGACGTAAACTGTAGCACCCAATTCTTAGAGGTTACGGTTACATCTGCTGGTAATGTTTGGATGCAGGCAGAAGCCAAAGTGGGCCAATCAGACTTCATGCCCCAGTGCTGGTGTCCATCCTGAGGAAGGATGGAGAAAAAAGGTTGCTGTTCAATTGCTGCCTCTAGACAGAAGACACCATTTGCTCTCAGGAAACGCCTGTCTATACAATATAAACACTATTCTTTTCTAACTAAAAGGTGTTGTATGTAGAACCTGCAAGGTTCTCCAGATATATGGGCCCATGTACATCTCCCCAACATGAGATCTCCTACGTCACAATTTGGCGACTGCAGATAGAACGAAGAGTCCTTAGGATGAGGATGTGAGAAACTGACATTTTTGGGGTGTCTCAATCAGTTCTTTGGACTAGTTATTCGGAGGGAATAACCAACGTATCTAAAGGGTAAAAAATGGGGAACTGGAAAACCCATCGCAGAGTTCCTTTTCCTTGTCTTGTCATAGGCCTGCACAGACCAAATGACTTTTCTGGGTACTGGGTTAAGGGATTCTTCAGTCATCCAAATGGAATCACCCTAATGGAAGAAACGGTCCCATTTTACAGGTGGGAGAAATGAAGCAAAAGGACAGCTAAAGTCTCAGGTTCAGATGTTCAGTCCCCAAAGTACTAATTATCAGTGGATCTCACAAGTTCTCTATCAAAAGGCTGTGAAAAGCAAAGCCACCAGGAATGGTGACATGCAGGGACATGTTCTAACTGCTGAACTGAATGTAGCCCCAGAGACTACAATCCGTGCTCTGCACTGACAAGTGCCTCCCTCGTCACTGTTCTCCTAGTCTCCACTCTGAAGGACCTACACTGTGAGCAGCAGGATTGGGGAAGGGGGGACACTGGACCCACAGCAACACTAGCAACTGTGCTAGCTCAAACAAGAGAAGGCAGATGCTGCCGCTGCCACCGAAGGGTGAGACAGGGACAAAGGTCTACCCCAATGCCTAGCTCTCCTGCCCACTGTGAGGCCAAATTAGCCAAGGGCTATTAGCAGCTCCACCTCCCCTCAAGTCTGTTTTTCTGGAAGATATATGGGCACCTTCTCAAACTCAACCTGTTGCAGAATCTAGAAAGAAGTATCTGGAACCCACAGCCTAACTGTTGATTTTATGTGGACTACCTTAGATTCCAGTGATCTCAAGCGCTCTAAAATTTTGTGGAATAAATAAGTGGTTTAAGAACAGAGAAGGAGGGGCGCCTGGGTGGCTCAGTAGGTTAACTGCCTGACTTTGGCTCAGGTCCTGATCTCATCGTTCATGAGTTCAAGCCCCGCATCGGGCTCTCTGCTGTCAGTGCAGAGCCTGCTCCAGATCCTCTCTCTGCCCCTCTCCCACCTCTCAAAAATAAAACTAAAAAAGAAGGGAAGCAGTTAAAAAGTTTCACTTTTCATTTTCCCACTTATTCGCCTCCTACAAAAGACGACAGAAAAGAATTTCCAGCTCTAACTGCTTAAATTAATGGCGGATAATGCCAAACAACAAAGTAGAAGGCGGCACCACATAACAGAACTTTCTTGTTAGCAGGTTGTCAGCAGGCCTAACACCACAGTTTCTGCCCACAGTCCCACCATTGCGTGTGAAGCACAGGTACTCTCAGGTAGCGGGAGGCTTTCCTTCCCCTTCTTCATCCAGTCATCCATCCAGCCACCCCTCAGACACGACAGAACCGCTCCTAAGCCTCACCCCTCCTCACCCTGTTACTTCAGACCAACCAAACTGGCAAAAAAAACCCCAGGACACCTTCGTAACACACTTGACGTGAAACCACAATGTTGAAAAGAGCCCCCCCCCCCCCGGTCACCTGGGTCAGTCAGTAGCCTCCGGGAACCACGAACAGACCACCATCCCAGCCAGAGTCTAGACTACCCCTAAAGGTCTCCATGGAAACAGAATCAACAATCACTCCTGCTTGCTTATAGACTAGAAACAATCTTCACTGGAAGTATTCTTTCAGTTGGGATTACTAAGCTGGTAGGACATAACTGGGAACTATGGGGCCCCTGCCCCCATCCCCCAAGGTCTGTCTGAGAATGAAGACCGAGAAAAAGCAGGGTTGAGATATGTGGAGGGATGAAGTTCTGAGGGCACAGCTGGAGCCCCTGGATCCAGCCTACCCTTACTCAACTTCTTCATTACCGGAGTTAAAAAGGTCCCCCCCACAACTCTTCTGCTTTTGCTTTGGAAAAAAACAAAAAAAACAAAAAAAACCCATAGGACTGTCAATGAGATTTTTTCCCCCCAAAACAAATGTATCCTTCCATTGAAGTATCCTCCACACTATTACATTAAATATGATTTTTTTTAGATCAGCCTTCTCCTCTGACTAAAGTATCCGGAGTTTCAAAATCTTTTTAATAGATATTAATTCTTAAAATCATTAATGCTGTGCCTTTTGAAAACTAACAAGAAGGCAATGGTCTTACTTTTTGTCTTGGTCAGTTCTCCTGATCTCTTACTTGCAAGTTTGGTGGGGTGAAAACAGAAGTGGCTATCGTCTATTGAGAACTTGGTATGTGACAAGTCCTACGAGCGCTAAATGCTCTACATGGACTGTCTCACTGAATTCAACAATTCGGGGAGACAGCTGTTTTTATTATCTTCATTCCCAAATGAGGAAACTGAAGAACAAAGTAATAAGGCCCACAGGGGTGCCTAGGTGGCTCAATTGGTTAAGCGTCCTGTAAAACGTCCGACTCTTGGTTTCGGCTCGGGTCATGATCTCACGGTTCGGGAGATCTCAAGCCCCATGCGTGGCTCTCCACCAAGTGTGTAGCTTGTTTGGGATTCTCTCTCTCCCTCTCTCTCTCAAAATAAATAAATAAACTTAAAAACAACAACAACAAAATAATACGGCCTGCAGACACTGTGCTCTCAGCCCAGACGCCATGCTGTCTCCCAGGTACGAGCTTAGCTAAGACAGACAAGACACAGACAAAACCAGCACAATCTCAGGTCCATTTCAGGGCGAGTCTTCTCCAAACGAGCCCCAAATCTGCCCTCCTCAACTTCCGGTTACCTAAGTCAAAAGTCCTCCCTTCCCCTTTATTTGCTTTAAAGAGAGAGAGCAAAATCTTTGCCGTAAGTATTTTTCCTTTCACACAAGGTGTCCCGCAGCCAGGAACAGGGCCTCGTCCCACCTTTCTCAGTGGTGCCGGTCCCGCTCTCTATCCCGGTGCCGCTCATGCTCCCGGTTCCTTTCTTGGAAATAATCATCATGTCGATCTTCGTTATGAAGCAGGTCCCGATGCCTCCTGCTGCTCTCCCGGGACCGGCTAGGTGACCTCTCTCGGGATCGATGTCTTTTCCTATTAGAAAGATCCTTCAGCCTCACTCAGAGGACCTACCACACGCCTTCCAAGAGTGTTGTGTTTCGGTGTCTTCTGGTATTTGTCTGAACCACTTTTCTAGCTTGGGCCCAATGTCTGAGGATTTAGCTCTTTGAGGACTCGTCTTTTTTTGGGGAAACAGTAACAGTCAAGTTTGTTGAGATCTTACTAATGTATCAGGCACAGTGCTAAGAGCTTTACATGCTTCTCTCACCTCATCTTTATGACAGGTCGGTACGATAAGTACTACTGTTGTCCCCTTTTTAAAAATGAGAAAAATGAGGTTTGGAAAGCCGAGTGACTTCCATACTCAAAGTCACACAGGTACTTAGAAGCAGAACGGAGATTCAAATCCAAGCACGTATGGCTCCAAAGCCCACGTTCTTAACTATGCCAGTCTATCTTTATTCCTAAATAGCCCACTGCCTCACCCAACACAGGTTCCAGACATCACGTCATTTGTCAACACAGGTGTTTGACTAACTCCTTCCCCTTAAAGATGTTACAGGGCTAGATCTGCTCTTTCAGCCAGGGCCTTGCCAGACCCCCTGGGCTCTTTTCCTCCCCCTGCCAATCCCTGGAAGAGTGCTACTCAGGGCTGGGAGGCCGCGGAAGCAACCAACAACTCACCTGGACGAGCTCCCGCTGGCACCCACACTGTAGGACTTGGCTTCAATGCCATGAAGACAGTCCTTAAGAGAGGAGATGAGGACACGGCAACGCTCATCATTGGCGACCCGGGACTGTTTGATAACAGCAATGGCTGTGAGCAGCGTCTCAATCGCGTCACTGTAATCCCCTGACAGGGGACGGATGGGAAAGGCCAACGATGAGCAGAGGCAGTAGACTATCGGGACCAAAAGGAGAACTCAGGAGGACACAAATCAAGAGTAACTAGCTGTCCCACAGAACCATGGTAAAATGGACGAGGCAGAAGTGGCAGGTATAAAGCTGGATGGCACCTATATTCCAATGGTCTGGAATCAGACTGACGTTCTCAGATGTTGCTAGTGGATGTACAAACTGGTGCGTGGTTGTCTGAGGGCGACTGGACGACATCCGTTAAAATAAACGACATGCATACTTTTCGACCCAGCAATTCTAAAAATATTCTACTTCTCTTCACAAGTATGTATGCTTAACAACACATGTTTCGGCATTATTTTGTCAAAGAACTAGACACGACTTCAGTAGGGTCTGGCTATATGAATTATGGGACACTGGTTTTATAGAACACTACATAACCGTTAAAAAGCATAAGATAAATCTGTAGGTAAACAGAGTAATCCACATAAAGCGCTTAGCACAGTGCCAGGCACACAGTAAGGGCTCAATAAATGTTAGGTATTAGTACATATTGATAGATGTCCAGGATGTATTAATTTTTAAAAAGTTGCAAAACAGTATTCCATTTTTGTAAAAATAAAAATTACACGTATGCTCTCCTATACGCACAGAAAAAAAATCTGACACTAAATTGTAGATGGTCTTGGTGGTAGTCCTTGTATAGAGGACTTTCATTTATTAACAATACACATTTCTAAGTCTGAATTATTTTAAATCTATAATCAGATGTGTGTACACAAGCGTGTAACGTGTACCTAACGCTTCTACACGTAGTGTGTGTGCGTATACATTTTTAAGTTACGCTGCCGTCAAGAACCAGCCCCTTCATTCCCCAAATATGAGCAATGCCTGGCTCAGGGATAGTGGTCACGGGCTGGGTACTTGCACGATGCTTTCCCAAGCTAAGTCAAGTGCATTACAGACCGAAGACAATGCAAGGGAAGCATGAAACCAGACAGGGGTCCAATGAGGAGGACTGGTAGCTTCCTCTGTGCAAGGCAGTAAGAACAGAACGGAAGCTGAGGAGGAACTGTGATTCTGTAGAGGTCCAGGCACACCAGGCTGTCAGCTCTACCGGGGTGGGGAATTTTTGCTTATTTTGTAGGCATTCAATAAGTATTTGTGGTTTGAATGACTGGAATGAGAACAACAAAAAGGGAGGGAGATAGAGATTCAGTTATTGATCATCTCAAAGTGAAGGAGTTGGTAAGGAAGAACAATGATTATTTCCCTTATACTCCTCTGTATATATCTGACTTTAGTTACAATGAGCACTGATTACTTTCTAATTTAAAAATCATTCATATGTCAATGAATGTTTTGGGGAGGAAAAAAAAAGGAAATAAGAAAAAAAAAATATATATATATTATATTTCCTGTCTTTAACCTACTCTGTGGATTCAAATTTGGCAGCCAGAGATGAGAAATTACGGAAAACAGACAATATTTACTGTTAACCTATCTCTTAGGAGACCTGACGGTCTACATTTACGTCAACATGGGAAACTCACAAGAAGGAAGCGAATATGACTAATATCATAATGTGAAACTCAGACCAGAACTCTATAAAGAACCAAAGATTCCATGCCCGGGGCTCTCAGAGTCACAGCTTCTGGTTCTGCCCACTGATTGCTGACAGCAGGGCCAAAGTCAGCCATTAGGGCATATCATGTCTTACGATGACACCCAACAGACCTCCTTATTTCTAGGATAGGCTACGTGGAGGCCACCAGTTCTGCCAAGACGCCTGGATATAATGACATTCCATAACAAACCACATCTAGTTGGGGCATCAGTCCTAAAAACCCAGGGTCTACACTTGGCACTACAGACACTAGATCCCCTGATCAACCGCTGAGATCTCCACGAGGCCAGGAATTTCATTCTACAACAAATACTATGAGGTATTATTAGTCATTTATGACCTAGGCACGAAGTTTGTCTTCATGGGGCAGGTTTAGGTACAGGTTCAATAAATAACACCAGTGGAGCTTCTGCAAAGCCACAAAATCAGGTTATATATACTGCTTCTCAAAATGTGCCACTCTTGAGACTCTAACAGTGCTCCAACTTTATCTTACTGAACTTCCTGCCAATGGAAATGACAAAACCTGGGAAAACCAAAGGTAAGGAGAAGACAGCAAAGGTAAGGGTGAGTTACCTGCACTGGCTCCAGATACCGCTTTGGAAATGGCACTGCTGGAAATCGCTCTATTTCGCTTCATGATCTCTTCAAATTCTGCTTCGCTCACTGTGGAGGGCGGAGGGCCCGAGTCTCGGCTGCACAGAAACAACACTTCTGATTGCCCACACCCCTTATTATCTTTACCATACCCTACAGTACGATGTCAATTAATCATGCTCTCCTATATAACGTCTTAAGTGGTTCTCACCCTGTTCATATTTTATGTGTTCACATTCTCTTCAAGGACAGGACTGACATCGTGTTCTTTTGTAATTTTGGCATGACCTAATAGCACTAGGCATTCCCAGCATCCCTAATAGCCACTTATGGCGCTCAATTTAATCAAGCTCCTTAAAAAGGGATGTGAAAGGCATGGTTTGGGTCAAGAGACTAAGATGCAACCAAAACACCAAATAAAAAAGGTTACCTAACAGACAGTTAACTACTTCCCAGGACTCAACACTGTGGCAACAGAGTTTCCACAAGGGAAAACACAAGAATTCACGCTCACTTACTTCCTCAGGGGAGAACAAAATGCTTAACACATGGTCTACCCTACTATACCTGGCTCAGATCAGAAAGGAACAAGATAGTCCTTACCTGCCATGGTGGTTATAGGGTGCTGAGGCCTTCATGTAAGTATCTGGTGGAGGCCCCACTGTAGCATTTGGTGGGGGGAAGAAGGCTGGATTGAGGTGAAGGGCAGGTGGGATGGCCCCAGGGGGAGGTACAGCCAGATGAGGAGGTAATCGAGGAGGAGGGGGCATGAGATGCTGGTAGTGGATGCCAGGAGGAGGAGGAGGGACCCCAAAGCTTGAGGAGAGAGGGGGTGGGGGTGGAATTGGGGGTGGGGGCAGACCCATCAGGGGGAGGGCTGAAGGAGGGCGATTGAAGTAGGGCAGCACACTGGGGGGCTTATCCACACGGGCAGATGAGGGTACAAGGTTCTCAGAGGGTGTGGCCCGTCCATCAGCAGAATCACTAGAATCCCGGGAATGGGCCCGTGGAGGTATTCCTATGAAGCAAAACAGAACTAACATTACTGCCCAGGCTTTACACGTACCCACGGGACCAGCTCATCCTTCAGCAAGAGTCCTCTGACACCACACTGAGGAAGGCGACAGGTAGCTGAGAAAGAAGATGAAATCATCGGCTCCCTTTTCTTTGGCCTCAGAAAAAAAGGCAAGCGAGTTAAGTCATAAACCCAGACAGCACTATCACTCTGTTTGTCAGAGAATGCTCTTTATCCAGAACTCTCAGTGCTTTATACTTAATTTATCCTCAGATTTGCTTTCAATTTCTAAATGCAGGATCCTAATTAACCCCCAAGAAAATGACCTGTTCAAGTATGTTCATTACTGTTCAGCTGGATTCAAGCAGATGTGAAATCCCAGGGCCCTTCTCCTTCGACCAGTACTAGTTGATCTTAGACTAATGTGCTAACATACACTCGAAATTCTCTTTGCCGTGGCACTATGGCCAGGGAATTTGGGAAAAGAGAAGGGAGGGCAGGGGACATATTTCTTCCAACCATATACTAAAACTAGTCACTGGGACGGGGAACAGACATATACCACAGAAGCCTTGGAGGTCAAGTTGAGAGGTAGGGAGAAAATGGGAGGTAAGCCAAGATAAGATGTGCCCACAGAACGAGCAGAAGGCACACAGCCGAGAGCAGGGACTCCTAGTAAAAGCTTAGTGAAAAACAAGCCTCACACCTGGGGAACTCCCACTATATTTCAGTGGCCCAAACACTGTACCCCACAGGGCAGCCTACCAGGGAACATCACCATAGCACCTTGGTATGGTGTTGTGCACAACAGGGACTCAAACATGCTTGTGTGCAGCTGGGAATGGGGTTGTAAACTGTCAAGTCACCCAGTTAAACTTGTTCACTCTCCCAATTTAACAGTCGACTCCAAGCCTGGTTAGTGTGGAATTGAACAGAAGAACACGATCACACGGCCTTAAAGGTCTTGCTGGGAGGCAAAGATGCCATTAGTAGTCAAATGTGGACAGAAAGGAGAGCGCTCCGTAAACTAACACTTGCTGGTAGACACAACTCCAGGTTCAAACACAGGGGGAGGGGGTCCATCACCCAGCAACCACAGAGCTTTCTTCACCGTAGCGTATCACCAGTGCCTGTCACGGCACACTTGTGCTTTTCGTGCCTCAAACACATGGCAACTTGTCTCTTCCCTGAGTTCTCTCAAATCGAAGAAAGAGGTATTAGCACGTGTGATCCTCTGAAAGTTCGCCATCTTCTCGGTTACTGTTCCCACTTCTGCACGGGTTCTGTTTTGTATCTATGGCTACAATCCCAAGAGCAGCAACCATTTTTATGCGGAGGAAGTCCACCAGCTGTACTCAGTGACTTAACAGAGCCCAAGTCTGTCAACATGACAGAGCAGACCACCACCACTCAGTCACTACCATTATTTCAGCAAAGAACAGGAACACTGAGTAAGCAGCCAGGTGGAGGTAGGAATGTTATCCCTAATGCGACTGTCAATTTATGCATCTTAGGAAAGTCAGAAGAGGGTTGAATTACATAAAGGCTCTGAAACAGAAACTTGAAAATTCAAGTTGTCAAGGAAGAAAAGTGTGTGCCTTTTAACCCAGAGCAATGGGAGCTCACACTACACCCATCTAGGCTCTCAAACTAGTTAAAAGAACAGTTTTTCCTGTGCAAGAGACAAGTGGCCAGATTTTCACCTTCAATCAATCAATACAAGGCGCTATCTTGAGAGCAGGACCTAAGAAATGACAGAACGTAGGCGGTGAGTCTGTCCCCCTCCCCCGCCACCCCCGCTGTCAGAAAAGAAAAGTAAAGCCAGTTGGCGGCTTCAGGCAGGGCCTTGCAGGGTGGCTGCACCTGGTGAGGTCAGGACAATCCAAGGTCTGGTCCTCAGGTTTCGCAGGTTCAGAAACTCGATTTTAACAGTACATCCAGGGGTGATTGTACCCTAGGAAACTGATTCACGCTAACCAAACTCACAAGAGACTGATTCATAAACCAGAATGCCAATTTATTAATTTACAATGAGAAATATAACTGCCAAGCAGACCGGAATACTTGTGTCGGCTGGTCAGCGCATTCTCTTCCCAGTAGGAGAGCCTAGTTGGGAAACCAAATTAGTATCAGAAGGTGGCTTGGTGAGTACAGAATCAGAACAAAGGGAGCAAGGTGAACTTAAGTGATACCATCATCAAGCTAAGGTAGTAAATATGATGCAGCTTTATTAGTGGGAAGGATCTGCCAAGCAGACTAAAATACCTGGTCACCGAAAGGGCACCCTCTCCCCCAGACAATGCTAGAAAAACACTGTGAAATTCTTATCTTCCAGCCCTCCTTTTGGTTGATTCCTTACAGAGCACCCTTCCAATATAGGTTTATGACAAGATTATAGCCATCTTTTATACCTATTACCAACACATTAGGGTGGCTGCTGCTTGTTAATTAATAGAGGGCACAGGTTACAATTAAGCGCATACACTGATTTTTTAGATAGAAACACGTAATTTAGAGTTGACAGGAACTTTAAACATCACGTATCTACTTCAGAGAAGGGAAGAGGTCCTAAGCAGTAAAGTGACTTGCCCAAGGTCACACAATGAGTTAGTGGCAGAACCAAACTATAACTTGAACCTACCTCTCAGCACAGTGTTCTTTCTTGTACACAGCCTCAAGTTTGGGTCTACTAACTGACCACGCCACCACCCATAACCCCCACCACCCACCCCCGCGCCCCACACTGTAGGCAGAGCCCACAACACAGCAAACAACCCCACAAACTTGCCCCCCTTCAGACAGATGGTCTCCACGTACCCCCTCTTGGGACTCGGACGCACTCACGTTTCCGAGCCTGTGCCTCAAACTGTGACAGGTTCTGCCGGGTGGCCGGCCTCACGTCCACTTTTTCTCCATTAAGAACTTTTCCTGGCAGGAGTTCCAACAATTTGTGGACAGAGTTTTCAGAGGCTACCACCACCTCAGCATACCTTGGGGAAGAAAAATTGAAAACGAGTGAGATCTACTAGCCGAACAAGAGAGGGACAAAGAAACACTCTTCTGCTTTTAGTGAAAATTGGTAAAGCAAAAGAAAGATTTCTTGCTAATATAACATATACAAAACCACCCTTGATAAAAAGGTGTCACCCTTTAATCTTCCTATTTATTTGGAATTAGAAATCAGCTTTCTTCGCCTCTCAATGGATGGACATTGTTACACTGCAGCTAGGTCCCCATTCTACAGCAGTGTGCCAAAACCAAGGAAATAATCCTGGCCAGGGGTAGGAGGGATTAAAATCCAGGGTCAAAATACAGTGTAGATCTGTTATCCTAAAGGTGACAAGCTAAAAGGGGCTTCTCAAATCCAGACCTCACCCTTTGGACTGGCCATTTGCTCGATTCTCTGCAAATTTCAACTCCACCACATCATAGACTCCTATAGAGCGAATAACCTGGATCAGCTGCTGGTCTGTAGTCCACTGGGGCCGGCAAGATGGAAAAGGAAGAAATGTCAACAGCTACACCCCCGCCCCACCTAGAATGTCCCAAACCCTTTCACCAAACCTAGGATTCTAGTCACAACCACGACCTCCCAGAGAAACCCTAAAGTCCATCAACATTTCAATTAGTGCAGGCTTTTCTTATTATCCTCATCCATACAGAATCCCAAAACTTCCCACCCCCTCCCCAATCCCCGTCTTTTGAGATTAAGAAGATTAAAACCTATTTTAACTTTGACTGCCATTTGGGCTGGCTGGTCATCGGTTCAAACACTGATTATTAGCAGCTTTCATTACAGAGCTGACAGGCTACAGTTTGACCACTGTCAGGAGTATGTTCATTTTCTAATTTGGGCTCTCCCTCTACGAGTCCCAAAACATGTTATACAAGAACTTTTGCAGAACAACAATCAGCACCTACCCCAAGTATACTAGAACTATCAAGGTCTTTGATTCCTGTCACCCATCGTTATCAAAGGACCGTCTAATGACCACCAAGAGTTCAAGGTGCTCATTCTGAAATCTCATCCCACAGATGACCCTACTGGACATAAAGCCCCAGGGTCAGGGGCATTAACAAGATGGCAGAAAAAGCAACTACCCACTTAATCATTGCTTTCTTCGGCACCAGTACGTCCTCAGGATAGTTCTCTTTCAGAGATCAATCCAACCTGATCCCAGGAAAAAGAAATCCAACCCCATCAGAGCACAAAACAGTGCAACAGTGGTTTTTGAAAATGCCATCACCTCCCAGTGCTCTCCCTCCAGCCTACCCATGGGCCTTTTTGGTTCCCCATGCTCACCCAGGAGAAGCTGCCCACATAGACAGCAGCTCGCCTATTACGCAGGCCACTGTACGTGTACAGGATTGCAGGGCTCTTGTTATTGGGCTTGGGAGACGGCTCCTGGCGAACAGGGGGAGGTGGCTCAGTGCTGCTGCTTCTGTCATCTGAGGGCTGTGAGGTGGCTGTCAACACGTCATCATACAGGTCAATCTGATCTGTATTGTTGAACTCCGGGTCCTAAGAGATGAGGGGTTGACAAAGGTGGGTTTGCAGACCTTCCACTGGGTTCATTCTATTTCATTCTAGTTCACTTAGAATCCGTGGTCAAATACTTCATAAAACAACGTGTAAAACTTCTTTGTCCTACTCCAGGAAACTAGGTAAGAATAATTTTCTTTTAAGAATAATATTTCACTTAAAACCATTTCATTGAATTATGCTTCTGTAGGTTTTTCTTCTAAGACCCTGTTAGTAGTCTGTGACGTTTCCAGCTTCAGCCAGCTGTGAGAATCAAAAAGTCATGGTGATTAAACAAGCAAACTGAGAATGCATAAAGATGCACCTGCTACCGCTACCAAAGAGGTCAGCTTCTAAAGGCCACATCTAAGACACAGCAATGAAAACTTGCTTTCACCATCTCATGCTGCTTCCACAATCAAGAGTTACACAAAACTTACTACTCTATTTAATCAGAAAGACAGTATATTCATTTAGAAGGAAAAAACATATGAAAGTGGAAACTAGAATGCAAAAAAGAATTGGGAGTTACTGGTTTAAACTTTTACATTTACACAAATGATTTAGAGAGGCTCTGAAACTCAGTCAGTCCACAATCCCGTCTTTCTACTAACCACCAAAGAAACTTTAAAAAAAAAAGGGGTGGGGGGAGGAATAACTCTGGGAGATTTTCCCTTACTATTTCTCAAATGACAATGCAGGTCCAATACATTACTATGACACTTATATGAGAGACTTTTGGGAGGAACACCAAAGACATTCAATGATACACAAAAACAGTGAAGTTCTCTAAAATAGAAGGGCAGAGGGGCGCCTGGGTGGCTCAGTCGGTTAAGCAGCCGACTTCGGCTCAGGTCATGATCTCGCAGTCCGTGAGTTCGAGCCCCGCGTCGGGCTCTGTGCTGACAGCTCAGAGCCTGGAGCCTGTTTCAGGTTCTGTGTCTCCCTCTCTCTGACCCTCCCCCGTTCATGCTCTGTCTCTCTCTGTCTCAAAAATAAAATAAACGTTAAAAAAAAATTTTTTTTGGGGGCGCCTGGGTGGCGCAGTCGGTTAAGCGTCCGACTTCAGCCAGGTCACGATCTCGCGGTCCGTGAGTTCGAGCCCTGCGTCGGGCTCTGGGCTGATGGCTCAGAGCCTGGAGCCTGTTTCCGATTCTGTGTCTCCCTCTCTCTCTGCCCCTCCCCCGTTCATGCTCTGTCTCTCTCTGTCCCAAAAATAAATAAACGTTAAAAAAAAAAATAAAAAAAATAAAATAAAATAAAAAATTTTTTTTTTTTTTTAAATAAAATAGAAGGGCAGAAAACAGGCCAAGCCCCCATGGCCCAAACTGTGTCACGATTAGCATTTACAATGTGGACACGTACTCTGAAAGACACATGAAATATACTTTGTGTGTATGTGATATATTGCTGTTATGGACTGAATGCCTGTGGCCCCTCCAAAGTGCATGTGCTGAAACCCTCTTCCCCGGTGTGATGGTATTAGGAGGAGGGGCCTTTGGGAGATAACCGAAATTAAATGAGGTTTTGAGGGGGAACCCTCATGAAAAGGATTAGTACCCATATAAAAGCCAAGAGAAAGCATGTCTGCTTTGCATCTCTGCTCAGCCTGCTGGCATTCTGCACCCAGAAGAGGGCCCTCACCAGAACCCAAACCTGATTTTAGTCTTCCAGTTTCCAGAACAGGGAGATACATTTCTGTTGTTTATAAGCACTGTTTGGTATTTTGTTACAGCAGCCTAAATTAACACTATATACCCCCAATCCTAAAACCACAAGAACTACTGCCAAGTGACCTCAACGTTTCAGATTTTGCAATGTTATCTCAGAGAGCTCTTTTTAAGGATCAGTGTTTTCTCAGATAACGTTCTAAAACATCCCGACCATGCTAAAGATGCTGCTGCCAAAGTGACAGACAGAAGTTCAAAGTGTTTTAGGGGAACTACAGCTCATCATGTCATTGCTGTGTTTTTAAAAAGGAAACAAAGAAGAACCTACGTTAGGTAACTTGTCTACTTCTCTGAAGGAGAGCACTTCCTATGATGTAACTCAGGATAGGAAGTTCCAGTAACTTTCTCTGTTCAATTCCATCACAACAACTGCAGATTCTAAAATGAGACTAGAGAGGAGACTCACTACGAGATTCATTCCTAGACCTATATACCATCACAAAGTTCTGGAAACAATTTTTTAGTTCCTCAGTTCATCTGAAGAACAATGGAAGAACGTGCACACAAAAATAGCATTACTGGACTGTTCTGGTAGTGAAGGGGGAAAGGGTTCTACTCCCTGAGGCATGTAAATAATTCCAAATATTACAAATACCCTAAAAACCCCTATAAGAGGAGCGTATACACTTGCTAAAACATCAGAAATAGGATGGCAAAAGAGAATAACCTTTTTATTTTTTTTTAAGTTTATTTATTCAGGGGCGCCTGGATGGCTCAGTTGGTTGAGCATCCGGCTTTGGCTCAGGTCATGATCTCACGGTTCGTGAGTTCGGGCCCCGCATCGGGCTCTGTGCTGACAGCTCAGCGCCTGGAGCCTGCTTCCGATTCTGTCTCTCCCTCTCTCTCTGCCCCTCCCCCACATGCGCTCTCTCTCTGCCTCTCAAAAATAAAGAATACTGAAAAAAAAATTAAAGTTTATTCATTTTGAGGGAGAGAGCACATGCGAGCGGGAGAGGGGTAGAGAGAGAGAGAGAGAGAGAGAGAGAGAGAGAGAGAATTAAGCAGGCTCTGCGCTGACAGAGCTGGGCTCTGGGCTCGATCTCATGAACTGTGAGATCATGACCTGAGCTGAAACCAAGAGTTGGATGCTTAACTGAGGCACCCCAAGACAGACCTTTTTGGAGGTGACTTGCAAGTAAGAAAAGGAATTGAGATAAATAAGCACAAAAAGACTGTTCTAGATAGTCAATTTATAAATAAGTAAGGATCTTCCATAAAGAGTATGTAAAGAACAGGAAGAGAAGCTAACACTGGAGAGCACAGGGGGGATAATAAGGGGAGTACAGCGAAGGGCTAAAAACTTGACAAACACAATGTGCGTAAAATACTTCACAGCTATTATGTCTCAGGAATTGCAACTCTAGACAAAATCATTTATTTCCTTATTCCTGTACTAAGTATGGTGATACACCCTTGTGGTTCAAAGGAAGAAGATGGAAACCGCTTGAGCCTCTTCAACGTTCTAATCCTTAGAGAGCAATAGTCCACACCAGAAATAAAAAAATTCATTTCTTTATTTACTGAGTGTTTCTTTATTTTTGAGAAGGAGAGAGAGAGTGTGTGCAGGGGAGGGGCAGAGGATTCGAAGCGGGCTCCACTCTCACAGCAGACAGCCTGACGTGGGACCCCAACTCACGAACCGTTGAGATCATGACCTGAGTCAAAGTTGGGAGCTTAACGGACTGAGCCACCCAAGCACCCCACTTCTTAAATTTAAATCGAGGATTTTGAAATGGAACTTAAAGGGAATAAAGAAACACACCATCTTGGATACTCAGTGGAACCAAATTAGGATTCCTTCCGGCACTATCTGTGATTCAGAGATGCGAATCTAAAAGTTATAATACAAAAATCACCACTGATACTTGGGTAGTGAACTAGCGTGCAGATTTGGGCCAGCTTAGAGTTCACATACGTGACCAGGAAACCTCCCATACCGCAAGCCTAGGCAAACAATCTACTCTTTTAGGGACCCTTAGAGAACACGGTAAGACTCAAATCCTGAAAAACCTTGTACATGATTACCTTACCACTTTAAGAAGCACAAAAGGATTCAATGAATCCAAAACTGTCACAAGATTCAAATGGTTTCTCTGGGCCATAGAACCTGGGAACTGTTCTGATGCACAGAGCAGGCCTGTGGAGGAGTCTGTTGAAGAAACAACGTATCAAGTTGTGTCTGAATTTAAGTCTACTGGCAACACCAAGTCATTTTAAGTTCTTGAGCTGGTAAGAGAAAAACAGATAAGGCCTTGAAGCTTTTCTGATTACCAAATGAGCTGGCGATTTACTCAGTGTTGAATTAGGTTAAAGCAAAATCTAATTCTACAAATTAAGGGAAAAATACAATGTTTTATGTGCACTGATGCCAAAGGTTTAGTTCCAGGGAGATTAAAAAGTATGTATTCGTATTTAAAACTGATTATATCAGGAAGAATTTTGTGTTTAATCGTATAGGAAGAACTGTGGCGGTCTCAAGAAGCTCTTTAGATAAAAAACAACTTGCATGATTCTGAATTTAAGGAAGAACCTTTCCACCTGTATGTTCAATGTTTCTACCCTCCAACCCCCTTTTCCTGATATCTGAGAGAAGAAAGGTTAGCATTTATTTTTCTCAAAGCAACCTACTCAATGTTCCTTTTAATTGTAACTAAAGCTCAAAGTTTTTGGCTTTATGACGACTGTCTCCAGTCCTCACCTCATGCCTGCCTTCCTTGCCACTATCCACTGCCCTCAACCGCCAGGAATGGAACGTCTTTTGAACACAGGGATCCATTTGTTCCCCATTCCCTCACTGGTCTTGACACAGTGCCTAGCAAACAGAAATTGCTCAATAAATACTTGATGAAAATAGCAAAGAGAACTGGGTAGTGTGCAAAGCACCTTGCTTAGCACAAGGTACAGAGAGAAACACTCAGCAAAGCGGCAGCTCTCACTCACTTTTCCAGAGTACCTCCCAGCCCAAGAGAGCAGCTGTGAATTTCAAGACTCCCGATGTGACGGGAGTAAAACAGTTCGGCAAAAAGAGGCTTTTATAGCACGTTACAGGGGATCAGGGAGTCAGCACCACAGGGTTCCATCTAGAAACTGTTCATTTTGCCTGGGGACCAGAGTACCATGTGACAAGATTCTTGAGCATGGGTTCTTGAGCTTGGGATGAATCCTTAATATTCTTAAAACATTCTAAAACACAATCTGTACTGGCTGCCTTCAGTCTAACCTTGCTTTTTACAATGCTTGCCAAACAAAACCTTAATCATTTCTTTAGCAGCCTCCCAATTACACTAAAACCGGCTTTACCAAAAATTTACTCATGAGAGGAGCACTCCTCCCTGGACCTTCCATAAATGGACATGATATTCAAAATCTGTACTTCTTCCAACTTGCCAAGCATTAATTATTGTCTATTTGATACAAACGTCTACTAGATTCCACACACCATCTTTGGCCTTACACCCATAAACAAGCCTTTTTTTTTTTTTTAAACGTTTATTTATTTTTGAGACAGAGAGAGACAGAGCATGAACGGGGGAGGGTCAGAGAGAGAGAGGGAGACACAGAATCGGAAACAGGCTCCAGGCTCCAAGCTGTCAGCACAGAGCCTGACGCGGGGCTCGAACTCACGAACCGCGAGATCATGACCTGAGCTGAAGTCGGACGCTCAACCGACCGAGCCACCCAGCCACCCCAGGTCTTTTTTAACTAAAGACACAGGAGAACAAATTGTTGAGGCCAAAGACACGGCAGCGACCACTGGATAAGGTCTGTGCCTTGACTATACCCTATAAGTTATACTGCTTAACAAATTCTGAAATTCCATTTTCTAAGACCAAATGTGACTAGACCTATCCTGTTCTGCTCATTTCTCAAACTGATTCAGCAGCATGGTTATCTACCTATAGAGAAGAAAATTAAGGGGGGAAAAAGGGTTTTTATTAATAACTATCCTTCCTATCATGTACTAAAAACAAAACAAAAAAATGAAAACCACCCATAGCTTGTAAATAGTAAAGGTCTGATTCAAAGTAATATGGAAAACTCAGGAAAACAATGGTTGTAACTAAACTGATATACTGAACCTTTCTATTCAGCCATAATTATTTGACTTGTTTGAGCTCAAAAATTTTTTTCACGTATTTAGGTCAACATGTAGATGACTCCAATATACCTGAGGAGACGTGGGAAAATGACTATTAAAAAGTATAACTGATGAAGCTGTATGATGGGTACAAGATCATTATACTAATCTCTCTACTTTTGTATTTTAACGTCTCCATGTTAAAATGGCATAATGTGTTAATTTTTTTTTTTTTTTAACGCAAACTTTTGCCAAGTGTACAGAACCTCTTCTGTTGCCTTGTATAAAAGTCAGGGTCCAACCAGGGCACTCTCCTTCCCTAGTCTCTTCTTTTTACCCTCTTTCCAGGTTCTTGTGTGTATGCATTGAAAGACACCAATGAAAGAACAAGTTTACTCAAGTAAAATGGTGCTGAAAACAATCCAGGCAAGATACTACTAAGTTTTAAAAAGAGACTTTGAGAGGTGCCTGGGTGGCTCAGTTGGTTGAGTGACTGACTCCTGATTTTGGCTCAGGTCATGATCCCACGGTCATGGGATCAAGCCCCACTACAGGCTCTGCGCTGAATGTGGAGCCTGCTTAAGATTCTCTTTCTGTCTCTCTCTCTCTCACTCTCTCCCTCCCTCTGCCCCTCTCCCCCACTAGCACGCCCTCTAAATAAATAAATGAATGAAAGTTTGGTAGAATTTATCAAAAAAGTAGAATAAAAAGAGACTTCAGAACATTCTTGAGCTTGACCTCAATATATTACTGTTTCAAGGAAAATCACCATGTAATGTTCCTTGACGTAACATAAAGAGATCAACAAATCCACAGGTCTATACCTGCTTTTTAACTGGTTTTCCCTCAAAACAATGAGATTCAACAATAAAATAAAATTTATTACACCAAAATGCCTACGCACCGCTGAAGACTGGAGTCAAACTACTTACAGGAAGAAGTAAAGCCCAGAACAGTCAGAATGGAGCTTCAACTGATTGTTCAAGTATCTTTTATAGTGTGCCTTTGCACTGCCTCATGGAGGAGGAGACTACGTTTCTCCAGCTGCCGTTTGAAAGAGTCACAAAGGAACGGGTATGAACACCGTCTTCACGAATACTACAGCAAACATAATTCTGGTTTTTAAGTGTGCTCAGTCTCTGAGCAGACTGGCACCCAACTCTGGCCTCCTGGGGGAGCAAGTTCCACAGGTTGATCCCCATTCTATTAAACCTGATTTTTATTTGCTCTTAAACCAAAGCTTGTAAAATTAAGCCTGGAGGCTTAAAATTAACATAAAGCGGAACGGTCAGAAGTCTCGAAAGTCTCTGATAGAGGAAACATTTTAGACCCTACAGAGGGATGTTCAGGCCTAGCAAAGACTGCCATAGCCTGGAACCACCGTAAGTTTGGGGAAAGTGATTCCTCAGCTGATCCAGGAAAATCCAATGCTCCCGATGACCCCTCACCTGATTGAACTCCTCGTCAGCATATATATCAATCAAGTCCACTCCTTCTGACATGGCTCCGGAAGGAAGATCGCGAGCCCGGAGAACCGACCAAGTAAGAAAGATGCCACTGCGGTATCCTGGAAGAGGCAAGAGTGAGAAGGCGTGAGGGTCCCGGGCTGGGAGGAGAGCAATGGTTGCCAACCTCCAGTCTCCAGAGACGCAGCATCCCGGCAGCCCAAGCTCGGTCCCACCCGCTCCGCCCCGCCCCCGGCCTCGCGCCGCCCCTCGCTCTCCCAGGCCGCCGGGGCTCGCGGGGCTCGCTGCCCATCACCCTCGGGCCCGACCCGAGTTGCGCCGCAGCTGCCCGCGGCGCGACGGAAAAGTCCAGGCCTCTGCTCCTAGGGGCCCTGGGACGGCGCTGCGAAGAACGACCGCGGCGAAGCCCGCTGCCCCAGCCCGCCGCACCTGCCTAGGCCCCAGAGCGGCCCCGGCTTGCGTCCCTGCGGGTCGCGGAGCTCCAGCCGCCTTCGCTCCCCACCCAGGCCCAGTCCTCGCCCCCGGCTAGGCCCGCCCCGCTCCCTCCCCACAGACTCGGCCCGGCGCCCTCGGCCTCCTCCCTCAAAGGCCCGCGCCTCCCTCCGCCCGCCGACTCCGGCTGCCCCAAACTCAACCGACCCCCTCCCAGTTTCAGCGCTGGCCCCGAGCCCTCTTCCGGCCCAGCCGGCCCCCGGCCGCGCGCCCCCGTTACCGGGAATATGGCGGCGGCGGCGGCGAGTCCGGACTAGGCCCGAAGCGCGCGAACCGCTCTCGGTCCCAGGTCCCGCCCCCCCCCCGCCGCTGGCGTCACACGCACAGCCACTTCCGCCATACGCAGGGACTCATCTTCCGGCTCAGGGCCTCAGAGCAGAAGTCCACAGTTCAGGCGTCCGGAAGTGCCTGGGCCACAGGCTTCCGGTGAAGGTCGGGAAGGATGGCGGTGGCCACCATGTTCCCGGGTCTGGCACGGGTGAGGAGAGTGGAGGTTTTAGGGTCCTGGGCAGGCCGTAGTGGGGACTGAGTCTCGTCTTCCAACGCAGTCATGGAGACTGCGAGGAGCGTCCAGCTGCTTGATAGCCCAGGGCAAGGGCAGACCCAAGGAGAGATCCGTCTTGAAACATAGGAGATTCAGGTCACATCCACTCTTCTGAGCCCACTGTGTGCCTGACTCGTGCGAGACCCAATTCAGATTTCACCTGTTCCCCAGGTGGAGCTGGCTGCACCGCCTCTGTGCGCCGCTTCTCTCTGTTCTTGAGTCTCTGTTCTTATGCGTCTAATACATGTTAGGATTTCACATCGTAGATTTTTTTTTTCTTTTTTAATGCAGGCATTTCAGACTGTAAACTTCTCTCTACTTTTTTATTGCACCTCATAAGTTTTTGTATGTTGTGTTTTCGCTTGTCTCGGGATGTTTTGGAATTCCCCTTTTGATTCCTTCTTTGACCCGTTAGAACTATTGGTTTATTCATCACCTAGAGTGTGTTCATTTTCACATATTTGTGAATTTTCCAGTTTTCCTTCTACTGTGGATCTCTAGTTTTAGTTCATTGTGGTCAGAAAAGATACTTTGTGTGATGTTAACCTTTTTTAATTGGGTAAGACTTGTTTTGCAACCTAAGGTGATCTGTCTTGGAGAATATTCCCAGGGTGCTTGCAAAGAATGTGCTCTGCTGGAATGTTCTGGATGTGTCCGTTTTGGTCCACTTGATCTATAGTGTTGTTAAGGTCTTCTGTTTACTTATTGATCTTCTGTCCAGATGTTCTATCCATTGATAGATATCCATTGATACCTATCCAATGATAGATATCCATTGAATGTGGAGTACTGAAATCTATTTTTATTGTTTTGCTGTTTCTTTCTTCAGTTCTGTCAATGTTTGCTTCGCGTGTTTGGGTGCTCTGATGTTGGCTGCATGTATGTTTATGATTGTTACATATTCCTGGTGCATTGATCCTTTTATCATTCTATAATAATGTTCCTTATCTCTTGTGACAGTTTTTGACCCAAAGCCTATTTTGGCTGACATAAGTAGTGCCATCTTTGCTCTTTGGTTACCATTTGCACGGGTTATCTTTTTTTTCATCCTTTCGCTTTTCAGCCTGTGTAGTCTTATATCTAAAAGGAGTCTTTTGTAGCAGCTTATAGTTGGATCCTGTTTTGTTTTGTGTTTTTAATTTTTTTTAATGTTTATTTATTTTTGACAGAGACCGAGCATGAGTGGAGGAGGGGCAGAGAGCGAGGGAGACATAGAATCCAAAGCAGGCTCCAGGCCCCGAGCTGTCAGCACAGAGCCCAACGAGGGGCTCAGATGAGCCGGGAGATCATGACCTGAGCCGAAGTCGGACACTTGACCGACTGAGCCACCCAGGCGCCCCTGGATCCTGTTTTTTAATCCATCTAGCCACTCTAGTGTTTTGTTTGGAGAGTTTAGTTCATTTATGTGTAATTACTGATCGAGAAGAACTTACTATTGCCATTTTGTTTTCTATCCATCTTGTAGCTTTTGTGTCCCTTTTTTCCTCTCTTGTTATTATCCTTTGTGTTTCATTGTTTTGTTTCGTTTGTAGAGACCGGCTTTAATCCTTTTCTCATTTTCTGTATGTATCTTCTATGGGTATTTTCTTTTTGGTTACCATTGGGCTTACATGAAGCATAATCTATTTTAAGATGATAGCAATTTAACTCTACTGTCATTGCAAAAAAAACTACTCTTTTACTCCTCCCGCTTTATGTTTTTGATGTCGCGACTGCATATTTTTATATTGCGTACCTATTAGTATATTTTGTTATTTTTTGATGTTTTTCTCTTTTAACTTCTGTACTAGCATTAAAAGTGATTTACAGGGGCGCCTGGGTGGCGCAGTCGGTTAAGCGTCCGACTTCAACCAGGTCACGATCTCGCGGTCCGGGAGTTCGAGCCCCGCGTCAGGCTCTGGGCTGATAGCTCAGAGCCTGGAGCCTGTTTCGGATTCTGTGTCTCCCTCTCTCTCTGCCCCTCGCCCGTTCATGCTCTGTCTCTCTCTGTCCCAAAAATAAATAAACGTTGAAAAAAAAAATTAAAAAAAAAAAAACACTAAAAAAAAAAAAAAGTGATTTACCTATCACTTACAATATTACAGTATTCTGTATTTGTCATATATTTATCTTTACCAGTGATCTTTATGCTTTCATATGCTTTTGTATTGTTTTCTATTGTCCTTTGGGTCCTTTGGGCTTCTTGAATTTGGATGTCCAAACTTCCCCAAATTTGGCAAGTTTCTGGCCATTTCTTTTTTTTTTAATTTATTTTTTTTAATGTTTTATTTATTTATTTATTTATTTATTTATTTATTTTTTTAAATTTTTTTTTTTCAACGTTTATTTATTTTGGGGACAGAGAGAGACAGAGCATGAACGGGGGAGGGGCAGAGAGAGAGGGAGACACAGAATCCGAAACAGGCTCCAGGCTCTGAGCCATCAGCCCAGAGCCCGACGCGGGGCTCGAACTCACGGAGTGCGAGATCGTGACCTGGCTGAAGTCGGACGCTTAACCGACTGCGCCACCCAGGCGCCCCTGTTTTATTTATTTTTAAGACAGAGAGAGACAGAGCATGAGTGGGGATGGGCAGAGAGAGAGGGAGACACAGAATCTGAAGCAGGCTCCAGGCTCTGAGCTGTCGGCACAGAAC
This sequence comes from Herpailurus yagouaroundi, assembly GCF_014898765.1. Lineage (NCBI taxonomy): Eukaryota > Metazoa > Chordata > Mammalia > Carnivora > Felidae > Herpailurus > Herpailurus yagouaroundi. The sequence goes on along the minus strand of NW_024412418.1, from coordinate 650,934 downwards.
CTGACATGGGGCTCGAACTCACGAACCGTGAGATCGTGACCTGAACTGAAGTCGGACGCTCAACCGACTGAGCCACCCAGGCGCCCCTCTGGTCATCTCTTTGTATTAATTTCTTTTTTTTGGTAAGCTGTACACCCGATGTGGGGCTCAAACTCACAATCCCAAGATCAATAGTCACATGCTCCCACCGACCGAGCCAGCCAGCCACCCCTGGCCATTTCTTTAAATAAGCTTTCTGTCTCTTTTCTCCTTCTGGGACCTCCATAATATTTGTGTTGGCTTGCTTGATGATGTCCCATAAGTCCCTTAGGCATATTTCACTCTTTTTCATTCTTTTTTTTTTTTTTCTTTCTCTGATTGGGAAATTTCAAATCACCTGCCTTTAAGTTTACTGATTCTTTCTTCTGCTTGATCAAGTCTGCTAGTTAACCCCCATAGCGAATTTGTTTTCATTTGGTTATTGTATTCTTTAGCTCCAAAATTTCTGTTTGGTTCTTTTTAATATTTGTCTCTGTTTATATTGTCATTCCATTCATTCACTGTCTTGCAGAGCAAACTGAACATCTTGATGACAGTTGTTTTGAATTCTTTGTCAGGTAATTCATATGCCTCTGTTTCTTAAGGGTTGGCTTCTAGAGATTTATTTTGTTTCTTTGATTGGGCCATGTTTTTTCCTGTTTCTTCGTGTCCCTTGCAAATTTATGTTGAATCCAGGCTTTCAAAAAAAACAGTCTGCTCTCCCAGTCTTTTTAGATTGGCTTTGTGCAAGGAAAGACCTTCAGCGGTCAGCCTGGCTAAAGATTCTGGGAGCCTCTCAAACATTTTTGTGTGGATATATCTTCTCTGGGCTGGTGCATAGAAGTTCTCTATTGGAAGGATTTGCTGACTTCTTATTTCAGGAGCTTCTTACCTGGTTTCTGGATTTCTCATAAAGGGAATCGGTCCATGTATTGTTGTAGAGTTGCTGTCTCCGTGGGAGGAGGGGAGTGGGAGCTTCCTGTTCCACCATCTTGCTGGCATCACTGCCTTCTCGTTGCATCTTGATAGGTTTTACCCTTCTCTAGATTGGGAGTCTTCTGGGGATTAGGAACCATGCCGTCACTGTATACTCAGACTCTAACACAGGCAAGTAACTAAAATATATACAACACCATAAGAACTTCAAGGGAATGCAAAGGAAGGAGAAGATACTTCTGCTGGAGAATTTCTGGAAAGGTACCAGTTAAGAACACATATGCAGTTAGGACCATTTTCTAGTCCTAACTGCAGTCACTATGTGGGTGACCTTGGTAATTATTTAACCTCTTCTAGCCTCAGCTTCCTAAGCTATAAAGTGGGAACAGTATCAACATAACTTCTTAAGGACTAAAGGAGATTGAATGAGCTTAGTACTTAGGAAGTGTTGAGGGAATGACAGTGACGGTAGTTATTATAAAAATGTTTGTGCTTTATTTATTTCAGATGCTTGCTCTGCCAAGGCGCCACCTAGTGTCACCCTCGCTCAGCACGACATCATTCAGCCGTTTCTACAGAGGTGACAGCCCGACAGATTCCCAAAAAGACATGATTGAAATACCTTTACCTCCGTGGCAGGAGCGAACTGATGAATCCATAGAAACCAAAAGAGCCCGGCTGCTCTATGAGAGCAGAAAGAGGGGAATGTTGGAAAACTGTATTCTGCTTAGGTAGGGAAATACGAGTCTCGGCATCGCTTGTCTCATACTGGAGACCGCCTTTTCAGCTTCCTTCTCTCTCTTTCTCGTTTTTAGCCTCTTTGCTAAAGAATACCTGCACCACATGACAGAGAAACAGCTGAACCTGTATGATCGTCTGATTAATGAGCCCAGTAACGACTGGGATATTTACTACTGGGCCACAGGTACTGGGCATGATAAACAAGCAGCATGATATGAGAAATAGGATGGCTTGCGGTGATTTGCGTCTGGAGTTGTAGCCTAGGCAATTTTTTTGCTGTTCATTCACGTAATGGACACTCAACCCAAACACATTCACATTCTTCACATTCTTCAGAGTGAGAAACGGTTTTGCAAAACAAGTGCAAAATGGTTTTGTTACTTAAAGTTCGCTGAGGCCCTGTCTGTCCCGTCCGTGTTCCAGCCAGAAGTCGACGTATAGAAGCACACACCCGATTCTTTATGGATCCTTCTTGAGAAATTCTGCACCGTGCTTCTGCTTACTTTCCATTAGCTACAGTTTAGTCACATGGCTACACCTCATCATAATGAGAAAATACTATAGTCTATGTGTCTAGCTAACTTGGGGGTTCCTTTATTATCAAGGAAAAATGAGAGAACGGGTATTAGGGGACATCGTGTCGTTTCTGTCATACTCTGGGTCTTCGGTTATTATGTTTCCACTCAATATCTGAGTCATAAAATAGACACCATTCTGTAGGTTCCACGTGTAGAGTGTGATGGTACAGAGTCTAGAGATTTATATAGCCATTGGAAAACCCACAAGGTGTGAACTTTTTACGCTCTGGGCTTTTAGTATTGTTGAGTAAAGTTGTATCGTGTGGGCCTACCACAGTTTGTCTATCCATTAACCACTAGAGGGATATCATGTTATTTCCAGTTTTAGGTGATTATGAATAAAGCCACTATAAATGCATATAGCTTTTTGTGGAAGTAGGTTTTAGTTTTTCTAGGGTAGATACCCAGGAGAAGGGTTAATGAGTCCTGTTGTAAGTGTATGTTTATGAGGAACTTTTTCTATAATGGGACAGGTAGTAAATATTTTAGGCTTTGCCGACCATATAGTCTCTGGCGTGATATTCACCTCCTGCCCTTAGAGCATGCAAACTGTCACGGACGATAGGTAAACAATTGAGTGTGACCGTGATGTAATAAGATTATTGACAGGCACTGAACCTTGGATTTCATATAATTTTCACGTGTCGTGAAATGACTTTTTTCCTCAACCATTTAAAAGTCATCCTTAGCTCACAGGCCATAGTTTGCCGACTCCTGTGCAAGTGAAAGGGGCCAGGATCAAAGACTGACCATACAAACTGTATGATTCCATTTGTAGGATATTCTGGGAAAGGCAAAAGTGTAGGGGCATAAAACAGACCAGTGATTGCCAGGGACTGGGTGTGAAGTTCCACATCCTTACCAGCACTTGGTATTATCAGGGTTTTGTTCTTGTTTTTAGCCACTCTAAGTAAGGAGTATGCAGTGGTATTTCACTGTAGTGAATTGGCATGGCTCTGATAATTAAGGATATTGAGGCTCTTTTTTCAGTGTTTATTTGCCATTCCTATATCTTTGCTGATATGTCTCTTCAAATCTTACCCACCTTTATTTTTTTTCTTAATTGGGCTTGTTTTCTAATTGAGTTTTGAGTGTTCTGTATGTTGGATTCAAGTCCTTTATCAGATGATGTGTCTTACAGATTTCTTTTTACTTGTCCATGGCTTGTCTTTTCATTTTCTTAACATTATTTTTCAAAGAGCAGGTTTGTTTTTTTTTAATGTTTATTTATGTTTGATAGAGAGAGAGACAGTGTGAGTGGGGGAAGGACAGAGAGAGAGAGAGAGAGAGAGAGAGAGTCACAGAATCTGAAGCAGGCTCCAGACTCTGAGCTGTCAGCACAGAGACCAACTTGGGGCTCAAACTCGTGACCCGTGATATCAGGACCCAAGCTGAAGTTGGAGGCTTAACCCACTGAGCCAACCAGGAGCCCCGCAAAGAGCAGTTTTTAATTTTGGTGATGTACCATGTTTTATTGGGTGATTTAGTGGATTGTGCATTTGATACTGTATCTCAGAACTCTGCCTGATTCAAAGTCACAAAGATTTTTGCTGTTTTCTTCTAGGAATTGTATAGGTTTATAATCACCTGTTCAGTTTCTCTAAAAAAAAAAAATTCTACTTGGATTTTGATTGGAATTGTGTTAAATCAACAGATCAATTTGGAAAAAATTTTTTTAGCAATTTAGAATTGTCTGATCTATGACCATGCTGTATTTCCATTTATTTAGGCCTTTGACTTCTTTAATCAGCATGTTCTCTATTGTTGTATAACAGATTACCCCAAAACTTACGGATTTAAAACAAACCCACCTTTATTATCTCATCGTTGCTGTGGGTCTGGAATCCAGGCATGGCTTAGCTGGGTCCTGTGCCTTATTCTGTCACGAGGTTACAGTCAAGGTGTCAGCCTGGGTTCGGGAGTCTCATGAGGAGGCTCAGCTAGGGAAGGAGCTGCTTCAAGTTCTCTCTGCTGTTGGCAGAATGAAGTGCCTCACAGGTTCCCCACCTGCAGGCCTGAGTTCCTTGCTGGCTGTTGCCTGGAGGCTGCCTTCTGTTCGTTGTCACCAGCGCCTCTCCCACTTGGCAGCTTGCTTCTTTGGAGCCTGCCAGCTGAGAAGGCGACAAGAGGAGTCCGCTAGTATGACGGAAGTCTCAGTGTTTTGTAACATAATCCCAGAAATGACATTCTGTTATCCTCACCACGTTCTGTTGGTTTGAATTAAAGAGTTCGGTCCAGCGCAGTGTGGGGATGGGGATCACACAAGGGCTTGATACCAAGAGGGGGACCTCAGTGGGGGCCATCCTAGAAGTCTGACTGCTACAATCCGTGTGGTGGAGTTTTCAGCGTTATTTTGGACATCTTTTGCTGGATTTATACCTAGGCAGTTCATGTATTTTGGCGCTGTTATAAATGGTACTTTAAGAAAAGCTTCCAATCTCCCATTGTTGGTGGAATGTCAGAGTATAATTGATTTTTGTATCCTGTGACCTTGCTAAGCTCACTCAGTTCTAGAAGCTATTTTGTAGATTCTTCGGGATTTTCCATGCAGACAGTTGTGTCATTTGTGAAGAGAGATGTTTTTTTTTTCTTCTTTTCCAGTCTGTATTGTATCCCCTTTATATCTTTAATTTGCTTTATTGAACTATCTGGGATGTCTCGTATGCTGAATAGCAGCAGTGAGAGCAGGCATCCTTGCTTTGTTCCCACTGTTGGGGGGAAGTATTCAGTCTTTCACCATTGAATATAATGTTAGCTGGGCGCCTGGGTGGCTCAGTCGGTGAAGTGTCCGACTTCGGCTCAGGTCGTGATCTCATTGCTCGTGAGTTTGAGCCCCGCATCAGGCTCTCTGCTGTTAGCACAGAGCCTGCTTCACATCCTCTGTCCTCCTCTCTCTCTGCCCTCCCCCCGCTTGTGTGTGCATGCGTGTGTGCATGCTCTCAAAAATGAACATTTAAAAAAATAATAATAATAAATAAATAAATAAATAAATAAATAAATAAATAAATAAGTTAGCTGTAGGTTAGTTGTAAATTCCTTTTATCAGATTGAGAAAATTTCCTTCTGGTTCTAGTATATTGAGTGTTTTTCCATAGATACTGAATTTTGTCAGGTGCTTTCTAGGCATTTCTGTAGAAATGATCATTTTTTGGTCATATGATTTTTTTCCCTTTAGTTTATTGATATGATGAATTTTTGACTGATTGGTTTTCAAATATTGAACCAACCTTGCATTACCGTGCTAAACCCCACCTGGGCTTGATAGGTATTTGATTTGCTAATATTTTGAAGATCTCTGTATCTGTCTTCATGAGGGTTTTGGCGGGTAGTTATCTTGTAACGTCATCTGGTTTTGATGGGGGTCGTGCTGTCTTCATAAAATGAGTTGTGAAGTGTTCTCCTTTGTCATTTCCTGAAAGAGTATATAGAATTGGTATTATTTCTTCCTTAAATGTTTGGTAGAATGTGCTAGGGAAGCCATCTGGATCTGAGCTTTTCCCCGTTGGAAGTTTTTAACTATGAAGTCTGATGTTTTATTTTTTACTAGCTGTGGAACAATTCCTGTTAACCCGTTTCTTCTTGGACGAGATTTGTTAGTTTGTGTGTCTTTAATAAGTGCCCATTATCGTAAGCTGGTAAATCTAAGTTGTGGTAGTATTCCCTTTCTCTTTGAATGTCTGAAGAGCCGTAGTGAGGTCCCTCCTTTATTTTTGATGATTTATGGGTTTTTCTTTTTTTCTTGATCAGTCTGGCTAAAAGTTTATCAATTTTATTTATTTTTTTCAGAGAACCAGCGTTTGATTTCATTGATTTTTCTCTATTTTTCTTTTTCTAATTCCATTGATTGCTGCTCATTATTTCCTTTTTTCTGCTTGTGTTCGGCTTAATTTGCTCTTATTTTTTTAGTTTTTTAAGGGGGAGGTTGAGCTCAATGATTTGAGACCACCTTTTCTACTATACACATTTAATGCTGTGAATTTCCCTCTAAGCACTGCTTTAGCTGCATGTTGCCACTTTGGATATGTTAATGTTTTCATTTGCATTCAGTTCAGATTATTTTCTAATTTCCTTTCTGACTTCCTCTTTGATCCGTGAGTTATTTAGAAGTTTCCAGATATTTCTCTGTTATTGATTCCATTGTGACCACAGAACGCACGTTGTATAGTTTTGGTTAAGTTTCTTGAAATTTGTTTTATGGACTGAACTGTGGTCATGATACTTGATAAATGTTTCACGTGCACTTATTTGAACATAACAGGTCTTTTGCACCTGCGGGTGAAGTGTGCTGTAAATGTCAACTAGGTCAGCTTGGTTGATACTATTCTTCATGTCCTCATATTCTGACTGGTTTTCTCTGTACATATCCTGTCAACTAATCAGAGAAGAGTGTCAGAATCTCCAGTTGTAATTGTGGATTTGTCTGTTACTCCTTTCAATTCTCTCAGTTTTTCCTTCATGTATCTTGTAGCTCTGTGGTGTGTGAAGACATATTTAGGATTATTGTATTGATGAATTGATTCTTTTACCATTATATAATGGGTTTTTCTGTCTTTTTTTTTTTTTTTAAGTTTATTCATTTTCAAGAGAGAGCACGAAAAAAACCACATGTGATTATGTTAGAACCACCTAGATAATTTTCCTGTCCTGAGGTTAGCCATGCCGTGTATACAGCCTGATCATGATAGTGAAGACCATTGTGCCCACAATCCTGAAGATTATGCAGGCCCTGTACACCAGGGGAGTGGGAAATACTGAGGGCCAACTTAGAAGTCTGCCTCCCACACCATTCTTTTCCTTTGAACCTGTATTTGTCTTTATATGTATTTTTTAAATTAATTTATTTAAGTAGTCTCTACACCCAGAGTGGGGCTCAGACTCACAAACCTGAGATCCAAGAGTCGCATGCTCTGCCAACCGAGTCAGCCAGGTGGCCCATATCTTTGTCTTTATGTTTAGTTTGAGCTTCTTATCGATAGCATACGTAGTCTCTTTTTCATTCAATCTTACGGTCTCTGTCTTTCCACTGGTGTGTTATATATCATTAAGGAGCAATGTGGTTGAATTAAAATCTACCATCTTTGTTTCCTGTTTTTTCCATCTGTTCTTTTTCCTTTCCCCCTCTATTTCCATGTTTGTTTTTTAGCATTTTAAATTTCACACGACCTCTATTGTTGGTTTATTATTTATACCTCTCGTTATAATTTTTCTAGTGATTGCCGTAGGGTTTACAACCTACATCCTTAATCACAGTGTCTCTTCAAGTGATCTTATACTGAATTGTGTATGAGGTAAGAACTTCACAGTAATATACTCCCAAATCCTCCCTCCCATCTTTTGTGACGCTCTTGACATACTTTTTACTTCTACTTATGCTGTAAGTCTACACTGCATTTCTCCTGCTTCACTTTAGGCAGTTATCTTTAGAGCAGTTTAAAATAAGGAAAAGAGTACATTATATTTTACATTTGTGTATAGATAATTATAACTCCTATATGTGTTGTGTATATGACAACAATATGTAACACAATGTGTCACATACATTTTATATTTACCTTTGTGTTATCTCTGGAGATCTTCATTTCTTTGCATAGATCCACGTTTCTATCTGATATCATATTCCTTCTGCCTAAAGAACTTCCTTTAATATTTCTTGCAGTGCAGGTCTACTATTATGAATTTTCTCTGCTTTTGTCATTTTTAAGGGATACTTTCTTTCACTGGGTATAGAATTATAGGTTCACGGTATTTTCTTTCAGCACTTTGCAGGGGCACATTTCATTTGCCAGGCTGTTAGTGTGCAGGGTTGAGTCGGTCTGGTCAGGAGTTGAGCTGGGTTTGGGTTTGTTTTGATTACCTTCATCACAGCATTAACTTCAAATTCTGGGTACTGTTTTCTGGTTTGCATGGTTTCTGACAAGAGGTCTGCTGTGTCTTTCTTTATTCCTTTGTATGCAGTGTGTCATTTGTTTCTGAATGTTTTCAGTGTTTCATCTTTGGTTGTTAGCTGCTTGGACGTGATGTGTCTTGATGTTTGTTTTGGGGATTTTTCTGCTTGGGTTCTCTGGGAATGTTGGATCCCATTACTCCATTTAATATTACCCCACAGCTTTTGGAGTCTGTTTTGTGTCTTTAACTCTTTTTTTCTTTGTTTTCTTTTTTTTTCTTTTTAAAATATTTATTTATTTAAGTAATCCCTACACCGACATGGGGCTTGAACTCACACCACAGAGATCGAGTCGCTTGTTCTTCCCACTGAGCCAGCCAGGCACCCCAACTCTTTTCTTTTTATGTATCAGTTTGAGGAATTTTTATTGGGTAATATTGATTGATCTGTCTTCCAGTTCCCCAAATGTTGAATCTCTTGATGAGCCTGTTGAAGTCAATCTGCTTTTTTGCTACTGTATTTTTATTTTTAACATTAACGTTTAACTTTTACAGTTTCTAACTCTCTGCTGAAGTTGCTTATCTGTTCCTACATTTTTGTCTACTTTTTCTACTAGAGCCTTTAACATATTAGTTACTTGAAATTCCCTAATAGTTCTAAAATCTGGGTCATCCATGAGTGTTTTTCTGTTGATCGCTTTGTCCCTTCACAGTGTGTTGTGTTTTTCCTCTTTTGTGTGCATGTGTATCATAATTTTCGATAGAATGTTGGACATTATGCGGAAAACACTAAAGACTAAAGTAGATAGTATTTATATATGCCTAGAAATGGGCACACTTCTACTAGGCTATTAGATGGGGATCAAATCAGTCTAGTTAGGAGTAAAGCTCCCTTAGATTTTGTTTTGGTTTTGGTTTTTTAAATAGGCTCCACGTCAAGCGTGGAGCCCAGTGCAGGGCTTGAACTCACAACCCTGAGATCAAGACCTGAGCTGAGATCAAGAGTCCGACACTTAACCGACTGAACCATCCAGGTACCCCTAAATTCTGTTACTGCTTTGGTTCCCTTCACTGCACCACGAGCCTCTGTTGCTACCATGTCCTTAGAGTAGGGGCTGAGTTTCCAGAGGCATATCTCAGTGTTCCCCTTCTATGCTCAGCATTGTGCCTTCCTTGTATTTCTGTGCCTCAAAAGGAATCTCTTCATGCTCTGTCCTTCCCCAGCCGTAGATTCCTGTCGCGCCCACTTGGTGCTTCCCTCCCTTGGGGCAAGGAAAGTTGGGAGGGCATTCTCTGTTATCCTGGTTCACATTCAGTCCCTGTGGCCCTGGGCTCCCAGGGGTGGACTTCTCTGGCTCTGCCTGTCCCACAGGAATAGAATTGTTTTCCTTTTCCCTTTTTACCCCTGTAGGAGACTGGATTTGGAGACCTAGTCTCAGTCTCTTAAGGCTTTTATTCTTGAGAGGAGAAGGGTTGGGCTGGGCTTTATGCTTTTTTTTTTTTTTTTTTTTGCACTGTTGGCCGCTCCCCTCCTCCTGGCCTGCCTCACTGAGGGAGGCATTCTCCAGCTTCCTGCTCTGAACCTAGTCTTTGTCAGGAGCGCATTCTGGAGGTCTGTTGACCACAGCCTGCAGGGTGTGAACTCCCCTGGTGTCTGTGGCCCACACTTGGCTCGGAGCAGTTTGTTCAAAATTGTAGCCAAACTCTTCTTACCTGTTCATGGGGTATCCAGTGTCTCTTCTTCCCACACCTGTCTCGGGCGAGCAGGTGCCCATGTGCAGTTTCTCCTTTGAGGGGCTTCTCTTCCCTTACATTTTATTCTGCTTGGTTGCCCCGCGACCTCCGTTCTCTGACGACTTCACAGAAAGTCGTGCTCTTTGTATTTTATCTGGCTTTTGTTGTCAGGATGAGCACAGTGTTCTCTTGAACTTTCACTGTCTTTGGGGGAAGCCTGAATCTCCTGGACTTTATTTTCATCGCCACAGAAAACAGATGCCAGGTCCATTGGATGCCGGGCTCTGTGCTGAGTGAGGGGGAATCGGCCATTGTTTTGAGGAATTCCCTCTCCCAGCGTTGTGGTCTTGATAGGAGGGTCATTCTCCAGCACGTTATTGCCCAAGCTTTCCCGGCGGGAGGCTTTGCTTGTAATTTGAACCTTAGGTGAGTGTCTCAAGTTGGAGAGAGAGGTTGGAGGTGAAGGTGCTTACTGGGATTCCCTCGTGTGCTCCCAAGATGACGCTCTTGTGTTTCTGCCCTCGATGCTGTTCCGTTGTCTGTCCATTCAAGTCTGGTTCTCCGGGTTTATGTCCATTTTGCGTGCATAGCCTTGCAACGCATTCCTTTTTGCTTAAGTCAGTAGAGCTACTAGTTTGTCATGTACAACTGAGGATTTTTGCCTCGGGAAGTCCATAGGCTGGAAGGGGAAACACAACACCCAGAAAACCAGAGAATACCAAGTGCAGAGCAAAATGGTGCAGCTGAGCTGGGACGGTCCAGGGGTCGGCAAACTTGTCCCTAAAAGACCAGACGGTGAATGCTTTTTGTCTTGTGGCCATACGGTCTCTGTCACGGCTACTCAACCCTGCCGTGGTAGTGCCACAACAGCCACGGACAGTGTGTCAGCAGATGGGAGCGGCTCTTCCGATAGGACTGGTTACAAATACGGGCTGCCGTAGTTTGCCGACTCCCGGTGGAGGCTGCCATGTATACTTAGAGGGAGGATGGAGACAGTCTATGTATCTACTGGTTCTTTGCCAAGGCTAGAGTTTCAGGTTTCAAGGTCCTTGTGCCTGAGTATTGACTGACATTCTTTCTGTCTATCCTTCTCTTGCAGAAGCAAAGCCAGCCCCAGAAATCTTTGAAAACGAAGTCATGACGATGCTCAGAGACTTCGCTAAAAACAAAAACAAAGAGCAGAGACTGCGTGCCCCGGATCTTGAATACCTCTTTGAAAAGCCTCGTTGAGCTCTGCACCACTGCCTGCCACGGGGGCTCAGTCCACAGGCCCTAACATGATAGGCAATGGCCTTGACTTCCTGCCTCTCCTTAGACAGCCCACCCAGACCATTCGGCTTGCCTCCAATGATGGACCCATCTCTCAGGCCGTGTAAATGTTCAGTTTGACTCATTCTGGCAATTTTGTGCAGTTTTTACACCTCAGAAGTGGTTGTCAGGGTTGCTGGCACTCAGGTCCGTTTCTGTGGCCGCTGTCTCCGGAGGCAGGCCTCTGCCACAGGAGGGCACTGTAGGTTAGCGCGATGGGCCCGGCTCACTGCTTCAGCCACGAGGGGTGTGTGCTCAGTGGAAAGAGGCAGCCAGCGGCCGGTCCCTGAGCAGCCCAGGGCCTTATTCAAGTGAAATTCCCCCTTCCCGCCCCCAGTGTGGTCCTTTCTACCAAGGGAAGTGGATCCAAACCCCCTGAGCTGAATCGTTCAAAGGCACCACAGGCAGAATGAGGGCAGCAAGCAGGAATGTGTGGGCCGAAAGGTAATTAAACCGAAAGGTAATTAAATATTAAAGAATATTTCACAAAGGAAAAATCACAATGCCCCAGCCCTCGCACCATGGTTTTAATGTTGTCTATTCTCACATCATCCGTAGTCCTTTGTCTCTAGAGCGTTACAGAGTCCCAACCACAGGTTTTATTTCCATGTAGCACGGTGGCAAACTTTTTCTGCATTTCTACGGTCTTGCCAATTACTTTGGCAAGTAATTTGTCAATTTGTAGTCGACAAAGTAACAACACATGAGAAATAGCATCTTTGAGTGAATTAGTGGGAAGTGTTGAGCCCTGGAGCCGGGGAGACTTCTGTGTGGCCAGCAGTGGTGTCGCTGGAGGGGTTTTGCCCTCAGAACTGTAATCCAGTCAGAGCAGTAGTGACCCAGACTGCGCCGGGACCTTCTGAAGGTGTGGACCTCACGAAGGCAGGCCAGGATTGACGAGCACGCGGTGGGTGATCACAGGAGATGCCTGCAGAGAGGAAGTGTGGGCTTCCAGTTTTGGGGGAGCCGTAGGGTTCCCATAGAGCCTCCTCATGGTCCTTCCTGCCCTAAAGTGCCTCCAGCTGAGGAGAGGAGAGAACGAGTCTTTACTTCTAGGACTTCGTGAAAGCCTCACAGTGCCCCTATGGAAAAGTGGTGTCATGCTAATTTTGTAGATGAGAAAGTGGGCTCAGAGTCATTTGTCCAAGGTCAAGTAGCTATTCATTCATAATTCACGGTCTCCTTTAGGGGCACCTAAAGTTAAGCATCAGTTTCAGCTCAGGGAATGATCTCACGGTTCATGAGTTCAAGCCCCACGTCGGGCTCTTTGCTGACAGTGCAGAGCCTGCTTGGGATCCTGTCTGTCTGTCTGTCTGTCTCTCCCTCTCTCTCTGCCCCTCCCCCACTCACACTTCCTGTCTCAAAAATAAAAAAGCAAGAGAAAAAGCTTGTAAAGCCCTTTTGTGGGGGGGGGGGGGGGCGCCCCAGCACACTAGTTCTCAGTAGATATTAGGTGTCAGTGCTTGGCCATGGGCCCCTGAGGCCTGAGAGTTCAAGCTGTCTCCTAACACAGATTGCCTGGCGTGTCCGTGAGGTCACCAGAGCTTGTGCAGGGCTGTCTCCTGCGCAGGTGGTAGGAAAGCGCAACCTGTTAAAGACCCGCACGCTATCTTCCCAGCCAGTGAAGGCAGAAACCCCCCTGGGGGTGAGAAGCACTCTCCCTGAAGCAAGGAGTAGGAGTGACCGTTGGGAGGCAGCAGCAGGGCCAATGAGAAGGCGTCCCCTGGCCACCCTTGGGCCTCCTGGTGAACCGTGGGGAGGGCGTTAGATGGAGGGTTTGTATAGAGATCGAAGTGGTTGTAAGAAGCACACACGAACCGGGCAGTGAAGTGACTGACTCGTCTGTTCTGGGCGCTTGTGCAACCGACCCCACCAGCCTAGCGTGCAGCGTGAGCTCTTTTGCCCTGGGGTCTGATCTCTCCTCACCCTGGTTGTGTCTCATTTAATGTACTGTTAAGCTCAGGCAGCCTCCACCCGGGAATGGCATGCTTCTAAAAGGGACTGTTTTCCTCTCAGGCTGCTGGCTTGTGTCATCTCTGAGAGCGAAGGATCTTGCTCACTTCAGCTGCCCAGTGTCAGACTCAGGGGTGCTATGTCAACAGTTTTTCCCTTTATTAGGCATTAACTGAAACTAGGCCGGCACAGTGCATTTTTTAAAAATTAATAAACGTCTAGCAAGGGCCTGCAGCCCCCCAAGGAACTGTGGTGAACAGGAGCTTGACCCATAGCTGTCAGTCTGACCCCTCAGTGCTCAGCAGCCTCATTGCCGGCCAGAGCCGGGCAGATGAGCATCTGGCCCGTGAGTCCTGCCATTGCAGGCTGCCAGGTGACGCATCACGTTGGGTCATAAAGGCTTTTCTCTTCCGTTCGTTCCTCTCTCCATCATCTTAAGCCTTCAGAAGGCACAAGCCAAACACCTTTGCCCCAGCTCTGTTGCGTTGGGGTCACTGTGGACGTGCCTCTCGCTGGCTTTGAGCCGCATCTGTAGATGATCTGGTCCGACTCGTAGCTCTAGCCAGGGTGGCACAGACACGCACCTGCTTCATAGTTTGAAACGTCCCCAGGGGAAGAGATTGCACCGGCAGAATTAAGAGTCCCGTCTGCCCATCTGCCGCCACTGCTATGGCGAGATGGAGAGGAAGGGTCCACGGGATGGAAGCTGGGCAGCCTTACGTGGCGAGCAGGTCTGGGAGACTTCTGAGCTGTCGGGTCCCCGTCGGCAGAGCCTAGCGTGTCTGACGGGGTGGGCTCGCCATCCTGTGGCCGTCGGGGGGGGGGGGGGAGGGTGATGCCTATCAGCTTCCAAACAGCTTCCAGTTAAGCCACCTGTCGGCAGGCACTTCCGTTTGCCGGGGAGCCCTCTGGGAGGGAGGTCGCGTGCAGAATCTTCCCCAGTCGGTCGGGTAGAATGGCGCCGGTGGGACAGGTGGCCTGACGCAAGGGCTGCTCTTTCAGCTTCGAGAACCACATGTCTGTGAGCGGTCTGACATTTTTTAAGGTGGCTTATAGAAAAGTGGAAGCTTTCCGAGATAACAGGCTCGAAGCGGAAGAGCTGCAGCGAAGAAATCTACCACCTTGTAACCTGTAACCACAGAAGCGTCCAGGTCTTTTGCTGGGTCCCAGGTCTTGCCTGAATCTAGATACCCCTGCCAGAGCGGAGAACGTTCTCTCTAAAAAGGGCACTGTGAACACCTCTTACGTAACTACACATCACAGCAGGTAAGTTTTAAAGCACATGGTGACATTAAGGTGTGTGGGGTTTTTTTGCCAGTGCATTTTCGGGTTGGTGGGTATTGAATGGAATGTTCACATTTGGCGATGCCCTGGAACGCATGTTTAGGGCAAATAGAGCAGGGCAGATGTTTGGGAGTCAGACCTAAGTAAACATCCTGGATCCCATTGGCGAGCCAAGTGGGCACAGCATTTAACCTCTGTGTCTTTGTGTGTGTGTGTGTGTGTGTGTGTGTGTGTGTGTAAAACGGAAAGGAAAGGAACCTCCCCGCACGTGTGGGGGGAAGGACCAAAAGGGTCACGCACGTCAGGCGCTCAGCGCAGTACCCCGCGTTGGCGGCACTCAGTAGTCGTGGCAACAGTGCCGTGTGCCGACCGCGGGCCCAGCGCTGCTAAGAGGACCACGTGGGCTCTATCACGGGATGCTCCCAGTGGTAACGTGAGACGGGTACAGTTAGCATTCCCCTTCCACGGATGAGGAGAGTGAGGCGTGCTGAGACGAAGCTACGTGCAGGAGGTCACAGATGGGAAGGGGCAGAACAAGCATCTGAAGGCCAGTCTTGGTCACCATATGCTCCAGTGCCTCGAAACAGGAACGCCGTCACCAGTACCCCTCTGCTACTGACTTCTCGTCCTGGGCCTCGTCTTGGTCCGTGGAGGACTGACTGCTGGGCACACTTGGCAGAGCCCTCCCTTGGTTCCCGGGCCCCGGCTCTTGCAGAAATGACGTCATGGCCTCAGCAGCTCCAGCCTCAACCACCTGAGCCTTCCAAGCATGACAGGCGCAGTCTCCAGAGGATGGTTTGGAGAGACCCTTCTTTTGGACTTGGGGGACGGCCGGAGAGCGAGGCTCCAACTCTGCCCTGGTTTCGAGGGTTTTGCCCTTACCTCAAGCAGCGGGGAAGAGGTCTGAAGCTTTCCGGAGCTTCCTATCACTGTCTGTCCTCTTCCTCCAAGTTGGAGGCTGGCTCTGAGAGCAGGATGTGGCTGATGGGGAAGGCCACGAGAATCCCGTTCTAGGGGCCGAGACGAGCTGCCCACCCACACTGGCTCCAGGGCTTTCGCTAGGAAGACAGTGCTGGCTCCTAGTCAGGGGCTCGGACGCCAGGCCCCTGGTGAGCGGGACCCTCACCCTGTTCCCCTTGCCTCCCACCCCCCTCAGCAGGGGCCCGCAGAGGTGAGGAGTTCTTGTAGATGCTGCGCTAGATGATGTGTCTCCAGCTCGAGTAGAAAGAAGCAGCTGGTTTGGTCCAAAAAGGAAGCGATGCCCAGAAACTAATTTGAAAGATACACTGTAATGGTCTTCAGCACGGTGTGCATTAGCAAAACGTTCGGTAAAGCTACTGCCTGCTCTAACTTTAGAGGAAGCCCGCGTGCTTTCCAAGCTGACGGCCCACGGAAAAGAGGTTGCAGAGCCAAAAACTAGTCATCTCTGTTGGCTGCTTTTGTGTGCGTTTGGTGAGGATTTACAAGGAAGAGATGAGCTCAGGAAAGAATTACCTTGTGTTCAAGAAGTAAGGAACGGAAGTGGAATCCGGAGATCCAGGGCCTTCCAGGGCTGATACATCTTCTATACCCTAAGTAGAAAAAGATGAGATGTGAGAAAAATCGGGGGCAACAAAAGCCCAGTAAAACGTCTCCCTTGGATAAAGTGACTCAGGACAGGACCGGACGAGGCCATGCCTCCTGTTATTATTCTGAATAGCTTCAAGATAGCCATTGAGGGGAGAAGGAATAGTAGGGAGAGTGAACCAGCAAAACAAGTTAGGTTCTAGAATTGTCTAGGAAAGGAGGAGCCAAGATAGCGGAGCAGCATGGAAGTATTTTGTGTGTCTCGCGTCCATGAAATAGAATTGTCTAGGAAAAGACTTTGGGGAGTGTGGCTACTGGCACACAGAACTGACTAGAAGCAAATGGGGTGGAAGCCAGCTAAGTCTGTGAGGGATTGTATTGCCCTTGGAACCATGAGCCGGGGCTCCCCTCCCCTCAAAAAATAAGTCCTTGAGACGCCTCAGTGGCTCAGTCAGTTAAGTGTCTGACTTCAGCTCAGGTCATGGTCTCACAGTTCATGAGTTTAAGCCCTGCATCAGGCTCTGCGCTACCCTGCTGATCTGCCTGCTTGAGATTCTCTCCCTTCCTCCCTCTCTGCCCCTTCCCTGCTCACGCTTTCTTTCTCTCTCAAAATAAATAAATAAAAAGAAAAGTCCGTGACAGTTTTGGGGCACCTGGGTGGCTGAGTCGGTTAAGCGTTCAACTCTTGGTTTTGGTTCAGGTCATGATCTCATGGTCCATGAGATCGAGTCCTGCATCAGGCTCTGCACTGGCAGCCCAGAGCCTGCTTGGGATTCTCTCTCTCTCCCTCTCTCTCCGCCCCTCCCCCCTGCTCTCTCTCTCTCTCTCTCTCTCTCTCTCTCTCTTTGAAAATAAGTAAACATTAAAAAAAATGTTCTTTAAAAAAGTCCTTGGGTCGCCTGGGTGGCTCAGTTGGTTACGCATCCAACTTCGGCTCAGGTCATGATCTCGTGGTTCGTGGGTTCGAGCCCCCCAGTCGGGCTCTGGGCCAACAGCTCAGAGCCTGGGGCCTGTTTCGGATTCCGTGTCTCCTCTCTCTGCCCTTCCCCCACTCGCCCTCTATCTCTCTCTCAAAAATAGATAAACATTAAAAACAGATTTTTTTTTTAATAATTAAAAAAAAGTCCTTGACAGTTTTCAGCTGGACGTCCAACCATCCATGGGCAGGAGGAAGAATGTGCAGCCCCCAAGTAGGACAGGCCTATGTCAGAGGTGGCCAGGGAGGATGGTGGCTAAAGAGGAAGTTCCCAGTGGAAGGAGCTGGGCCAATGTGAGCAGTGGGTGGAGAGCCAGTCCGGGAAGGAGTTTCCCTGCAGTGCCGTCTCTGCCCCACTGCTGTGCAGGGCAGGGCAAGGGGACAGCGGACCTGGCTTTTCAGTGCCAGGGGTCGTTGGCCCAGGAAGAGAAGAGGTTGCTTCACTGACGTCACCAGGGACGCTGGGCTTCGAGCCAGATGCAGGGACTGGGCGAGGCTCTGGGTGGTGTCCCTCGAGGAGAGCGTGCGTGGGGGCCACGTGGGAGCAGACACACCTTGCTGGTTTGGCGAACGGAAGGGCGGCTTGGGCAGGGACTACAGGATCTGCCCATCGCCCCATTTCTTCCTCCTGAGCGCCTAGAAGACCGCCAGCTCCCGGCCTCCCTTACGTAAGGGCGGTGCTGGGTGATCTGCACGGGCAGGTAGGACGTGGGCAAAAATAACGAAGGCCACCTTCAGGCCTGGGCCCTTACGAACACCCCGAGTGACCTCAGGCCGCCGCCACCCGGCTGCAGACGTCAAAGACGCACGTTCGCGATGGGTTGCCCACGCCAAGGAGGAAGGCCACCGAAACGCTCCCATACTGCACGGATGAGATACGAGCCTTTATGGTGTCGAGTCAGGGCGGTTTTGTGCTTTATTGATTTCCTTGTCGCAGCCTTTTCTACTCTGACCAGCACGTCTTGTTGTATCAGATACACAGCACAGCAGACCCCTGAACCACACGGGGGTGGAGATCCACGCACAGCTTTGACTCCCCGAAAACTCAGCTACGAATGGCCTACTGTGGACTGGAAGCCTTATCGATAACATGAACAGTCAATCAACACATCTTTTGGGTTGTGTATTATAGACTATGTTCTTACACAAAAGTAAGCTAGAAAGAAAATGTTATTTTTTAAAAATGTTTATTTTTGAAGGAGAGAGAGACAGAGCCTGAGCAGGGGAGGGGCAGAGAGAGTGGGAGACAAGAATCCGAAGCAGGCTCCAGGCTCCGAGCTGTCAGCACAGAGCCTGATGCGGGGCTCGAACCCACAAACTGTGAGATCATGACCGGAGCTGAAGTCGGACGCTTGACTGACTGGGCCACCCAGGCGCCCCCAGAAAGAAAATGTTATAAAGAATATCATGGCAGGGGGCTGGCTGGCTCAGTTGGTTAAGCATCCAACTCTTGCTTTCAGGTCAGGTCATGGTCTCATGGTTCCCCAGATTGAGCCCCGTGTCGGGCTCTGCTGGCAGCGTGGAGCCCACTTGGGACTCTGTCCCCCTCGCTCTCTACCCCTCCCCTGCTTGCATGCGCCCCCCCCCCAAATAAAAATTAAAAAATAATAATTAAAAGACTATCATAAGGTGGGGGGCTGGCTAGCTCAGTGGAGCATGTGACTTAAAAAACTTTTTTTTAACGTTTATTTTTGAGACAGAGACAGAGCTTGAATGGGGGAGGGGCAGAGAGAGAGGGAGACACAGAATCTGAAGCAGGCTCCAGGCTCTGAGCCATCAGCCCAGAGCCTGACGTGGGGCTCGAACTGACAGACCTCGAGATTGTGACCTGAGCAGGAAGTCAGACGCTTAACCCGCTTAACCAACCGACTGAGCCACCCAGGCGCCCCAGCATGTGACTTTTTAAATGTTTATTTATTTTGAGAGAGAGAGCATGAATGGGGAGGGGGACAGAAAGAGAGAGAGGGAGAGAAAGAATCCCAAGCAGGCTCTGCACTGTCAGTGCAGAGCCCAACTTGGGGTTTGAACTCACGAACTGTGAGACCATGACCTGAGCCAAAATCAAGAGTCGGATGCTTAATTGACTGAGCCACCCATGTGCCCCAGGAGCATGTGACTCTTAATCTCGGGGTCGTGAGTTTGAGCGCCACGTTGGGTGTAGAAGTTATTTTTTAAAAAAGAATACCATAAGGAAGAGAGAATACATTTACAGTACTGCACTGTATTTATGGGGGAAAAATCCACGTATAAGTAGACCCACGTGGTTCAAACCTGTGCTGTTCAAGGATCCACTGTATATCACTGCCATTTCTTGTATATCAGACCTCATCTTGGCCAGGCCCTCTCTGTTTTGGTGCTCCAGCCTTTAAGATGCTCCTTCAGCCTGTGCTCTCCACAGTCCCTCCCACCACAGGGCCTTTGCACATGCTATGTACGTTTGGCCAATCCGCCGTCTCACTCTCCACAATGACTGCGTCAAACCTACCCATCCTCAAACCTGTGACCTTTCACGTCCCTCCGTTCTCAGGAGACAACCTCACCGACTTCCTTCAGGGAAAACTGGAACCATCAGACGGGTACCCCCCTACCTTCCCATAGCTGCACACGCTGTTCTCCTGTCATAACACAAGAGCTGTCCCTCCTCCCACGTGCAGGTTCAGAGCCCATCCCAACCGTGTTCCATATCATCCAGCAGCAGCCCTTATACGCTCATGTATCTCTCTCCGCTGCATCCAGCTCGCAAGCCGGATCCTTTCCTTTTCCTCCCTTTGACGGCCCACCTTCCCCGAAGGGTTGACTGCACTCGTCTCCATTCCGTTCCTTATCTTCACCCGACTAGCTGTCCACTTTGCTGTGCTATGAGAGCGTCTCTCACCGGGGTCCCCTAGGACCTCCATGCTGCAGTGGACATTATGCACCCGTGCCCAACAAGGAAAACCTCTTTGTCCCGTTTTCATGACTCAGTGTTTCCTTGAGCCTCTCTAGCCACACCCCTGCCTCCGTAGAGGCACATTTACCCTCTCTCCGGTCATCAGATTGGAAGGTCCTCATCGTGTTGTCCTGGGAGCACTCCTCTTTTCTCTTGATACGTCCTCTAGTGATCTCACCCACGCTGGGCTGTCCGGTACCAACTGCGTGCGGGCAGTTGGCAAATCTGTGTCTCACACCTGTGCTTTCCTTTGAGCTCCAGCCTGAATATCTAACTGCCAGCTTGACTCCTCCAGTGAGTCTCAAAGGTCCTTCAAACGCAGCACGTCCAAAAGGGAACCAGGCTATTCCCCATCCCTGGTCCACCCCCCTGCCAACCTCCCTAGCTTTCCTCTGTAGTCTCTCAGTGAATGGAGTCAGCATCCGTCCAGTTGCTCGAGCTAGAAATTGTCCCAATGCCCCCCCCACCCCCCATGACATCATCAAGGCCTATTGACTTACTTCCGAAATAGCTCTTGAATCCATTCACTTCTTTCCGTCTCCAGAGCCATCACCAGGGTCAAAGCTGCTCACACCCTGCAGCTGGACGACTAGTATGGCCGCTTGACACCCCCTTGAATCTGTTCTCCACCTGCGGCCCTGTATTCCGATACACTGTTCTGATCATGACTTCCGCCTCCTTAAAGCTCTTCCATGGCTGCCCACTGCTCTTCAAAAAAAGGGAGACCCTTAACAGGGTCCTCTACGACAACCCCTCCCACCACAGGGCCTTTGCACATGTAGTTCCTTCTGCCTAGAATGCTCTGGCCTCCGTTTCCTTCTTCACCCCTATCCTCTTTCAGATCTCAGCTCAGGTGCCACTTTCTCAGAGAAGCTTTCCTAGCCTCTCCATTTTAAATCTGTCTGGTGATTTCTCTGATGAGAAATGATGAGAGATGACTGTCTCCTCACCAGATTGTAAGTTCCATGAGGACAAGGATTAGATCTATTTGTGCTCATCTTCTTATGCCTAGCGCCTGGCATATCGCTTGGCAAAGTGTTTCTAATTATTTTTTTTTAATGTTTATTTATTTTTGAGAGAGACAGACCGCAAGTAGGGGAAGGGCAGAGAGAGGGGGAGACACAGAATTCGAAGCAGGCTCCGGGCTCTGAGCTGTCGGCACAGAACCGGACGCGGGGCTCGAACTCCCGAACCGCGAGATCGTGACCGGAGCCGAAGTTGGATGCTTAACCAACTGAGCCACCCAGGTGCCCCAAGATGTTTCTAATTATTTAAGAAATCAAAAAAAAAAAAAAAAATCTATGCGTCAATCACATTGCAGAGCTCAAAGCAAACCTTCCCAGCAGGGAGAGCTGGGGTTCTGCAGGGATCGCAGCCCTCTTGGGTGCGCTGCAGTGATGACGTATTTTTTCCTCTCTCTAGTTCCAGTGGTTTTGTGTGCTTGAAGGATTGGTCCCCAGCTTCCTAGGTGGCTGGATGCCCTTGGACTGAGGAGAAGGGTTTCCATGAGTTAGATGGGTCTGTCTCACGGTGGAAAGCAGAAAGTTCTTGGTTCTCTGCCCAGGTCTCTGGAAGGAAGACCAGTCCCAAACCCAGACGTGCTTCAGGAAGTAGATGCTGCATGGAGGGGGGCTGAAACCCGGGGCGCAGTGTGTGTGTGTGTGTGTGGGGGGGGGGGTGTCCGTCCACCACCCTCTGAGGTGTGGGCGTTATTCCCGATACTTTTGCCAGATGGCAATGTTCTTTGCCTTTCTCCGCAGCAGGGAGGTCACTCAGCTGGGAAGCAGCAAGACAAGAGTTAAAGCCAGGTTTCCCTAGATCTTGGTGTGAACTTGTCCCGGACTTGCCCTGTTCACTCCTTTGCCTTCACGAGCCTTGCCAAACCCATGCACCATCTACACTAATACTTACGGTCTTCCTTAAGTCGAATACCTTCTTTATTTAAACAAATTAATTTTCGGGGGTGCCTGGGTGGCTCAGTCGGTTAAGCGTCCGACTTCGGCTCAGGACATGATCTCACGGTTCGTGGGTTCAAACCCTGCGTCAGGCTCTGTGCTGACAGCTCAGAGCCTGGAGCCTGCTTCGGATTCTGTGTCTCTGTCTCTCTCTGCGCCCCCGCCCCCCAAACTAAACGTTAAAAAAAAAAAAAACAAACTTTTAAAAGGAAACTTTACATCATAACCGTGAATGGGAAAAACCTTATCAATGGCGTCACTGGCCAAAACGAACAAGGTACCTATAAAATATGCATAAAAGTTACGGATTTTTTCTAACATTTCATTCTAAAAAATTTCATATACACAGCAATGTTGAAAAGTCTTTTTTTTTTAAATGTTTATTTTTGAGGCAGTGGGGCGGGGGGTGGCACAGAGAAGGGCACAGGGAGAGGGAGACAGAGGATCCCAAGCAGGTTCTGCGCCGACAGCTGATGCGGGCCTCGAACTCATGAAAGTGAGATCATGACCCGAGCCAAAGTCAGACGCTTAGCCAACTGAGCCACCCAGGTGCCCCGCGATGTTGAGAGAGTTTTGCAGCGAACGCCTGTATATCCGCCGCTTAGATTCTAGCATTAACTTTTTACGTACTCGGTTCATTGCCTATCTGCCCACTTTCCTATCCCTCTCTGTCCGTTAATCCATCTACTTTCTGATTCATTTCAAAGAAAATCACAGCTATCAGAATGCTGCCCCTAAATACTGCAGGACGCACATCATGAACTAGACATATATTTACTTGAAGTTGTTTCCTTTTGTTGTAGAGTTTGCATCCAACGGAATGCCCACCCCTTAGGCGTCCACGGGCTGCATTTTGGCGGGTGCTTATGCCAAACTCCTACCAAGAAACAGGAATCACCATCACCCTAGAAAGTTCCCTCATGCTCTACCCCGGTCAGTCCCCAGGACACACCTCCCCACACCCCAGGCCACCATATCTGTTTTTTTTTTTTTTTTTTTTTTTTTTTTTATTGTTGAGCCGAATGTGTCCCATGGGACAACTCGACCGCACTCGATCTGTCCGTTGAGTTCTTTCCAGGATTGGGCTACAGACAATTCCTTTTGTCAACAAATGCTTTTATTTCGCTTGGTGAGTATCTAGAGGTAGAATTGCTGGGCCAGAGGTGGGCGAATGTCTATGAAAAGCAAGTGCCAGAACGTTCTCCAGAGCGGAGGTGCCATTCTACACTCTGACGAACAACGTACGAGAGATCCAGCTGCCCCGTGTAACCTTGCCAGGATTTGGTGTCAGTCCTTCAAGATTTAGCCATTCTCCTGGCTAAGCACTGGTGCCTCACTGTGGGGTTTTATTATTATTATTATCTTTATTTTAAAAATATTTTTTTTTTGTTTCTCCCTGGGAGGGCAAAAACTGGGGAAAGGCAGAGAGAGAGGGGGACAGAGGATCCGAAACGGGCTCCGCACTGACAGGCTGACAGCAGCGAGCCTGACGCGGGGCTCGAACCCATGAACCGTGAGATCCTGGTCTGAGCCAAAGTCAGACGCTCAGCCCACTGAGCCACCCAGGTGCTCCTCACTGTGGGGTTTTTTAAAATTTCTTCTTAATGTTTATTGGCTTTTGAGAGAGAGCATGCAACAGGAGAGGGGCAGAGAGAGAGGGAGACACAGAATCTGAAGCGGGCTTCAGGCTCCGAGCTGTCAGCACAGAGCCGGATGCATTTTTTTGGTTTTATAAACTGAGGGGTTTTAATTTGCATTTCCCTGATGATTAATGGTGTTGAATTTTTTTTTCACACGCTCCTTGGCCCTCCATATATCTTCTTTTGTGGGGGGCCAGCTCAAGTCTTTCGCCCACATTTAAATTTGGCTGTTGTCAATTTGTTATCGAGTTGTAGGTATTCGTGATGCCTGCTCACCAGTCCTTTGTCGATATGTTTGCAAATATTTTTTACCCAGTCTGTGAGTTGCCTGTTCATTTCCTTAAGTGTCTTTTGAAGAACCAAAGTTTTAAACTGTGATGGAGTCCAATTTGTCAGCTTCTCCTTTCATGGTTATTGCTTTTTGTGACCTGTTTCAGAAGCTTGCTTATCCCCGAGCCATGAAGGTGTATCTGTGTATCTTGAATGAATTTTTATGTGTGGTGTGAGGTAAGGTTTGAGGTCCTTTTTTTTTTTTACATATTGATACCTAGTTATTCCAACATAATTTATTAAAAAGGCTTCTTTTGGGGCGCCTGGGTGGCGTAGGCGGTTAAGCGTCCGACTTCAGCCAGGTCACGATCTCGCGGTCCGTGAGTTCGAGCCCCGCGTCAGGCTCTGGGCTGATGGCTCAGAGCCTGGAGCCTGTTTCCGATTCTGTGTCTCCCTCTCTCTCTGCCCCTCCCCCGTTCATGCTCTGTCTCTCTCTCTCTGTCCCACAAATAAATAAACGTTGAAAAAAAAATTTTTTTTAAATAAAAAAAATAATAAAAAAAATAAAAAGGCTTCTTTTTTCAGCCTTTTTAAGCCTTTTTAAAAGGCTTGCTGTCATATCTCTGTCAAAAACCACATCTGTAACTGTGAAAACAAACAAAACTATTTGTACATTATTTAAAAAAATTTTTTTAATGTTTTTATTTATTTTTGAGACAGAGAGAGACACAACACGAGCAGGGGAGGATCAGAGAGAGAGGGAGACACAGAATCCGAAGCAGGTTCCAGGATCTGAGCTGTTAGCACAGAGCCCGATGCGGGGCTCGAACTCACGGAGCGCGAGATCGTGACCTGAGCTGAAGTCGGACGCTTAACCGACTGAGCCACCCAGGTGCCCCTGTACATTATTGAATGTACATACTTAAAAATTTTTTTTTTAATGTTTATTTACTTTTGAGAGAGAGACAGAATGCAAGGGGGGAGGGGCAGAGAGAGAGAGAGAAACAGAATTCGAAGCAGGGTCCAGGCTCTGAGCTGTCAGCACAGAGCCCGACACGGGGCTCGAACTCACAGACCGTGAGATCATGACCTGAGCCGAAGTTGGACGCTTAACCAGCTGAGCCACCCAGGTGCCCCTGAATATACACTTTTTTTTTTAATTTTTTTTTTAACGTTTATTTATTTTTGAGACAGAGAGAGACAGAGCATGAACGGGGGAGGGGCAGAGAGAGAGGGAGACACAGAATTGGAAGCAGGCTCCAGGCTCTGAGCCATCAGCCCAGAGCCCGACGCGGGGCTCGAACTCACAGACCGTGAGATCGTGACCTGAGCTGAAGTCGGACGCCCAACCGACTGAGCCACCCAGGCGCCCCCACACTTTTTAAATAAAATGTTTACATGAAAAATAAATGTAGCTAAAAGTAGTCTCATTGAGTTACAAAAATTCATATTTGAAAATAAGTTCCTCACTGAGAAAAATGGGACCTGGTGAGGACTGGTCTATCGTAAAAGATTGCTTGGTTTAGTAGTATTCATTTATATTTAAAATGAAAATAAAATTCTCCATCAAAAAGCAATTCTCCTTTCAAATCTTTTTATTTATTTTTGAGTGAGAGAGGGAGACAGAATCGGAAGGAGGCTCCGGGCCGTCAGCCCAGAGCCTAATGCACGGCTCAAACTCACGGACCGTGAGATCATGACCTGAGCCAAAGTTGGACGCTCAACCGACCGAGCCACCCAGGCGCCTCAGTAATTCTCCTTTTAAACCATGATATTAACCAGCTTCGAGAATGCCAACAGCCCATATGTATGTAGGTGGAGAGAGCAGAAGCTTTTAACTGTCTTTTGTGACACACTTGTTTCTTGGTTTGTCGCATAAAAAATGGCTGTCCACGTCCAGGAGCGTTTGCTGTGGTGACACGTGTGTAAATCCAGCACCGGAAAGCCTACACCGGTGATCGCCATGGCCTACGAGGCCCGTTGACCACATGGCAGGAGGGGCACGTGGCCGCGTGGTCGGTGTCCCGGCCAGTGTCACGGGGACAGCCAAGACCACACGTCTTGTAGCTTTCTCCTGAGACTAACGACAGCGAGATGTAACCGTGTGAGGCGCGCCCCTGGGGCAGCTCACTTCTAGAGAGAGGTGGAGGCTCTCGGGCCATCCCGCTCTACCTGGGGATCAGAGGTGCAGAAAAGCCGAGCCGCTTGGTCAGGGCGGCTCCGCCAGGGACCCGGAGATGTGGCGTGTAAAGCCGGGCAGCCCGGTTCCACGCCGGCCCTCCTCACCCCTCTGCGGTTTCGCCCTCTCGTAAGAACAGGGCTTGGCGTGCTGCCTGTATTGGCCGTTCCTGTCCCTCGGTCACTTCGGTTTATAAATTGTTAAAAACCTGTGTGCGCCATCGGGGAGTGTCCCCTCTGGGAACTCTGCACTGTCCCTTGGGTGCCCGCCGCCTGGATCTTGCTAAGCACCTCCCGGAAGCCACTGTGGGGGGCGCAGCGGCCACAGCACCCCGGTCTCTCTGCCGCCAGGCGGACAGCCCCCGCCTGTACCACCTAGCCTCGCTCTCCAGTTGTGACACCCGACACCGCTTAGTGAGATGGCCTTCCTCGCTGCCAGCAAAGCCCTCTCGTTTAGCTTGAGGATGACCTCCCCGAAAGGTCTCTGAGAGCTATCTGAGAGATATAAACAGAGAAGGGACCTGTTCAGATCTGTGCTTTAGGTAGAGCACTGTGGCAGGGAAAAGCATTCCAGGCAGAGGGAACTGCATGGGCGAAGGAAGGAGCTGGCAGAGGGCGGGGCATGTTTGGAGAGTCTGGAAACGGCTCTTGTTTGAGGCTGGAAGCATGGGGCACCTGGGCGGTTAGACTATGATAATAAATAAACCTCCAAATCGCAGCAGCTTTAACAAAGCGAGGTTTATTTCTCACTTGGGCCAAGTCCAGCGTGAATGGGGCAGTGTCTTCAGGGGGTGACTGGGTGATCCAGGCCCTGCCCTGTGGTCTCCACACATTGCTGGGGTTACTGATGAGGCCTGGAAAGGAGGAAGGCAGATTTAAAAAAAAATATATATATATATCTATATATATATTTATGAGAGAGAGAGAGAGCGGGGGAGGAGCAGAGAGAGAGAGAGAGAGAATCCCAAGCAGGGACATGGGGCTCTATCTCACGAACCAGGAGATCATGACCTGAGCCAAAACCAAGTATTGGACCCTTTTTATTGTTTTAATTTTTTAAACATTTATTTACTTTTGAGAGACAGAAAGAGACAGAACGTGAGCAGGGGAGGGGCAGAGAGAGAGAGGGAGACACAGAATCCGAAGCAGGCGCCAGGCTCCGAGCTGTCAGCACAGAGCCCCTCGTGGGGCTCGAACTCATGAACACGAGATCATGACCTGAGCCGAAATCAGACGCTTAATGGACTGAGCCACCCAGGCGCCCCAACTGTGGTCTTTCCTGAATCCTCAGCCTCGCTGTATGACTTCTGCTGTGTGACCTCACCACCGGGACCTCATCACTCCAGCTAAGGAAACTTCTGCCCTTCGAGAAGTTAAGGGCATCTGACAGCACAGCCCTCGTAAAGACAGGGCTGCAGATTTGAAGCCGGATCTCCGTGTATCCAGACCCCCTGCTCTCGACCCCTGCCCCGAGTCTCTTGCTGATCGCTGCCGGGAATGTCTTCATCTCATTGGACAACTGGGACTGGGTTCTCATTTTCTGCTCCGTCTCATTTCATCTTTCCCGGGAGTCATGAATTTTTAAATTTTGTGCAAGATCAACCAGTGCACCCAGAGGAGACAGTAAAAGAACAGAACAGGCAGAAACAGAGCAGCCATCAAATGAGCACAAACTGGAGAGAGAATGCTCAGGTCGCCAAGAGAATTGTTGCCTTTTAGGAAAGACAGAGACAGAGAGAGAGACAGAGAGCAGACTTAGGCCATTTCAGTTCCTGGTGGTGACTGCGTAGTGAGCAGAATACTCTGGAGCACTTCTTAAAGGGGAGGGTTTCAGGACCCCGTCCCCGGCAGCCCTCCCGTGTCCCCAGGGCAGTTCTCCTTCCTAGAGGCCACAGTCACAGCGCAGAGAAGCTGGAAACAGGCAAATAGTGGACGCTGGGGCCCCCTGGACTGCCTGCTGGCTCTCTGCCTGAACCCAGTCTTTGTACCCACGATCATCACAGCCCCATCTCTCGCTGTGCCCACTGTGTGGGTGCCACGCTGTGCCCCCTTCTTACTGCCCTCGGGTCATTCTCAAAATGGCCCAGGGAACAGCTAGCATCCTGCTGTCACAGAAAGGAAAGTGAGGCCCAAGGACACTGACCTTGACTGAGCTAGGATCTGAGTGCAGGTGGGTGAGGCCCCAAAGTCAGACCTAGTAGCCTCTGATCCCCAGCCTGGGCCATCCTCGGGGCTGTGGAGCCCTTGAGCGGGACGGCCCCCACCAGCCACCCTGCTACCCCCATCCTGTGGACAAGCAGGCCCTGTGGGCTTGGCCATTGCCCCCATCAGCCCTTCCTGCCATGATCCTCTTTATGCTGTGTCTCCAGCTTCAAATTACTCTACCCCAGGTCACTGAGATCCCAGTGATCCCACAGTGGGGAGCACCTGGCCTGGGTGGGGGTGTGTCAGGTGGGCTCAGAAGCATCCTGATTCAGAAGCAGTGTTCCTGTCGGCAGAATGAGGGCTTCGGGGAGCTCGGTGCCAAAGGCCCGTGGCCTCTGTGGCCACATCTCAGGGTCTGGGCCAGGAGAGATGGCCAGTAGGGGGTCCAGCTGGTCCCAAAGCGGGAGTGTGGGCGGAGCCGAGGCGGAGCCCCCACCGCCCTCCCCTTGAAAGAGAATGGGCTGGGGTGCTGCTATCACACAGGGGAGGGCCTGGAGGAGGAGGTTCGGAGGTAGCTGTCATTTCCACGTCTGTTTGAAGAATGAGTTCTGAGGCCCTGAAGCCAAAGAAACAACACATCTCAAACTTAAGCAAATCTGTTCTGGCCCAGCGCCCTTCGATTCATAGGCAGCAAGACCAGAGAGAGTGATGAACTAGGGAAAGTCACACAGCACTATTTGTGCCACAGCTGGGCATCAAACCCAAGTTCTGGAAGAGGCTCAGAAAGGAGCAGGGATGTGACCTGGTCTCACCCAAGACATCAGCCTTCTTGTCCCGTCCTCTCCCACCTGAAGGGCTCAGCCCAGGCCTTCCCTGGGGGCAACACTGATCCAATCCCTCCTCCCCCACCACCCCCTGGTTTTAGTGCCAGCCCGAAGCCAGTCAACATTCCCTTTGGGGCCGCCCCAGCCTCTAGCACAGGGACTTCGAGAGCCGACTCTTGATTTCAGCTCCGGTCATGATCTCACAGTTCGTGGGGTGGAGCCCCACATCAGGCTTGGGATTCTCTCTCCTTCTCTCTCTGCCCCTTGCCTGCTTGAATGCATGCACACATGCTCTCTCTCTGTCTCTCTCTCTCTTTCAAAAAAAAAAAATTTAAAAGTTAAAACATTTAAAAGTTGTGGTAAAATATACATAACATAAAATTTACCATCTCAACCATTTTAAAGTGCACGGTTTAGGGGCGCCTGGGTGGCTCAGTCGGTTGAGCGCCCGACTTCAGCTCAGGTCGTGATCTCACGGTTCGTGGGGTCGAGCCCTGCGTCAGGCTCTGTGCCGACAGCTCGGAGCCTGGAGCCCGCTTCGGATTCTGTGTCTTCCTCTCTCTCTCTGCCCCTCCCCTGCTCACACTCTGTCAATCTCTCTCTCAAAAAGTAAATAAAATAAACATGTAAAAAAAAAGGCATTAGCGACTTCCTTGACTTGTCTCTCTCTCTCCCTGAGTCACGGAACCTCGCCTGAGACCTTAGTTCCCAAATAAAGCCTTTGCTAAAAAAAAAAAAAAAAAAAAAAAAAAAAAAAAAAAAAAAAAAAAAAAATGGCATTAAATACATCATAATATTGCACAACTCTCCCCACCACCCATCTTCAGAACCTTTTCATCTTCACCCTGTCGGTGCAAAGCCCAAAGGCTCGAACTCACGGACTGTGAGATCATGACCTGAGCCGAAATCAAAAGTCGGAGGCTTAACCGACTTGAGCCACCCAGGCGCCCCTTAGCACAATTTTTTCAAAAGGAGAACAAAGTCCCCTCTCCCTGCCACCCCCAGCCCCCCGCTCCGCTGCAGCCCGGAGCCCTGCTTCCCACTTCTCAGTCATCGTGGCCAATTTGGATGATTTTAAGCCTTTCTTCTGTAGATTTTCACCCCGAGGCATCTAGCAGAGGCCAAGGAGCTGAGTGAGAGAGAGGGCAGGGGAGGCACGCGTCTTAGAAGAGAAAAACCGTCATCAAACCTGAAAACCCATTTTCAGATTTTGACAACAGCTTGGAGAACCTTCTAGTTCAACCCACGAGGCAAGAGCAAAGCAGCCACCAGCATGGCCCTCAGAGGCAGGCTGTCTGCATTCAAACAGTAACTCTTCCCCCATTAGCTGGGTGACCCCGGACAAGTCACATGGGCTCTCTGGGCCTCAGTTTCTTCATTTATAAAATGCAGGTGCTGATGCTACCACTCCCACCCAGGAGCACATCTCACCGTGACAGGGCTCAAATGTGTTCATACATGCGAGGCACTTAGAACACTGCCTGGTACCAAATAAAGCCCGAAAGGGAGTTTGCTATTATT
Organism: Herpailurus yagouaroundi; assembly: GCF_014898765.1. Lineage (NCBI taxonomy): Eukaryota > Metazoa > Chordata > Mammalia > Carnivora > Felidae > Herpailurus > Herpailurus yagouaroundi. The sequence continues at coordinate 620,495 of NW_024412418.1, read as the reverse complement.
GTCATCCAGATTCAGGTGAATTCAAACTTGAATGCCTTCTGGGATGGAGAACTCACTCCCCACCAAGACTACCTGTTCCCCCATTAGAAGGTTGGGTGTGTCAGGAAGTTTTCCCCTCCTTGAACTTCTCCTCCTGGTCCTGCCCTCTGAGACCTGTCATCAAGACACACGTCAATCCGGGGCGCCTGGGTGGCTCAGTCAGTTAAGCGCCCAACTCTTGATTTCTGCTCAGGTCATGATCTCACGGTTCATGAGATCGAGCCCCGCGTCGGGCTCTGTGCTGACACTGCGGACCCCGCTTGGGCTTCTCTCTCTCCCTCTCTCTGTCCCTCCCCCCTCTCGAGTGCTCTTTCTCTCCGTCTCTCAAAATAAATAAACTTAAAAAAAAAGACACATGTCAATCAAAGACAAATGACACCTGCTTGGTGCTGTGCTGCCTCGTTCGCCTGAGTTGATCTTCCTTTGGGGACCCAAAGCCCACGCCGCCCAGAGCGCAGTGTGCAGATGTCTGTCCCCATTCAGGGCCTTCCCCTCATTGGTTCCAGCTAAGGAGTTCTGTGTGCCAGGGCCCCAAAATGTCCTCTAACTGGTTCCTGAGCCTCAACCTTCCAGGCTTCAGAAGGGAGGCAGCTGCTGGTGCCCAGGGCCAGCCCCAGTGTGTCTGTAGCTCTGCCTCCTCGAAGGAGGGAAACAGGGCTGAATCTTGCTGCTCAGGACCAGGCAGGCCTAGAAAGGAGAAAGAGGTGGCCCATCTGGCCGGGGCGGTCTGTCCCTTTGGGAGATCACAGAGCTCAGCCAAATGGTGGAGAGCCCACTGCTATAGTCCCAGCACCTGACAGAGAATTTCCAGCACATTCTAGCCGGCTTAGTGTGAATTCTGGGATCAAAGCTGGCTCTACCCCTTCCTGCCTATAAAGTGGGGATAATAATAACAATTCTTGTCTTCTGGGGCCGGACTGAAGAGTGAAGAGACAACCCAGCTCTGCACCTGCACAGAAAATGCTCGATAAATGGGAACAGCATTGGGAAGATGGGCTGAGGCGGGCCCTGGATTTTTCCCACTTTAAATCTGGAAGGGTCCTTTAGTCCGTTGCTTCCTCTTACAGATAGGAAGATGAAGGCGCGGGGTGCCTGAGTGCCTCAGTTTCTTAAGCGGTGAACACTCGATTTCGGCTGTGGTCGTGATCTTGTGGTTGGTGGGATCGAGTCCTCCGTGGGGCTCTGTGCTGAAAGAGGGGAGCCTCCTTGGGACGCGCTCTCTCTCTCTCTCTCTCTGCCCCTCCCCTGCGTATGCTCTCTCTCTGTCTCTCAAAATAAATAAATAAACTTAAAAAAGAAAAGAAAAGAAATACGGAGGACGCTCGCTGAGAGGTCCGAAAGTCGCACAGCAATTCGGTTACCACTGGGGAGCAGCACCTGGTAAACTGCCCGGAGGTTCCTGCTCCTTCTAGGCTCCGGCCCTTGCCCTCCCCGAGCGCTCCTTGCCAGGTCGGCCCCGTCTGTTCTGGAGGGCAGGGGAGGCAGGGTGGTGTGTGGCGGGGCGATGGGGGCCCTGAATCCTCCTCAGGGCGCTCCAGGAGCCCCCTAGCCCTATGAGCCCTGCCGCACATCTTGCAGTTCCCTCTGGCGGCCGCCGGGTGTCGCCACACAGCAAAGAAACAAAAACAAAAACAAAAAAACAGGTCGCGGGCGCCCAGACCTAAGGGGAGTTGAGTCTGGGAGCAGACACCTCCCTGAATTCCTTCGCATCCTCTGTGGGCTCCAGCCCGGGCTGTCTCCGGCAGCTCTAGAGTTTCCCTCGCAGCGCTCCCGACTATTTCAAACCTCTCGCCACCTCCTCTGCCCCCGCCAGCTGCTAAAAGGAAAACCTGGCGCAGCCTCTCCCGGCCGAGCGCTTCCTCCCCACACAGTGCTCCGGCCACCAGGGACCCATCGCGGCTCCGAACATGCCAGTGCTACCCACCCTCGCCCTCGCGGGGCCATCCGGGTGGCGAGCCCTCCGTCCCCTCCACCTACGGCCTGCTAGTCACTGCGCCTCGAGTATCTCAAGTGCTTCACAATGTACCACAACCCCATAGGCAGGTACCATTTTCCAGAAGGGGAAACTGAGGCACAGGTAACACGCATCGAATCTTAGTTATTATGTGGTAGAGCCAAGGGCTTATGCCATCAGGCTTCAGGGTCCGAGCTCTTCCTTGTAACCACTTTTCTATGCACGCTTTGGGGAGGGCCACTGCATCCCTCCGTCCTGACGCATGGCGGTCTTACTCTCCTCTGTGGTTCATGGGTGGAGCTCACCCGAGCCTCCGTCATCAGACTGGGAGAGCAGGGCTGTGTGCTTTCGCTTCTGGCCTCGCAGCTTCTGATCCCTGAACAGAGTTGTTCCTCTGGTGGGTCTCCCCTTGGCCCCGGGGCACCTCTGGGTCCAGGGCCTCTCTGTGGGGGTCAGGTGTGGTCACAAGCTGGCAGGTCTAGTCACTTGAGGCTGAGTGCAGCCAGGGCACCTCCCGGGTGGGGCGGCCCCCTTTCCCTCGGCATTGTCTTCATTCACGCCTCGCTTTCCCCTAGCTGTCGGGGTGTTCTAGAGCCAACGCACCCCAGCTCGTGAGAGAGCAGAAGGCAAAACCTCCAGGAAATTTGTGAGCTGATTGCCGAACTCGGCCACTGTTAAAAATCCAATGATAGAAACTTACAATCGAATCAATTACATTAAAAACGAAGCAATACATATTCGACGTCATCACCTCCTTATTACGTTCCTACATTTGTCTGCCATTCGTGGTCTGGAGGCTGCTTCGGTCTACTGGCTCTGGATGTGCAAGGCCTGTATAGTGGGGGCTGTGTAGGGGGTTGAGTGTGACTTCCCATTTCCCTGCTTAGTGACATTGCCCTGGCAGTTGGAAAGCAGAAATGGGCAAATGCTGCACATCAGGGCTCCCCACCCCCAGCGCACCCCCAGAAATCAAGTTGTTAAACATTTGCAAGCCTGAAAGCACCTGTGGGGCAGATGGACCGGCCCAGAGGGAGCAGGGACTTCGGAGTTGGCTGACGCCCGTCTTAATCCTTCGCCAACTCTGAGGCCTGCGCAATGTCCCTGGGCCTCACCTTTCCCATCTGCAAAATAGGCTGAGGGGCGCCTAGGTGGCTCAGTCAGTTAAGCGTCCAACTTCAGCTCAGGTCATGATCTCACAGTTTGTGATTTCGAGCCCCACGTTGGGCTCTGTGCTGATGGCTCAGAGCCTGGAGCCTGCTTCGGATTCTGTGTCTCCCTCCCTCTCCTCCGCTCATTCTCTCTCTCTCTCTCTCTCTCTCTCTCTCTCTGTGTCTCTCAAAAAATAAACATTTAAAAATAGGCTGAGAATAGCAGCTTTGAAAAATTGAGCATCAACTGTCTTCCGGGAGCTGAATACATTAAGAGGATGGGCACCTCACTAAAGGTGACACGTCCGGTTTGAGCTCCACTCTCAGGGGCTATGGCCTATTGGCCCTGTGATCATGGTGCCCAGTTCACAGGGTGGTTTGGGGGGATTATCTGAGATGACGTGTGTAAAAGAGCTTGGCACCGATTTGGCTCAAGTAATTCACCGAGAGGCTTATGGGTGGGATCTGGACCCGCCCACGTTCGAGTCTCAGTTCTTGGGTTCCCAAGATCTCTGGCCAGTCCAGGCACTGCTGTCTCGGCCTCATATTCCCCATGTGAAAAGAGGGATAATAATAGCTACCTTGAAGAGCCACTCAGAGCACTGGAGATAAAGGATGTAAAGCATCTGCCGAGGAGTGCATACCCAATAAGCATGAGTGGTTGTTTGAGATTATCTTTAATTTCTTGTCACTCAGACAGCAACTCTGCCCAGCTCTGCCCAGGGAAGCCGGTGGTGGGGGTGGGGACCAAAGGAGGCAGGACCTTGCCTGGGCAGCGGCCCCCCACCCCCCATCCTGGCCAGGTCAGCCTCTCAGTGGGCCCGGGGCCCTAGAAGGGCTTCCGAGGCGTGGGGACGCTGTTGCTAGGCACCGGTTGCTAGGCAACACACTGTTTCTCCTGGCCTGGCCACCTCCCAGAGGGCCTGGGCTTCTCTGGAGCAGCTCCTGCCTCCCAAAGCCTCTCTCGCCAGACCTCAGAGCCACAGCAGAGGGCAGGTGAGGGTGGGGCCAGCTGCGGTTGGGCCCCAGGAGGGCTGAGCCAACTTCCTCCAGCAAGGCCTGGGAGCCGGGGGAGAGACAAGGAGCCCGGGGCTGGGAGTGAGCTCTGGAGCCCGGGCGGCCAGGAATCCCCAGATGGGAGGGTGTCTGTCCATTCAGTCCGCAGAGGACACCATGAGGGGATTGAGATCAGGAGCTGGCAGTCGGCCACCTATTAGGAGCGAATTCTTCATCTTCTGGAAGCTCGGTTTCCCGGCTATACCCTGGGGAGATGACAACAAGGTGTGGGGAAGGCGAAATGAGTGCATATGAGTGAAGGGTTGACAACGAGGACTCTTTTCTTTGGGGTGCGGGTGTCGGTGGAGAGGGACAGGCCGAAGGGGAAGGCACTGGCTGGGTGGGGTTCGAGCTTCACCTCCATGGTCTCTGCAGCCCGGGGCCTGAGCCAGGCTCGGGGCCTTTGGGCTGCTGACCTGATGGGGCTCCTTGTGTGTCCTTCCTAGGTGCCCCCCCCCCTCGGGGCCCTGCCCCACAGCATCATGATGGGGAAACTCCCCTTGGGGGTTGTGTCCCCTTACGTAAAGATGAGTTCAGGAGGCTGCACGGATCCCCTGAAATTTTACGCCACCACTTACTGCACAGCCTATGGTGAGGACCCCTTTGGGCAGGAGCCCCCCCACCCCCCCTTCCCGGACCCGAGGCAGGATGGGAGGAGGCCCTCCCACTGGGAGAAGAGCAGCCTGTCCGGCCACCACTCGGAGCGACCCCAGCACGCTGAGGTTCCCCAAGGAACCTCCCAAGGACCGTGAGCCTCCCAAGGACTGTGTCCACACCTGTACTGTCGGGCTGGCTTTGCCCTGCTGCCCCCGTCCCCCTTCCCCCCCCCCCATTCCATCCTGTGATTCTGCCACACCGACCTTGTCCCCACCTCGTCGTTTCTATTTCCTGCTGCCACGGTCTCGAAGGGCCAAGCTTTCACGGCTCCTGTCACACTTGTTCCAGCCCCTGGCTCTATGCCTTCTCCATCCCAAGGGGCCTGGGCCCCTGTGTGTGTGTGTGTGTGTGTGTGTGTGTGTGTGTAGAGGGGGGTGGTTGCTGGGAGGCCCTGCTCACTGCTTTTCCACTCCGCTGACCCTTGGTCCTGTCTTCTCGCTCCCCCTCTGACAGGTCAGGAGGAGTTCAGGCCCCGCATGGGCAGTCACGAAGGCACAGGCTACAAATCAAATTACCGTCCTGTGGTCTCATACCAGGCCAATCTCGATGCCCTGGACAACCCGGCCATGGGGCACGGTCCGTACAATCCCTTCTCACCCCCTGCTCCGCTGAGCCTTAGCTCTCAGGGCCATCGAAGCTCATCAGACCCACTGTAAGCTCCGTGCGCGGAGGCCCTGACCCTTGCCCGGCCTAGGTCTGGGACCCTGGGGCACTCGGGGCGCAGCGCCCAGCCTGGGGCCCAAAGGCAGGCGGACTCCTGCGGGAGGTTCGAGGGGAGTGGGAAGCTTCTAGAGATAAGCACAGCAGCCTCCACGTGGCCCTGGTGGTAATCGCTCCGGCTCCTGCCCCACCCTCAGGGAACAAGTCCGCCCCAATTTCCAGTCAGTGACCAGTCAGAGTTACCGCCCCCTGGAGGTGCCTGATGGCACATACCCGCTGCCCTGGAACATGCACCAGACCAGCTCTGGCTATTCTCGGGAGAAGCCCAGCACGGCGACCCCTACTAAAGAGGTCAGTGCTGGGGGGGAGAGGGGGAGCCCAAGGCTGGGGTAGAGGAAGAGCCGAAGGGAAGAAAGGGTGAGGATCCCTCCGGCAGGGCGAACTGCACCACGAAGGGTTGGTCAAGGCTGAGATGACTGGGCACAGGGGAGCCACATGGGGGCTGGGAGTCGAATCACCTTTACCACCTTCATTCATTCAACCAGATTGTTCTGAACGTCTCTTCTATATATGAAGGCGCAAGTGCTGGGGGAAAAAAAAGGCAGGGGGTGCAGCAGAAGTGAAGGGGTTGCAACGGCAAAGCAGGAGGGTTGGAAAAGAGCTTGCTATGGGGACGTGAGTCAAAGAGTCAAGGGAGGTTAGTGTGCCTCTAAATGCAGCGCTGTGAGAGATAGAGAGTTCCAGGCAGCGCAGACAGCACGTGCAAAGGCCCTGCGGTGCGAGTGTGTGATGTGATAAAGAACAGCAGGGAGGCAGATGGCTGCAGCCAAGTGAGGAGCCGGATGGCTGTCAGGCCATGGGATTCTACTCCCAGTGCAGTGGGAAGATTGCAGGGCTCTGAGCAAAGAAGGGATGTGACCCAACTTCATTATAAAGGGGCCCCTTGAGGGGCGCCTGGGTGGCGCAGTCGGTTAAGCGTCCGACTTCAGCCAGGTCACGATCTCGCAGTCCGTGAGTTCGAGCCCCGCGTTGGGCTCTGGGCTGATGGCTCGGAGCCTGGAGCCTGTTTCCGATTCTGTGTCTCCCTCTCTCTCTGCTCCTCCCCCGTTCATGCTCTGTCTCTCTCTGTCCCAAATAAATAAATAAACGTTGAAAAAAAATTAAAAAAAAAAAAAGGGGGCCCCTCAGGCTACAGATACTCCATAGGGGTCAAGGGCAGAATCAGAGTCGAGAAGTGACTGCCATCGCCTCACCTGGAGAGTGGCCGCTTCTCCCTCCCAGGTCAGGAAGGTCCATTTCGACACCCAGGACTATGGGCCACAGGCCATCATAGGGCTGGAACCCAGGGACATGCCCCTGCTCCACCAGCAGCAGGGCAAGGGCTCGCTGGAGTGGGAGAACTCCCGGCATGTGAGTGGGCAGCCCCCAGTAAGGGCTGTGCCCTGGGCAGAGGGGCCAGACCCACCCCCTTCCCCTCCCGGAGACATGTACCTGCTCTGACTCACCCTGAAAGCCAGCTAAATAAAGGTGGACTAAGCATATCTAGAAACAGTGGGGAGAGCCAAGGTCATTTGTTATTTCCAAGACAGCATCAGAGCGGTCCTCCCAGGCTTCCTTACTCGTGTCTTGGGATTTAACCCCAGGGGCCCCTTCCCTCCCCTCTCCCATGCAGACCTGTTCAGCCTTGGGCCGTGAATTGTGAAGTAAGCACCCATTTTTCTTCCCTCAGCCTCTCTCCTTGCTTTGGGCCCCCTCCTAGTCTGGGTCCCAGGGCTCTGGGCCCCCTGTTCATTCCTGGGAGTCCGGTGTGGGATGTGACAGTTGGCACTGCCACAGGGGAACCGTGTTCTCATGGTGGAATTTATGGGGCTCGGATGCCCCATCAGAGACAGGTTTGGGTCAGGAGCGCTGTGCTGGCCCTCCCTGCTCAGAACAGGCCACACAGGTCTACTCAGAGCACAGATAACTGAAGAGCCACCACTGCCACCAGCCGCCTCGTGGGCCCTGTTCTCTCTTACGTCCCTCCCCCGGCTCACCTTCTGTGTTCCAGGGCCCGCGCTTCCTGACTTCTGAGTACAATTCCAAGTATCTCAAGGAGACTTCAAACCAGCCAGGTAGGCACACGTCTGAGCTCACGCCTCTCTCCCACTATATTACCCTACACCTGAGCCCTAGGAGAGATGCCAGGGGACCCGGATGAGCTGGCACAGGACAAAGAAGGCACCAGCGGGAGAAAAAAGGACACACAGGCAGCTTGGGGGAGACGTGCCTTAGTGCCAATCCCCCAAGGACACCTCACTCGCTTAGGAGCGCTGTTGAACCTGACCATAGCCGCCTCCTGGCCCGTCAGCCCTGCCCTTCCTTCTCCTCTTCTCCTCTCCCTGTCCATCTTGGACTCTGAAGTCTTCCAGATGCCCACGATCCTGTAGCTTGGGCCTCCAGACCCTTGGAGCCAGCTCTGTGCCCGCTGGCTGGGACACTGAGCCTCTGGAGGCCATGTGGGCAGGGCCAGGTGGCTGGGGTGGGGCTGGGGGCAGCACAGGGGGACGTCTTTTGCAGATCTCTTGCAGAAGATATCAGTTGGCTCCAAGGAGGAGACTGGCTTCACCGAAGAGTCTACCAAGAACCCCACTGGCTTCCAGCCACCCTCCCAGACCGTCCCTGGGGACCCGGTAAGTCAGGCTGGTGCCCACTAGGACCTCAGGGTGACTTCTAGCTTCTTTAAAAGTGTGAGCTGCGGAACCCTTTGTTCAAACACAAGATGAACGAGTGTGGGTAAAAACCACCGCTTTGGTCCAGCCCCCCCCCCACGGCCCCATTTTATGGATGAGGAGACTGAGGTCCAAAGAGGAGAAGGGGCAGAGAGCCAATGTTTGGACAAGAGTTCAGACCAGAGCCCTGGCCTGCTGATTCCCGTTCAGCATTGTTCTCCCCAAACTCTTCCCTTTCCTCAGTTGCCCCAATGATACCCACTTGTGAGCCCTCCCCTGCATGCAGGACAAGGGCCGCTGCTAATGTTCCTCTGGGGGCCTCTTTCCAGGTCCTCCACCCTGGCCGGAGTGTCACCAGGTCCGACTTCCTCCCCATGACCCACATTCGTGTAAGCTGAGCTGGGGGGGGGGGGTGAGGGCTGTCTGACCCACAGCCTGGGGTCCTTCTGTGGGGCCCTTAGGACACTACCTGGAAGGGTGTGGGGGGAGCAGGCACGCTGTGGTGCCAGTGGCTGCATTCTTGCCACAGGGGGATGAGTTCCTGCCTGTGCTGGCCAGAGGCTCCGAGCGGGAAACAGGCTACAGCCGAGTGAATGAGAGGTTGCTGAACCCCAGAGTGAGTGGCCTTCTGTGGGGGGGGGGGAGGGGGGGTGGTGCTCCCTCAGAGCAGGAGCACTCTACGGGAGGAGACAGGGAGGTCTCTTGGGCGCAGTGGCATTTGGGCACTAAACAATGGGAAGAATCGGGATGTTTTGGACGTCCTGGTGGAGGAGTAAAGGCCTAGGAAGCCGGAAAGTGAGGCGTGTCTTTGTTTTTGTTTTTGTTTATTTTGAAAGAGAGAGAGAGAGAGAGAGGAACAGAGAGGGGGAGAGAGGGAGAGCGTGAGCAGGGGAGAAGCAGAGACAGAGAGAGAGAGAATCCCAAGCAGGCTCCGCACTACCAGTGCAGAGCCCGACGCAAGGCTCGAACTCATGGCTCGTGAGCCGAAACCAAGAGTCGGACGTTCAACCGACTGAGCCACCCAGGCATCCCGAGGGGTGTCTTTCAAACCAGGAATTTGGTTTGTCTGGAGGGGGAAGGGCGAGGCCCCAGGGCCACATCTGCCTACGCTCCCTCTATCCTTGCTGCCTCGCCCTGGCCACCCGGCCACCTTTCTTGTGGCTCTGTCCTCTGCAGGTGCCCCCACCCAGCCCACGGCCTATCAGCGTGAGCCACGGGCAGTTCCAGCCCCCCCAGCGGGTGCAACAGACCAACGTTGCCCTGCTTGGCAGGGAGACTGTGGGAAACAAGGTGAGGCCGGGGTGCCCAGCCCCACTCCCGAATCTCCACCCCGTCCCGGCCTGACACGTCCCCTCTATACCTCTTGTGCAGGAGCCCACAGGGTTCAGCCTTAACAACCCCAGCTACATCCGGAGCCCCTATGACCCAGACATGGATAATCAGTACCTGACCACCTACAACCAAGGGTAGGCCCCCCTTCCCTGTGCAAATCGACGGCCGTGACGCTGACGTGTGGTTTGTAGACAGACACTGGGACAAGTCACGAGTTCACAAGTCTGTGAGGTAGACCAACACTGAATCAATGTGGGTTCCCCCAGAAGCAGCCCCGGAGCCAAGGATTTGAGTGCAAGCCTCTTACTGGGGAGTGTGGGGGAGTGGGAAAGTGGTATGGGGAGAGGAAGGCAGCCCCGAGCGAGTGTGGTATCAGCCAGATATCCCGCGGGAAGACTCCAGAAAACGGTGCAAACACACAACCCGGGATCATCCCAGCCAAGCGGGGAGAGAGCTAGGGGGCTGATAGCTCCACACCCATCGGTCGTTAGTTAAGGGCTGTCCCCAGGGGCCATACTAAGAATCCCCGGTACCTCCTTGCTCAGGCAAAGCGAGCTGTAGCAGCCTCTGGGACGCCTTCCTCTGCACTTCTCTGTGATGCAGTGCAGGCCATCGATGCCCAGGCTGGTGGGCAGGGGGAGAACAAGGGGGCTCAAGGGGGCTCAGGTGGGACAATATCCCATCTGCTAAGATCCTACATCCAGTCCATGGCAGGCGGGCTCTGTGCTCCCCAGAAAGTAAGCTCTGTGCCGAGCATCTGGGAGGGCTTCCAGGAGGAAGTGGCCCTAGAGCCGTTGGGAAGGGCTCCTGGGGCCAGGACTGGATGGGGAGGGCATTACAGGGGTGGGATCAAGGAGGTGTAATTCTCTGGACAAAAGCCTCCTAGCACAACATCTGCCCTCTGTGTGTCCGCCTGTGTCCACACTGCCCCCCAATTCCTTGGTCTCCCAAGATGCCTCCCATCCTCGGGCTAACTCCCCTCTTTGGGATGTGGACTTTGAAGCTCAGAGGGGGGAAGTGACGCCGGAGCCACACGGCAGAGCCGTGACCTGCTCCAGGTCCCACGGAGGGCGAGGGGGAGAGGCTGAGACTCACTCTGGGTTTTGGGGGACAACAGTGTCCCTGAAAATGCCCTCGTCCTGTAGCTGCTCTGGCAGAACCTCTGCCCCAGCTGGCTCTGCGGGGTCCTTCTCCCCCCCCCGGCCCCCCCCCCCCCCCCCCGGGCTTTCCTGAGCTCCTGCCCGTTGTTGTCAGGCACGCTGCCCTTCCCCAGGGGTGGTAACCACTGATTTTCCCACTTACCTGTCTGCACCCCTACTTTGTAAGCCCCAGGGCGGGGCCCACATCGTACTCCCGGCACTTTCAGAGCCTGGCCCAGTGCTCAGTGAATAGTAGCAAAACGGAAGCCAAGTGGATCCCCTGGAGAGAAACGATGGACAGGGTCTCCACTCCCCACCCCTGAGGTGTTCACAGGCCGGGGAGGCGCTCTTAAAGGGCCCTTTACGTTCCCAAGTGCTGGCTCGGCATGGGGGGCTGCACAAAGGAGGGCCATCCAGCTCACGGCAGAGCCAGCGTCCCCCATGCGGGCAGGGGCTCAGGGAGTGCCCGGCAGAGGGCACAGCGTGGGCCAAGGTAAAGAAGCTGGAGGGATCGGAGGCAGTCTGCCCTGCTGGATTCAAGATTCCCGTCCCGGAAGGGCAGAGAGGCCGCAGAGGTGGGCAGAGGCCGACTTATAGCCAAGAACCCCCTCCCCCTCCCTGTGCTGCAGGTACTTTGAGAACATCCCTAAGGGTCTGGACCGAGAAGGCTGGACCCGAGGTGGCACCCAGCCCCAGAAGCCTGGAGGCTACGCCCTCAACCAGCCGGTCACCCGCATGGAGGCCACCCCCACCCCCATGGAGAGCCTAAGGCGCCTGCACCCTCACGGGGGAAGGTGGCTGGCCGCCAGGCCCCCCCCCCCCCCCCCCCGGCTTTGCCCTTTGCTGAATCCAGGCCTTTCCCCAGCTTCTGCCCTCCCTCACTCCCTCCTTCCATCCGTCTGTCTGTCTGAGAGGCCCCTTTCCTCTCTCAGGTTTGTTCACTGCTTTTCCTGCTACCCCCCTCTCCCCAGCGACCCCTCCCTCTGTGGGGGCTGCCCTCCACCCTCCTTGTTCCCGTCCCCATCCCTGGGGCCAGCACCTGCTCCCTGCCTGGCTGCGTGGGGGGTGGGGACAAAGCCGAATGGACTGTGGTTCAGCCTCACTCTGACTCCTTTCGGCTCAGTTCAGTTTTCCCCAAATTACATTTGTAAGACAGTGGCCCAGAGTTGGCGGGCACAGAGCGTTTGTGGCTTGGCCAACCGGGCTGAAGGCTGCCCCAGGGGAGGGGCAGGCAGAGCAGAAGGTTCCACCGGGCACCGCTCCCCCCTCCCTCCTCCCCTGCAGAACCCTGATCCCGGAGGACCCCTTCTACCGAGCTGTGCCTCCCAGCAGCCACTTTGCCACATCCAGCTGAGCCTGAGTCTGGGTAAGGGGCTCCCCTGCGGGGCCGGCCCCACTTCCCCAGCCCTGGGACAAGCAAGCCCTGATGGAGACCCTGTCCCAGAGTGGGGGGCGGGGTGGTGGGAGAATGGGGACCTCTCAGGGTGGAGGAGTGCCCAGAGCCACCCTGCAGCCCCTCAAGGGGCATCTCCACTCCCCACAGGTTTGCCAACCCAGCTGGACAGGAGCAGATTCCCATCCCCTCCCCTGCTGGGACTCCCCTGGCTACTTTCCTAATGAAATAAAGAGCCTTGAAGCGGGCCAGCATGTCTAGTCCCTGCCAGGGGAGCTGGGGAAGGATTGGGGAGAGTGCGGCCAGAGTGCTGCAGTTGGGGGGCGGGGGGGGGAGGGGGGGCGGGCGGCAGGGCCAACTCTGGAGTCAGGGAGGTCGTGTTGGACTCACTGTGATGCTATGGACCCGGACACAGTTTCCTCTTCGGTCAAGGGGTCTCCTACAGCCTGTGCTGAGGGCTCAGTCAGTGTGGGGTGGGGGGAGGAAGCCCCAGGAGGGAGCAGGTGGGACAGAGTAGGGGGAGGCAGAGGGGGGACAGAGACGGGTCTAGGAAGAATATGTTTATAAAATGGGGCAGTGGGGGCGCCTGGGTGGCGCAGTCGGTTAAGCTTCCGACTTCAGCCAGGTCACGATCTCGCGGTCCGTGAGTTCGAGCCCCGCGTCGGGCTCTGGGCTGATGGCTCGGAGCCTGGAGCCTGCTTCCGATTCTGTGTCTCCCTCTCTCTCTGCCCCTCGCCCGTTCATGCTCTGTCTCTCTCTGTCCCAAAAATAAATAAACGTTGAAAAAAAATTAAAAAAAAAAATAAATAAAATGGGGCAGTGGGACCATAGTGGGGCAGGGGAATCTGCGCAGGACTTCCAGGGTCCTTCTGAGTCCCACACTGGATGGTTTAAAAGAGGGGAAGGCAGTCATAGAGATCTCTCCCCAGAGACGGATGGAGAGAGGTCTGCAACTGGATGGACACCTGGACACTGACACAGGAAGGAGTGGAGGCTGGTTGAAAAACCTGGTGCCTCAGGGCAGCCCTTTTGTGAGAATTAAAACGAGTGGCCCCCCCCCCCCCCCGCTCCGCCCACTGCTCCTCAAGAGGGAACTCTTGGGAAGTAAACGCCTTCCTTCCTCCAGAAGCTGTAGCCTAACACCGGGGCCGGCAAGGCAGAACCTGGGCTGCCTCTCAGTGCCTGTCCCCTCCGCCAGGTGCATTTGCACAGTGCACAACTATACAACTGTATGCTGTGGCCCCGCCAGCGCCATCTCCTCCTTATATAAAGGGGACTCTGGCCCCAGAAAGAGTGCACGAGTGGCTTGAGGTCCCCAGGGTAGAGAGGCAGCAGCAGCGTCAGGCTTGGCTGTCCCCTGCACCTTTCAGGCTGGCCTGCATGCAGAGGGGCAGACTCAGTGGTCTAGCAGCTGCCCCCTCCCCCACCCCTCAGTGGGTATCTGTGGAGCCTCACTGCTGGCCCCCCCAGGCCTGGGTGTACCAGCAGTCTTGAGTGGCAGGCCCCAGGGGGCTGTCCTCACTCGGCCTGGCTGGGGCTCCATGTGGGATGTGGGTGGCTCCAGCTGGCTCCAGCACTGGAGGAGGGGACTGGGGACACAGAGTCTCTCAGCTACAAACCCAGCCAGACTCAGGACCCAGTGACAGCCGCCCAGACTGTGGGTGCGTCCTGCGGGTCCATGGCCTCCGGTACCGGGGGCAAGTCACCAAATCAGGGGTTTGCCAACTGGGCTGGGTGTCCGTTGTGGCCTGGCCACGGTGAGGTCGGGGCTGGGAAAGAGATCAACCAGCCCCTCCAGCCCACGGTCTGACACACACACACACACACACACACACCCCGCTTCACATCTCCATTTCTTTCTTCCCCTCCAGTGTCCTTTTACAGCTCAGGTTTCCTGCTCACCCCTCCTCTGTCTGACTCAGTAAGGGATATGGTGTCGGGGGCAGTGGAGACTGATGACGCGCTCTCTCCATGGCCTCCCTCTCCCATTGTCCGGCACCCAGTTTCCAGGCCGTGTGAGCTGGGGCCACCCCACGCTGTTTCCTGAGCTGGGAGCTAAGGACTCCACCCCAGAGAGGGGGCTGAGCAGCGCCCCTCTGCTCCTCTTAGCTCCTGCCTTGGCCCCCTGTGGCTTCTCTCCAGGAGCCCCATCCTGACCTCTCCGTTTGGATCCTGGACCCCAGCCCAAGAGGCTGTGTGAGGGTGGGGTGACTCAGGGCATGTGGTGGCAGAAAGCGGGTGCAAGAGGACCCAACGCCTAGCCTAGATGTTTCTGGAAGTCCTGCCCGGTACAGGGCACGGATGTCCCCATCTTCTAGATGAGGAGACAGACACAGAGGCGGTGCCATCGGCCATGGGTCGCGCAGCAGCAAGATCTGTGGGTGGGGGCCTGCTGGTAAGGGCGGGAGGGGGGAGCCTGGACTGGCAGCAGCCTGGTGGGGGTGTGAGTTGCCTCCAAATCACACCCGCCTTCCTGGCCTCTGCCCACCCCGCTAGGTTTCTCAAAGCAGGCCCCGTGGGGGAGGGTGTGTGAGCCGGACCGTGAATTAAACGGGCGGCACGGCCAGTTGTGGGCGCTGTAAGGGGCAAGGCCGTGGGCAAGGACACAGTGCAGGGGCCAGCTCAAGGCTAGGGAGCCCTTCTTTGTCCTCCTCCTCAATGATGGGGCTCAACAAAGCCACAGAGGACGTCTGTCTTGTTCACAGTGGAGACTCCAAAGCCCAGGACAGTGCCTGGCACATTTGCAGGTGTTCAGGAAGTATTAGAGAATGAATGAATGAATGAACGACCGAGTGAATGAACACCGCCTGTCAGCGGAGCACCAGATTTGAGCTTCTGGGTGTCACTTGCCCTAGTCCCAGGATGTCTGTCATCCAGGCCTCCTGTGTATGTACAGGCCAGCAGCTGAGACCCTGCTGTGCCTACCCCCCACCCCTTGCACGGATGTCACAGCTGTGACCTTGCAGAACCTCTGAGTTTTAAGGCTCCGGGCCTCCTCTTCTGTTTGTATGTGCCCCTTGCCCTCCCCTCAACCGTGCCCACCCTCTGACCAACCCCAACCAAACTCCCCTGTCCTGTCTTGAGGGCCTCACATTCTAATCTTGCCGCCCCCCCCCCCCCCCCCCCCGCCACTGGCCCCAAGACCAGGATCGGGTCGGTGCAAACCTCTCTGTGTCCCCAGGGGAGGAGGGGTAGATACTTTCCCCGCCGTGGCCACTCAGGTTACTGAAACCCCACTGAAGTGCTGGCCTTTGCCACAGCACACCTGCTCCGTGCTGTCAGGTGACTGCGGGCGCGGATAACGTGGCTTCGTTTGGGGAGGCCCCGTCCCCTTGCCCCTCCGAGACGTGAGTCTTCGGCCCGGCCGCAGCCGGCCTCAGCCCAGAGCCCTTTCTTCTCCCCGGGCCCAGGCAGGCAGCGGAGCAAAGCTGTCCTGACATGAGCTCTGGAGTCAGACGGCCTGAGTTTGTACCCAGCTCTCCGCAGCCTGCCGCCCGCCGGGGGGGGGGGCCACTTGACCATTCTCAGCTGCAGTTAATAGCATTACCCACGCCGTAGGCTAAACAAAATGACAGGTATCGAGTGCTTGGCTGGCGAACAGTAGCTGGCTTGATGCTGGAGCAGAGGAACCAGAGGCCCACAGAGGAGTGGGGACTTGGGACACTCACGGGGTCTGGCCGTCGTCTCGTCCCGCTTGGCCCGGGACAGGCACCCTCAGGACCCTTGTCCAGGAGCAGCCCCCTCTCGGGTGCGTAATCCACCGGCACAGCCAGGAGGCCTAGGCCGCTCCTGTCGTGTCCCCAAGGCCAACTCCTGCCAGGCTCTCTGGCAAGCGGCCTGCCTCTTCCCTCACCTGGAAACCAGGGCTTGGGTGTTGAGGTGAGTCACTCTTAGTGGGTGCTGATTGTAGCTGCTACCAGAAGCTTCCTTCCCCTCCCCGCGGATATTCTAGAAGCCGTTCTGAGGTGTACAATGACGATGATTAACTTTATTAAGCCCCCACAGCCTGCTGGGTGCTGGGAATATTCCGTGGGCCTCCCTCGGGGGGGGGGGAGGTTGGGGGTGCAGGGGGGTGCTGTGCTGACAGCTGCGGTGTGGGGGTGTGGAGGCCCGAGGGCTGATGGGACGGCAGGATTGGGAGGAACGCTGGATGTCACGCCATCGGGCCCCACTCCTGACGCACGGGGACGTGTGTGAGGCCGCTGCCCGTCATGGCACTGTGGCAGCTGATGTTGACAGGTACCATCTGGCCGGGTCACGTGGTGACGGGAAGAGCCGCCAGCCCACAAGCTTGACAGCTGGCCAGCTGGGAAAAGGCACCTGTCTGTGGGAACTGGAGGCCCCCCGGGGGGGGGGGAGGGGGTTAGGAGGAAGCCTGCGTGGGAAGGACCGTGGGTTCGCTAAACCCAGACAGATGGAGGGCCCGAAACTCAGAATCCGATCCCGAGGAAAATTTCCCAACTGTCAAATACACAAGGGCAGAGGAGGAGCGGGACCCAGGAACCCACCCCCCCCCTTCCCCCACCTGGGGGCCTCCGTTCAAGGTCAGAGGAGAGCCTGCCGGTCTTTCGGGCCTTTGGACACTCCTTGCTTCTCACGAGGCTGCTCTGCCAAGAACGTTCTTGGAATCGTAAAGCTTCACTCCTGGAAGGACCTTTGTCCTAACAGTTAACCTGGGCCAGACAGACGAGACAGCCTCCCAAGCCACGCAGCTTGGTGAGCACATACTCGGGTCTCTGCGCTCTGAACACAAGGCCTTCCCCATGGTATCACTGACCTGGGGCCCTTAAGTGGGCTGAAGTCGGGACCTGGAAGCTTCCGAGGAGAACCGGGCATCTCCCTGGCAGCCAGCAAGGCGTGGGGCTTGGTTTTCTTTGGCTGAAGGGGGAACGTGTGAGTACGAGTGTGTGTTAACGTGCGTACGTCCTCAGAGGTCCCCAGCTTAAAGGGACAGGTCAGAAGGACATCGGCCTAGCCCACCTATCCTCAGAGGGACACTGGGTGATGCTGAAGGAGCTGTGTCCAGGCAAGACTTTAGGGGCCTCTGGGCCCCAGCACGCCTACTGTGGCCCCAGTGACAAGGGGTGGTCCCTATGGCAAGAGCCTTGCCGCAGAAACACGTCCTCCTGGAGGGCTCTGGCACCAGGGGCAGGAGGCTTTAAAGAACACGGGCAAACGGACTCCCGAGCGTATCCAAGGCATCTGGCAGTGTGGGCACCCCTGGGTACCGCAGTGAAAACCCTGGAGTGTGGGACAGCGGACCCTCCACTGTGACCATGTGGTCCCCTTAGTGCCCCACACTGCAAGTAACAGAAACCGACTTCAGCTAATGGAAGCAGAAGACGAGCTTACTACAAGGATTTCCGAGCTCACGGAACCTTTAGGTAGCCTGGAGAACAAAGCGTGGACGCTACCCAGCCAAGAACGGGGGTCAAAATCGTCCCATGAGCCCGGGCGCCCGGCGACAGCCTGCCTCCCCCATTGCCGATGCCCCCGCCCAGCCTCAGAAGGGATTCTGCTGCGCAGCTCAGATTTCCGATTCCAAATCAAGGGTGGGCGCTTTTCTGCTGGGTGGCTCCGAGGTCCCATGCCTGCACCCAGCTTGCCGAGGAAGCTGGGACAGTGAGTTCGTTTCCGGCATTTTCACCTTCCACAGGAGGAAACGGGTTCTGTTTCCTGAGTCGGTTGGGATCGTCCGAAGAAGAAGAAGGCTGAGGGGTCCGGGGATCTCAAATATCCTTCACATCCGGGTTACCAATGAGAAGGAAGCGAGCGTTTGTGCAATGCCTTAGGCACTGGGCAGGGATGCTGCTTGCCTTTAAGGACACTCTGGGAGACATGGGGAACAGACAGATCCCCTCCCTCAACTTCCCTAATAGTCTACCAACCTGCGAGGTTGCTGATGCAAAGGCGCCCCCTGGGCCGGGGTTCCACTGTACATGGCGCCATCTGCACAGCGGGTGTGGACCTCACAGACACCTAGTCAGGAGCTCGGAAACGCACCGTGGTGTGTCTGTAACTGAACTTAGCGAAGACGTCCATCGGTGGCCTCCAGGCCAACTTCCTCATCTCCTCTGAATTTAAACTCTGTCCATTCGGGACTCAAATCCAATCTGCCCCTCCTCCCTTTCCTGTCCTCTTTAGCAGCGTGTGGAGCTTGCTCTTGGGGGGCAGGCAGCCACCTATGTGGACTCCCCCCGGAGATGTGGACCCTCCACTGTGATCTTTGTGGGTTTTGGTCAATCCACACGTGTCCTCCCCGCACCTGCCCCGAAGCAGCTGGGACCTTCTGAGCTCTGGTTGCCAGGGTTCTGCGAACCAGCCTCCAGCGGGGCCACACATGCAGCCCCTCGAGGTCTATCAGCTGCTGTCAGCACGCCAAGTCTATCTCAGAGGTGCAGAAACTTCTAGATGCTCTCTCTCATGAGAGAGCAGTTCAAGGGTAGAGGGTTCAGATGAGGGGCTAGCTCACCTCAATTTCGACTCTCCTGAGCCTTCTCCATCCAGACAGGGGCACTTGTGGGAAGCCTGATACATTCTTAGGCCACGCTTGGTAAGGAAATTGTGGATTCCCTCTGCCCTGGTGTCCCCTAAGTGTTCCTGGGATGGTTTCCATGCCACCCTCTGCCTCAGCCCAGAGCAAGTGAAGCCTGAGCACTTTTGTGCGATGTACCCATCCATGTAGGGGTGCAGCTCTGCCCTTCTCTCCCACATACTGGTGAGCCCTTCTCTCTTTTTGGGTGGGATCTTGGCCCCTGTGATGACACATGCTGGCCCACTCCAGGGCTTCCGGCATCAACTCCCCGCTCTCCAAGTTCAAAGCCAAGCTTTTGGACCTACACAAAAGATTTCTGTCTCAAAACCCAGCTCCCGCAAGGCTATAGTCTGAACTCGGGTTTCAAAGCGTCTTTTGCAACTCAAAGGCAAGGATTTGATTCTTTGTTCTGAGTTTCCCTCCCTCCGAGAGCGCGAGAGCAGGGAATATAGGAAGCCAATTTAGTATCTGACAGATGGGAATGGGTGTGTGCAAATTGTCTACAGGGGAGCATTGGTTAATATCTCAGAATGACGAACCCCAGGTCTCATATTACTCACCGATGCTTCATGATAATTCTTCAAGAGGGGGTGACTGCGCCCATTCCAAGGCCGGGACTAGGGTGAGGTGAGGGAGACGTCCTCCCAGGCACAAAATTTAGAAAAGTGTCAAAAAAACACAAAAAACAAAAAACAAAAAACCTCTGCAATCCAGATAAACAATAGTGTCGTGCAATCGCTGAAAAAATAAAAGTGAATGCAAAAAAAAAATCACAGTGAACAAAATACCAACACTTTAAGACAGGACGAGACCTTCGGATTTCTCCTCTTGCCAAAGGCTCCAATGGGGTTCATCACAGCGCTGATACTGATCCTATCTTCATTTGAAACTGTAAGGTTTTGTTCATCGTAGATTTTCTGCATTAATTTCAGATCAAGAACCATCGCATTGAACTATTATTTATGTTGATTACTGAGGGTTTTTTTGGCACCCCCTTCAATTTTGTGCCTTGCTCACCTTGCCCTAGCCCTGGGCTTCCTCCTCCAGATGTGAACATCGAGGTTCAGAGGTGGTGAGTGGCTCAGGCAGAAGAGAGGGCCTCACACGTGCTGGCCGTGCAGGCACAGTGCCGCAGGCACCGGGCTGAGTGTGTGGCATATCAGTGGATAAGGTCCCTGTCCTCACAGAGTTTGTATCTGGTAACAGGGGAAACACTTTCCACTCAAGTAACCCGCAGCTGATTATTTAATTACAATCGGGACAAGTACTTTGAAGGAGATATGTAAGAGCTCAAGAGGTCAAGAATCTACAGGATGGAGGCTTGACGGGCTCTGGAGGGTCCTGGAAGTACTCTCCGAGCAAGGAAAGTTGGAGCTGAAACCTTCAAGATGAGGAACGTGAGCCAAGTAGAGAAGGAAGAAGAGAAACCAGCATGTGTAGAGATCCTGGGGTAGAAAGAAGCTGGTGTGTGTGGGACACTGAGAGGAAGTGTGCAAGTCAGTTCGGGCTGGTTCTGTAACAAACAGCCCCTAAGTCCAAATGGCTACACATATTAAAAATGCGTTTCTCAGGGCGCCCGGCTGGCTCAGTTGGCTAAGCGTCTGACTCCGGATTGTGGCTCAGGTCATGATCTCACGGTTTGTGGGTTCGAGCCCCGTGTTGGACTCGGTGCTGACAGCGCTGAGCCTGCTCGGGATGCTCTGTCTCCCTCTCTCTCTGCCCCTCCCCTACTCGTGTGCATGCCCCGTCTCTTTCTCTCTCTAAGTAAATAAACTTAAAGAAACCGTATTTCTCATTTGCCTCACAGTTTAACATGGATCACTCATCTCCAGGTGGCGGGTTGGGGATCCGGGTCTTTCCACCTTTAATACTGCAGAAACCCAAAGAATAGAGGGTTGTGTCTGGATGTGGCGTGTATCACTTCTGCTCATTTCCACGGGCCCGGTGCTCCATCCAGGGCCCCACCCCATCGGCCTGGGAGAAGTAGCGGGCTAGCCGCTCAGCGAGAAGAGGAGGAAAACAAGCCGTGACCCTCAGCAGCCTCTGCCACAGGGAAGGGGGCCAGGCCGGGCAAGTATTTGGCGGTCATGGTCGAGACTGGCATCTATAGTCTTAGAGCAGAAGACCCAGCTTGCCCTTGATCACGGAACCAGAAATGCATTTTTTAAAATGTTTATTTATTTATTTTTTTGAGGGGGTGGAGAGGCAGAGAGAGAGAGAGAGAGGGAGAGAGAGAATCCCCAGCAGGCTCTGCACTTGTTAGCACAGGGCCCGATGCGGGGCTCGAACTCACAAACTGTGAGATCATGACTTGAGCCGAAGTTGAAAGCTTAACCGACTGAGTCATCCAGGCGCCCCATAGGAATGTATTAATGCAAAGGCAGCTGCTAGCCATGACCACTGTGGCCTCTTCCTGGAGAAGAAGCTGTCATGCCCAGAACCCCTTAGGATGGTCAGGTTCCCGTCCATGGCGTGGAGGTGTGGCCTTCACTCTCTTGGCCTCTTTTGCTCCAGCTCTGGTGTCCCTGGAAGGCAAAGGAGAGAACTCTCACCTTTCAACAGACCAGGCAGCTCACTCTCAGAGCTCAAGTTCCAGGGGAATGTGATCCTCAGATCATGTCTAGCCTCTAGTTTCTAGAAGGTCTGGGGAGCAGGCTGAGTTAGCCTCATGTGTTTGGCTACCCAGTGAAGGGCTCTGGTCTAATAATGGGTCAGAGACTACCTGGAACTCGCTAATAGGCAAATCCTGAGCCCAGATCACCACCCCTGCACTTGAGGACTTCTTTGCTCTGCCCTCTTGAACTTGGTTGAGGTTCCTAGGTTTGCCCTGTGGCTTCCAGGGTGCCCCTAGCTGCTCAAACACACGGAACCCTGGGGCCATGGATCAAAGTCTCCAAGGAGGGCAGTCCCGGCAGCCGTTTTGCTGTTTGGAGGATGGGAGCAGTCATTTGGGCAACGCTGGGGGGTTTCTCTAATTTCCCCCAACCGAGGGAGACCATGAGACACAGCAGGAGACGCCCAGACTTTGCAATAGGATGGACTGGCTTTGCCCCTTCCCGGCTGCATAACCTTGATCAAGTTACTTCGCTGAATGCATTTCCTCAGCAGTCAAAGAAGGGGTGCTTGCCTGGCAAAAATTGCAGTGAAAGATCAATGAGATAGGCTACAGGTGCCAGTAAGTGATAACCACCATTCTCTTGTGGAAGAGAACCCAGGTGAGAGGTGCATCAGTTGCACAAACTCCTTCCCTCCCCCCTCCCCACACCTTCCTTGCAGCTGCAGCCAAAGGGATCCTGTTAAAATATGTCAGATTGACGCCACTTCTCTGCCCAAAGAAACCCCCCAGTGACCTCCCATCCAGAGTCAAAGCCTTCACAAAGGCCACGGACCCAATGAGGTCTGTCCCCTCCTCACTAGCTGTCTCTGGACTCATCTGTAACCACGGTCCCCCTTGCTCCCCCTCCCCGGGCTCCCTGCTGCTCCAGAATGCCCCAGCGCACTCCTGCCCCAGGGTCTTGGCACAGCCACGCCCTCTGCCCAGCATGCATTTCCCCTTGACATCTGTCTGCCTGGTCTACTTCCTCTCCTTCCCATCTTTGCTCCAAGACCATCCGGTCAATGAGGTCTCCCTGGCCACTCTATTTAAAATGGGGCCCTCGGTCCTCCTTCTGTCTCTTTCAGGCTTTATCTCCTCCACGGCCTGACCGTGGCCTGCCACACCGTGAATGCAGCTTGTTGACTATCTCCACTTACAGGGATGTAAGTTCTACGACGTCAGGGTTGTGTTGGTTTTTTTTTTTTTTTTTTTAATTTTTAAAAAAATGTTTATTTTTCAGAGAGAGAGGGAGCGAGCAGGGGAGGGAGACAGAGGGTCTGTCAGCTCACAGCCCGATGCAGGGCTCGATCCCACCAACTGTGAGATCATGACTTGAGTTGAAGTTGGACATGTTAACTGACTGAGCCACCCAGGTGCCCCCAAAGTCAGGGGTTTTTGTCTACAATGTTCACATTCACAGTCATCCCCAGTGCCTAGACATACACATAGGGGCTTCATGTTTGTTGAATGAATACCTGAGTGGAGGCAAGGACTCAAGTTGGGGAGGGGTGCAGACCAGAGGAGTGAGCCTGGCATGAAGGACGTTGTCATTTCCTTTTTCTCCAAATGACGGAGTTGGACCAGAGCCCAGGAGACCATGAGCCCGTGGGAATTGTGCACATCAATGGTGAGTTCCTGCCTCCACACATTTTTCTAGGGTAAGGATCACTAACTTCCTGCAGACATTTAACAGAGCTAAGCACCGTCCCTGCTCCACTGTTTCATGGTTTGGATTCAATAGGCTCAAATCCTTGCTTTCTAAGAACCCACGATACCTACACTCCGTGATCTTATTCTAGTCTCAGCAGCCATAGGGGTTCTGGCCCCAAAGAGGGGGCCTTGGCAGGGTCAGCCTGGTGGGGAAGGGGTGCCCGTGGGTGGGAACACGGGAGGGAGACTTCTGGGTTACATATACTGCTTTTCTTCTCTTTATATGAAAGAAAATAGATGTATAGCAAGTGTGACAAAATGTGAACAATTGTCAATGCTGGATACTGGGCACAGGCGTGTTTATCACAGAGAGCTTTGTACTTTTTCTGCGTCTCAAAAATTTATTTAAAAAAAAACCCCACAGATTTGGAGGTGGGCAGGGCAGTTATAGCTTGTGATTAGGCATAGAGAGGCCGTGTGTGTGTGTGTGTGTGTGCGTGTGCGCACGTGCACGCGTGCAGAGGGGACAGCCAGGGTCTGAGCCCCTCTCCCGCCCTCCCTGCTCCCCCTTCCCAGGTCTCAGTTTCCTGCCTTCCTGGGGAGCAGGGACAGGCTGAGAGGCCCCGTGCTGGGGGTGAAGCTAATTCATTAGTGACGCTCTCGACAAGGACTGGGCGCCTGCAGTGCCAGCGTGATTCATCAACATGATTGCCCCGCTGCCAGCCTGCGTGGGCCTGGAACGCCAGCACATTTTACCTTTACCCACTGAGAAGGGCCCGGTGGGAGGTTTAGGTACATGATCTACTCAGAGCAAGAAAAAGACTTGGAGCAAAAAGAGGGCTGGTCCCCTGTGCCCTTGAATCCAGGAAGCTCTGCCAGGCTGGGGCTGGGGTGTGGGAGCTCCTGTGACTCCTGCCCATGCCGGCAGAGCCCACGAGGGCTGCCTGGTGCTGGAGTGCCAGCTCTGAGCCATGTGCGGAGGGGTGGGGGCTGGCTGGGCTTCCTCCTCCACATCGAATGTTCCCGGGTTGGGGGGGCGCCCCCTGCTCGGCGGCCGCCCGCGGGGGGAGGTGCTCAGCCTCTTCCCCTGCATCTTGGCTGGGTTCTTTTTCCTCAGCTTTCTAGCCTCTGAGGTGTCACCTGTTCCACAGAGTTCTCCCAAAGGACAAGAGAGAGAGTTGGTGATAAAGGTCGGACTTATGGTGGCCTCTGGGTGGGGGGGATTGACTGAGAGAGGCACAGGGGAACTCGGAGTGATGGGAATATTACATGGGTGTTTACATTTGTCAGAACTCATCAGACTGGACACTCACCATCGACGCATTTCACTCTCCGTAAATTTTGTCTCCACTAAAAAAAAAAAAAATGTTAAAAAGTTTGGGGCAACTGGGTGGCTCAGTCGGTTAAGCGTCTGATGCTTGATTTCGGCTCAGGTCATGATCTCACGGTTCATGAGTTCAAGCCCTGTGTCGGGCTCTGTGCTGAAAGCACGGAGCCTGCTTGGGACTCTCTGTCTCCCTCTCTCACTCTCTCTCAAAAATAAATAAACGTTTTTAAAAAGTTAAAAGTTTTCATTGAATACTTATTATGTGCCAGGCACCTGTGCACTTGTCTGCCACCGGGGAAGCTTACATTGCAGCTTACAAGTGGTTCTTATCCTTGCCTTGCATTGGCCACTGCTCTCTGGCCCTGGGCTGGCCTCCCCCACTGCTTGCAGTGGGGATGGGAACCCCGGTGGGTCGAAGGAGAGGTTGCTGCCTGGACATAGTCACTTACATAGTCCCACCAGCCAGGTTCAAGGGAAGAGTTAGAGGCTCCCTTGTGAGAAAACTCATTGCCAGAGGTTGGGATCATCATTGTTTCTATTTTTTTTTTCATGTTTATTTATTTGTGAGAGAGAGACGGAGCGTGAGCAGGGGAGGGGCAGAGAGAAAGGGAGGCACAGAATCTGATGCAGGCTCCAGGCTCAAAGCTGTGAGCACAGAGCCCAAGGCAGGGTTCGAACTCACAGACCGTGAAATCATGACCTGAGCGGAAGTCGGACACTCAACCGACTGAGCCACTCAGGCGCTCCGTCATTCTTTTCTATTTATTGGTGTGATACATGATTAAGAGCACAAATCCCAGCCACTCAGGAGCGGGGTGACCTTGGGCAAGTCCCCCAGCTCAAGTCAAATTCTCAGAGCCTCAGTTTCTCTCCTTTGCAACTGGGGTATTGAGGGTACCTACCACCTCAGACGTGTTGCAAGGATTCGGTACAATGCCCTCAGTACAGCGCAGGGCACATGGCAGGCTCGCAGTAAATGGGAGCCGGTGTTTCTGCCAGGATCTGAACCGGAGGGAAGAAGGCAGGGGCGCACCGCTGTTGGTGGGAGCATGCGCAAGAGAGTTACAGAAGGAGTGGTCATCCTTGGTGGCGCTCGGAGGGGCTCACGCGTCCCAGTCCTCTGCCCACCGCAGCCACGCACAGACCTTGAACACAGCTGGAGCGATGCGGCAGGAGATTGGAGTGAGAGTACCCGAGTACGCGAACGAGGAACCTGTTGGGCAACGAGGGCGGGGAACGGGGGCGGAGCCAAGTCCCCACAAATCCTCAGCTGTGACCCACCCCGAAAAGGGCCAGAAAGCGACACTGTTGCGAGTTACTATCCTAAAGTGACCCCAGCGGGGAGAATGGGAGCAAGCCGGCATGACCGGGCCCCTCAGTCCCTCCCCGAGAGCCACTTGGCCAGAGTCCTGGTCGCGGGCCGGGTTTCCTAGGTCCTCGGTTCCTTCTTACTTGCCGCTCTGGGTTCCACACCACCTTCGCCGGGCCGAAGGTGTAGACAGCGTCGGACGTCGGGTCTGTGTTAGCACAGCGCCAGGCTTTCGCTGCGCGGACCTCGGGTTCCCTGGGCGTGCGCCGGATTCCGGGCGGGTCTCCAGGGCCGGCGCGGGGGGCGGGCCCGGGCGCCCGGACCCCACTTAGGCGGCACCTTGGCCCCGCCCGGCCCCGCCCCCTCGCCGCCTCATTGGCAGCCGCACACGCGTCGGGGGTTGCCAGGGCGACGGGTCGCGGAGCCGCGAGGAAGCGCAAACGCGAGCCAGT
>NW_024412418.1:524391-584537 GCF_014898765.1 Herpailurus yagouaroundi | reverse complement strand
CCCCCCCCACCCACCTTTCCCCAGTCCCCCCTTCACCTGCCTCTCCTAGCCCACCCCCTGGCTCTGTGTGTGTAGACCTCTCTCAGCCTCCTGCCCTGCCTCACTTTATGAAACCCTGCCCTCTCTGCACTGCCGGCCCCGGGGGCGGGGACAGGGTAAGAGTGCCCCCACCCCTGTACACACACACACACACACACACACACGCACACAGTGGACACGACACAAGGACACAGGCTGCGGCTCCAGGACCCCGGAGCGGGCTATATACTATCCTTGGCATTCAGGGCCCAGTCGGCACCTGAAACTGCCCGGGGAACGGGCCTTTCCCGGCCAGGCCGGGGCCAAATGCCCCGGCCTCCCCTCTCCTGGGCCCGCATCGGGAGCTGGGGAGGAGGCAGCTTCTCTCCACTCCAGGCACTGCCTTAAAGAAAACGGGGGACCGTGCCCACCTGGCGGGCCTCTGGAGGGATCTGCCCGTCTGCCTGTCTGGCCTTCGCACTCTCCCTCACTTCTTTAGTATCAGCAAGTCAGGAAGGAAAGGGGCAAAGCAGGAAAATGGCTCCCAGAGCCCCTCCCCCAGAGCTGGACAAGTGGAGGATGAGGCTGGTACTTCCTAGAAACGGGGCCCAACTGACTCCTGGGACCCCTCCATGGCCAAGCCCTCGGGGTCCTCCCCTCACCTATGGCGGGGGGCCAGGCCGGGCATTGTGCATAAAGTGGTGAGGGCATGATGGGGACCCGGGCCCTCGGCCCCCCGGGCCTCCCTTGGCCCCACTTAGGCCTTCAGCTGGTGCCACTGGGCCACCGGCTGCCGGGGACGGGCAATCATGTCTTTCCAGTGCTTCACCTCCCCGGGCCCGCTCTTCCAGGACAGGTAGATCTGGGGAGAAAGGGAAGAGCACGGTCTCAGTGACACTCTCGGAGGAGGCATCGGCCCCTGCCCCCACCGGGGCTGACACTCCATCTCCTCAATGACACCCCGAGATCATGATCTTGGGGACCAAGGGACCTCCGCCCACAGAGACAACCTCCCCTCAGAGGCTTCCTCCGGCCTCCTCCCCGCCAGCAATGACCTACTTTCCTAGTGGCACTTCCCTCCGGGAGCCTGGGCATGCCTGGCCCTTCCCAGTTAAGACTCCTGACCTGCTTTGCATTGGGGGGATGGGGGTCGAAGGTGGGGGTGGAGACGGTCTGTTCCCACGCCCTTCCCTGCCCTACCTGTTGGCTGCTGTCAATCTCTGCTGCCTTACGAGTCCTCCTACCTCCTCACCACTTACTGCACACTGAGCCCCGGGTTCGGGGCTTTCTACACACAGATCATCCTATCCTTACCGGTGCGGCAGGTAAGGATACAGATGGAGAAACAAAGGCGTGGAGAGTTAAGAAACTCACCCACAGTCACGGGATTTAAATCTAGGTCCTTCTGGCTCCGCACTATCAGCCCAATCCTGCAGCCTTCTGCGTTAGGGGCGGCCTCGTGGGGCCGTGCACGTGGTCCTCCAGCTGACCCCGGCCTTGTGACTGGTGGCCGGTTAGAAGCATAGGGCTCCCTGAGCTACCCAATCCTCCTTCACCTTGGTTCGGTCGACAGAAGATAGGATGGTCTCAAAAGCAGCTATAATTGGTATCTAAAGGACACCCAACTCGAAAAGGCTAAGCTTCAGAAAAGCTTAGAAGTAGATGTGGCCATGTGGCCCTTGGCCCCAGCTGGTCAAGGAGGGGGCTTAGCAGGCCTCAGGCCTGCTCGGAACACACGGTCCTGCTGGGGTATGGGTGACGCCACCCTGAGAAACTGTCCCACCTGTGACCACAGGCCGGCCAGTCATGCTCCCTGGGCCATACTAGGTGGGGGGCAGGACTCAGGTATCCTCTCGGAGGCCCCCTGCTTCCCTTAGCCCCAGGAGCTAAGTTCTTCAACCCCATCTGTCTGAGGCTTGCCTCCACCTTGGCCCCCTTCCCTGCGGGGGCCCAGGCCATCCTTTCCCATTTACCCCCATTTACCCCTGGGTCGCGCCAGGGGTAAGACCACGTGATCCATAGTCTCTCCTCACGGGCTCCTTCACCTGGCCTGCCCTGATCACTGGCTTCCTGCACTGCTCCTGGTCAAAGCTCCGCGCCCAGATGCACAAACATGCCCTTAGTAGGAATGTTTCAAAAATAACTTTTATTATAATGGCAGCTAACACATACCTTCTAAGCACTGTACTAGGGGTTTCGCCTGTGAGGTCAGGACTGTCTTACTCTCATCGTGAGAGGAGGAGATGGGGCGCATGGCTGTCGAGAGGGGGGCTGGGCCCAGGAGGTCTGATTCCCAAGCCCAACCTCTCAACACTAAAACCGTAAATGAACACAGGGACGGACATTTCAAAGTAGAGAAACAGAAGGGTTTGTGTCACAGAATCACATCCTGGAAAAACTGAAGGCCTGGCATGGATTTTTTTGGTTAGTAGATGATGAGAAGAGGTCACTTTCTACAAGGAGGATACCCACATATCTCAGGCAATTCTCACACCATTGGGTGAAGTGCTATAGGGTTGGTACTGTTAGCTCCATTTTACAAATGAGGACACTTCGGGCGCCTGGGTGGCTCAGTCCTGTTGAGCGTCTGACTCTTGGTTTTAGCTCAGGTCATGATCTCATGTTTTTTTTGAGTTCGAGCCCCACATCGGGCACTGCTTTGGCAGCCCGGAGTCCTCTCCCCCCACCCCCTCTCTCTCTGTCTGCTCCTCCCCCACTTGCACTGTCTCTGTCTCTCTCCAAATAAATCAATAAACTTTTTTTTAAAAAATGAGGACACCGCAGGTAAAGAGAGACAAGTGACTCGCCCAAGGTCACACAGCTTTTAGTAGCAGATGAGGTGGCAACTGAAGCCAGGTATTTGGAGTCTCGAGGCAGCTCTTGACATTGGCCCGCATAGCTTGCCCTCTGAAGATGGGACCTGGGTGACATTGCTCGGAGGTCCTTACCTTGCCCGAGGCTCCTGTCCAGCAAATCCTCTTTTGGGGATCCGGGGTGCTTCTTTCTCCCACTTCCTCCTTTCCCTGCCCTCCCAGTGGTCTGTCCTGAGCTGATGAACCCACAGTAGGACACTTAAGGGAGATTTTGTCCTAGCCTCTCATTTTCAGATGAGATGGAGGCCCAGACAGGGGAAGAGACTGGCCCTTCTCTCTCCTGCTGCTCAGCCCTGAGCTCACCTACTACCCCTGCTCCTTCTTGTGAGGACAGGTGTGTTACCCCTCCCACGAGGCCCCTACCTTGCCAATAACGTCATTGCGGCTAAGCTTGTCCTTGTCCATGACAGTGATGATGATGGTTGTCTCCCTCAGTTTCTCAGTGGGGATATCAAAGGCAAAAGACTCATTGAAGATGGGGTTCAGGTTCCTCTTCATCGTCACTGTCTTCTTCTTCTCTACCCGCTTGTCCTTGTACATCAGCCACACCTTCACGTAGGGGTCTGGCAGATGGGTAGGAGAAAGGTCAGATGGGCAGTGTGGGGGGGCCCCCCAGGGTCCCCCTCCTTCTCCAAGTGTGGAAACTGGGGCAGGAGGGGCTGTAAGCTTTCCACAGGAGGTGAGGAAAGCCCTAAGCAACAAGGACAGGGATCTGGGGACCAGCGGATGGGTGAACTGGAAGGGACCCCAGCCATCACCCAGGGCCCTATTGTGAACACAAAGGAGGAAACCCAACCCCACAGAGGCCGAGCCCCACAGTAGTGTCCGAGCTGAGGCTGGAGCCCAGGTCTCCCACCACAGTGCTCCTCTTCTCTCTGATTCTGGTAAGGGGAGAGTCCAAGATGATGCTGACCCCAGGGGTGCTCCAGAGGGGGCCACCTAGGGCTCTAGGGTAGAGGAGTTGAGACCAGAGGTGGGGTAGGACGGTCAGGGGTGAGTGCCACGGCTCAGACCCTGCTTTCCACATCCAGCATGACCCTCACGTCCCCACAACTCCCCAGTCCATCCACCCTCTATGATGAGAGGCCCCAGCACCTGATGTGCCCCCGATGTCCATGGCTTTGAGGTTCCGGGCTTTGATGATGTTCACGATGATGGAGTTGGCAGAGGGGTTGTAGCAGAGAGACAAGAGCAGCTCCCCTCGGCTCCCCTGGGAGGGATAAGGTGGGGGGGTGAGCCTGGGCTTTGGAGAGGGTTGTCCCCCAGCCTTGCCTCAGCTCCTCTGCGAGGGAGAAGAGGAGGGCTTGGGGACTAGGGGAGAGGGGACAGTTAGAGAACTCTGGCTGGCTGGGGTGCTTACCCACCCCCATCTGTCACCTCTGTCACACCTGGTGTCCCTTCATCTAGCAGTTCTGGGCGCCGCCCCCCGCCCCATGAGCCCCCACACCCTGAGCAGAGTCCAGGTGCTTTGTCACAGCTCAGGCAATTCTCCCCAGCGCGGTGCACCAGCTCTGAGACCGCTGCCCTGCGCACTGGCTGCACCTCCCCCACCGCCCTCCTGACATGCCAGGGGACCAGGACCAGATCTGCCAGCCCTGACCTGCCAGCCCCCAAGCCAGGGACCCACAAGTGGGGCCTTACACTCCCATCGCTGCATGGCTTCAGATCCTTCCAGAAGGTCTGCATCTGGGTCAGGTCCACCTTGTTGAGAGGGATGGACACCTCTCCAATGGGGTCATTGCGGCTAAAGCGGTCGTAGTCCAGGACCTGGAGGTAGAGGACCCTCTGCACCACCTTCTCGTAGGGAAAACCTGGGGGACAGACAGCCTGGGTGAAGAGTGAGACAGAGGGGCCACACAGGGCCTGGGCAGGGTGATGCTCCAAGGGCAGGGAGGCCCCGGGAGGAAGAGGGCCGGCCCCGGGCGGTCCCGCTGCCGCCCCACTGAGGCACAGCAGGCAGCAGCCGAATTCAGACCTTCCCGCAGCATTAGCAAGAACTGTCCCCGTCACATCTGTCTCTCTTGACAGTTCTCCAAGGTGGATGGCATCTCGTACGTTTCACAGAAGAGGAGACTGAGCCGCGGATGGCTTAAATTACTTGTCCCAAGTCTCCCAGCTGATAGAGAGCAGAACGGGGACCACTGACCCACTCGTTTGTCACATGGCTGTCTTGGTGGGCGGGCAGCGGCCCCTTTCTCTCTGGGAAGCCCTGCCACTGCCGATCATCCCGAGACAAGCCTGGGCAGGTGGCCCTGTCGGAGGTGGCCACGGCCACCAGAAGCCAAGCCCCAGGAGGACTCGAGGTGGAGGAAGCGGCAAAGACACAGAGACAGGAGTGGATGCTTGTCCTAGGACTCGCGCTTGCCCCCTGCTTCCTTCCAGGGCATCGGCCTGTCCTTCACTGTTCCTCAACAGATCCTGCGGCTGTCCCCTTCTCCTCCCTCATCCCAGCCGCTGGCACATTTTGCCTAGAGAGCCGCGAGAGTTTCCAAACCGCCCTCCCCACTTGCACGCCTTCTCCTACCGTCCATTGTCAACACAGCAGAGCGATCCCTTAAAAATAGAAATCACATCATGACACTCTCTCGCTTAAAGCCTTTCAGTGGCTCCCAGGGCACTTAGAGTAAAAGCTGCGTGCCCTGCCTTGGCTTCAAGTCCTTCTGTACAGCCTGGCCCGCTGACCTCTCTCTGCCCCTCTTGTGAGTACTCTTGGCCAGCGATGGGCTCTCACCGCACCAGCCTCCTTCCCAGCTTTTCAGCACCGGCTTCTCCTGCCTGGTGGCGCCTCCATGACCCACCCTGGCCTTTCCTCTTCCTGAACAGGTCACCGCTTTCCTTCCTGACATCCCAGACGGGGTCGGATCCCCTGCTCTACGGTCTAGCAATTTCTTTTCACGTCACACACCCCGGGGCTGTCACAGAGCTATATCTGTTTCCTTGAGTCTGACTCCCACTAGGCGAGGATTTCCAGGAAGGCATCGCTGCCCTCAACCACTGGATCCCAGCATCTAACGCTGTTTCTGGCACATAGTAGGCACTCGATAAGTATTTGTTTAAGTGGATCAATAATTGGAAGAATGAATTAATGCCAGCGAAATGGCCTGACCGAGCTGCTGGAGTGTGCCGGGGTGCAGCGGGAGAGAAGACCAGAGGGAGAGCCAGGGGAGGGAGCCTGAGTGGGAAGGAAAGGGATGCTAAGAGGCCTTGGGGAAGGGCTGAAGCCAGAGTCATTGGACCGGGGAGGCTTGGTCAGAGGAGGGGCCGGCCTGGGAGGCGCAGGGGGTCTAGGTCAGCCTGGAGGCCTGAGGTGGTGAGGGCCTGAACTAGGGTGTGAGCAGGAAGGAGAGAGGACACTTAACACCTCAGCCCGACTGGTGGAGAAGATGAAGGGAAAGAAAGAGCTCTGGAGGATTCTGGCATGTTCCGCCAGATGCTAGAAGCAGAAATGCCTCTGAGAGGAGCGGTGTGCTGGAAGGGGAAATCCTATGTTCCCCAAATCCCCAGCCTCTGAATTTCTTCAGGGCTTCCTCCTCAGACCGAAGGGGGCTCTGTCTTGCTCATCTGGGAGTCCCCCCTCTGCACTCCCCCCCGCCAGGGACCTGCCCAGGGGACCTTTGGCATCTATCCAGGTGAAATGCATGAGGACAAGTGTTCTAGAAACGGTGGCGGCTGCAGGAGGTCGCCGCACCAGAGTCAGCCTCTTCAACAGCAGAGGAGGAAGACTCTTATTGGGCAAACTCCTATTCATCCATCAAAACCCATCCTGAATGGCCCCCACTCTGGGAAATGTCTTCCAACACTACCAAGGGGAGCTCGCAGTGGGTTCCTACAGCATCTGCCCTGCAGCGTACGCCTTCATTACCTACACGTCTGTGTCTTCCATTAGATCAGGAACGCCTTGAGGGCCAATGGTGCCTTGCCCTTTTCTGCACCCCCCAGCGCCGAGAACAGCGCCCAGCCCATCGCTGAGTCTAGATAAATGTTGCAGAAGAGACCAGTGGGTCGAAGATATGCTCATAAACCTCGCCCCGTCAGCTGGCTACACGCGCCTGCAGAGCGGAGCCTCTCCCCGGCCCCCACACCGCACTGGGGAGGAGAAGGGTCCGGAAACACACAAGCGCCCACTAGCTCACCCTCAACGATTTATCTGAGGCGAGCTGGCTGCCACCTTGCGGAACGGGTGGGGCGTCCAACGGCTGGGACACCAGGCAGGGAAGATTCCTCGGGGCACACGCTGAAAATTCCAGAGCGCCAAGGCACCTGGCAGTTGGAGTTGTAGGGACCTATTCTCACTGGTTGAGCCATGTCAGGAAAGGGCAATGGCTTCTCAAAGTGGAGTCCAGGCACCAAAAAAGGGCTGGGACAGAAACCACTCCCTGATCTCGCACCCAGCTTCCTGGTTACCTCGCATCCTCAGAGATAAGAGCTAAAGACGGCCTTCAGAGAGAGTCTGCAGGAGAGACATTTGTCTCCGTGCTCTCTAGGAGCCAGGGGCATGGCTCAGAGCTGTTGTTCCCGTGTATCTGGATGCGGTGGGGGCGGGAGGAAGTACAGGGGAAGGGCTCGGAGAAGGGGAGCGGACAGAGTGTATTTAACAAACTGCGCTCATGGGTTGTCTGGATATGGTGCCTGCCTTCGCAATTCACCGATTTGTCTCCAACCCTCACTGGGATTATCTTCGCCTTAGAGACGAAGAAACCACGACACAGAGACGTTCAGGAACGTGCCCCCGGTCACACGGCTAGGAAGTGGCCGAGCTGGGTTTCGAACAGACAGGCGGGGGGCGGGGGGGGGGGGCACAGCTCGTGCTCTCAACCGCCAACCTATGACTGCTCCCGGTGCTCCGCCTCTGGGTCCTGTGGACGCCTCCCTGCCTGCCAGCCCTCCTCACTCAGGATGAGCCCCGTGTCTGAGCTGAAAGCCCAGGAGGTGGTCTAGTTCGGTTCCGGGCCTCTGGCCGTGGTGCGGCTCCCACGGGCCCTGTAACCTGATCCCAGCTAGACGCGAAATTAGGCAGGTTCCCTGGGCTCAAACACATGCCTGCGTGGGCGGGTGCACGCAGGTGTGGATGCGGGCGTGGGTGCCCCCGTCTGTACCCGTGCAGCTGAGCAGGGCCGTGGTGGAGGGGAAGAGGGGACTCTGGGTGGGGGTGGGGTGCGGCCCCAGCCTCACCTTCAAAGAGGAAGGTCTCATTCCAGTGGGGGTTCAGGTTCTTCCGTTTCACCTTGGTCTCCAGCTTGTGCTTCTTGTCCGGCAGCAGGTAGATCTTGACAAAGGGGTCGCTGGTGCCGCTGAAGTCCTTGGCTGGCAGCTCCTGGGCCTTCATGATCTTCACAGTGAGTGTGGACTCCTGGAAGTTGTAGCCGACACTGAACTGGATCCGGCCCAGGTTCTCCCGGCTGCAGCCCTCGTGCGCCTCGTCCTCCTCGGAGCCTGGGGACAGCTGGGGGTGGGGGAGGGGCCGGCGGGGTTAGGAAGTCTCCCTGGGCCTGAGGCCACGTCCCCGCTGCCAAGAGCTGGCTCTCCCTCTGGGCACAACGTGGTGCTGGTGGTGATCTACCTCACGTTCACATCTGGGCCAGGACGCTCCGGTCCCGCGGGAGGGGGGACAGAGCCGGGACAGCCCCCGTCCCCCGGAACCCCAGAGCAGTGCGCACCCCACCCCCTGGCCTCCCCTGGAAGCCCTGGGTCCCCCGAGCATCCCCTTCCTGCCTTCCGCCCTTCCACAGCTCTGCGGGGCCCACAGAACAGATCAGGGAGACCGCTCCCATCTCAAAAGAGTTGGCCAAGCTATTTCTTTGGAAGGTGACTCCCTGGGGTTCTGAGAGTGATGTGATTTACACAATGAGAGAGGCAAGTTGTCAGGAGCCACATCTAATCTGTGTAAGGCATAAATTCATGTAGAGATGCTAAAAATACAGGTTCCCAGGCCCCGTCCCCAGAGAGCCCGATTTGATGGGGCTGGCGAGGGCCCGGGCGGCAGAATTGTTTTAAAAGCTCCTCAGCTGTCTGTACCGCACCCCGGGGGCTGAGGGCCACTGGAAGGAAGGGCTCCACCTGCATTCGGTCCCACTCTGGGGGTGGGGCCCGCAACAGACATACACGTGGAGGGTGGCGTGGGCGTCCCCTTCCCACGCTGATGTTGAAAACCTAGGAAGTAATTTGGGGGAGGGTCTCCCAGCCAAGTCTTCTCGGCTGTGGCTGATCACTGGGAATACGTGGGGAGGTTTCCCAGCTCCCCGGGTCTCACTCCAGACCCAGGGGTCCAAGGGGCCCAGGCATCCCTCTCTCTGAAAGCTCTTCCGGTGACTGGAGGAGAGCCAGAGTCGGTGCTCATGGTACCACATTTTAGGCCAAAACTGCTGGCCCATTTTCTCTCCCCACTTCCCCTGCAGAAATCTTCCGTGTGCCCTGTCCTTCCTCCAGGCTCTGAGATACCAAATAATACAGATAATAAGAATATATATAGTGTGTACCTACCATGGCAGAAGACTCTTACATCACCTTCTTACTGAATCCTGCCAACAGTCGGGCGAGGCACTTATCACCACTCTCTAGCTGAGGAGACCGGCTCAGAGAGGTTAAGTCACACGGCCAAGATTGCACAGCAGTATGGACCCTCTCTGACCTCAAAGCCCACTCTTTCCACCAAGGCAGCCTCACGTCCCAGGGCAATTTCGAGAACCTCCCCTCCCCCTTCAAGCCCGTGAGGACTCACCCGCCCCAGGTGAGAAGATTTGAATCACACGAAGAACAGTAACTCGCCCTGTGCTCCCTGCCCTGCACTCATTTACTCCCTACGACCTCTGAGTGAGGCGGGCACTACCATTACCAGCTCGGTGTGGGGCGCAGAGAGGTGATCAGCGTGCCTCAAGTCACCCCTGAGTCAACAGGGAGTTGAAACTCAAAGCCAGGTCAGCACCCAGCCATCACGGGTGTCCTTCTGGCTCCCCTCACTCTGACACTCAGATCCAGCATCCGGGGCCTCATCGGCCGCACCCTGGTCCCGTCTGGAGCTGGAAGGCGGGCTGAGCGGCCTCCCCTGCTCCTCCTCGCCGTGGAAGAGGGTCCCTCCAGCTCCTACCCGTTGGCCGGATCCAGGGCCCCCCGCAGGCCCACTGAGAACGTGGCTTCCCTCCCCAGGTCCGGTGTGCCCCCGCACTCCCTCCCTGTGCCGGGACCAGCCTCACTGCCCGTGAACCTTAGATTCTGCATCTGCAGAATGGGACCATAGCATGTATCCCGCGGGGCTCCTGGGAGGGTTCGGTGGGTTCCCGTCCTACTCTGCAGTCCGGCCCTGGCCGCTGCCAGCCCTGGGGCCGAGAGCCAGGGCCTCACGTGAGTAGGCAGGGCCAGCAAAGACCTCTTGCCCCTCCTGTTCCTTCTGTAGTTTGGGTGGAGTCCCTGGTGACCGGAGCCCAGGTGGCCCCAGCCCCAACTGTGGTCCCTCTGGTCACTTGGCTCTTGGTTCCCAAAAAGGGGGTGGGAGGCCCAGGCTGGGCCTCACTCCGTGCCCACTCCCGGCTTTCCAAAACTACAGTCCTAAGCCCTAATTAACCAGCCGGGGCAGCCCGAGGAGCTGTTTCCACGGCAACCAGCCTGGCCACCCCTGCCGTGGCCCCAGGGGAGATGTTGCCTGAGCCCCTGCCCCAGTAGAAACAAGCATCAAAAAGCATGCCAGAGCCGGGGTGACTCAGACAGGGGTGTGGCCTGGTGTGCCCTCTAACCCCTTGCCCTCAGTCCCTTCCTTGGGTCAGCAGTGGGGGCCTAACTCCTGACCCCAAGCTTCTGCCAGCCAGGGGCCTGCTTATCTTCATCATTAATGACCATGACCCTGCTTTGGGCTAGGGTTGGGCAATTAGACCTTGCCTGCCCACCTCTGAGCTCAGGGCTCAGCCGGAGCCTGCCCCGTGAGAGGGCCCTCGGGCCTGCACTGTCTTCCTCGGCCTGATGCTGTCAGCTCCTCCCTGGGGGCAGCAAGCAGCAGGTAGCGAGCTGGGAACGGGCCGTCCCTTCTGGGATCCTGACTGCCAGGAAGCTGTAACCCATTAGAGGGCTGTGCAGGGAGGCAGGATGGGCCGGGGCAGGGCCCATCCAGGGGTCAGTATGGCTGGGCCCATCCATGTGGGTGGGGAAGACGGACAAGAGGGCAGAGGAGGGCCTAGGTGTCGAGGCCCAAGGGAGACCAGATCTGGAGCAGAGAAAATCTGATGCCCTCATCTAGATCCGAGAGAAACGCAGACTCCAGGCTCCACCTCAGGCCTGCTGACCGGGAGTCGGTATTTTTTTAAGTTTTGTTTATCGAAGTAATCTCTACACCCAACACGGGGCTCGAACTCATGACCCTGAGATCAAGAGTCGCACGCTCTTCTGCCTGAGCCAGCGAGGCGCACCTGTGGGAATCCGCACTTTAGCAAGATCTCCCAGCGATTCGTGTGCGTGTTACAACGTGAGAAGCTCCCGGGCTAGAAAGGGGCACTGGGGGTGGATGGTTAGAGCTGGCCGGAGTGCTACGGGGGCGAAGGGTGGGGCCTGGGGCTCTGGGGGCTCAGGCAGGTGGCAGCTGTGGCACCAGGCCACGGGCAAGGGAACTCTGAACTGGATGGTGTCAGCACTGGCGAGGGCTTGAGAGCCCGCACACCCGCTTCTCTCTGTCTACAGGAGGGACCGGGGAGGGGACTCAGGTCTGGGGAACGGGAATGACTAGTCCCAGGTCAAGTCCAGTAGGAACACAGGAGGCACCGGCTTCCCAACTTGATGCCCTAAGCCTCCTTGGGATTTCGGAGCTGCCAAACTCGACTGCCACCTGCAAACCTCTGGCTGCCGTATCACAGTGTCCCGGCCCTGTGGCGGCCCTCTTGGGGCGCTTTGGGGAGCACAGTGGGGCCGATGGCTGTGCCTTGCTGCTGCCGCCACCAGGGGGCGCAACGTGGAGCTGCAACCTCCGTCTTGGTGAAAATGCCCTGGAACCACGGGGCTGGGATCCCGGTGGAGTGGGGTGTGCACAGAAGGCCCTCACCACAGTTGTTCCTTCGTAGGAATCATGATCAGGGGGGCTCCTACTCTCCTGTTATCTTGGGGCCTCAGCTGGCCCCCAGCAATGGGGGCGGGGCGGGGGGAGGGTCCCCAAAATGGGGATATGAGACCCACCCCATTGGAAGCTCTGCCTCACACCTCCACTCAGTGGGGCGCCAGTCCAAGAGAGGGGACGCATTCTGCCCCAAGCCTTTCCTCGGATGATCATAAAAATATCTCACATGAGTAGGTTTTCTTAGGCCCCCACTCAACCCAGAAAGAGACCGGAGAAAGACGGGCGTTCTTATTCTCATTTGACCAATGAGTAAACTGAGGCACAGAGAGCCTGTTTCGATGAAAGAGCTCAGAAAAGAACCCAAGCCTCACTCACTCAGTCACCATGCCGTCAGACAACTCCCATGCCGTCACCAATTGCCACACACGTCCCCTCCCCTGCCCCGCCACCCCCCCCCCCCCACCAATCCAGCTCCTGCCTGGAGCCCAGGCCTCCTGCCCTTCTCACCATGAGCATCTCACTGGTGAGGGAGTTGACGAGGTCCGAGACGGAGGAGCGTGGCTCGGTCCGGCGGTCAGACTCATCGTGGGGTGTCTGGCCGGGCACTGGGGCTGTGTTCACCGCCTTCCCTCCTGCAGGCAACCTGGGGGTGGGGGGAATCCGAATGAGCACGGGTCGGGAGGTGGGCTGGGCTGGGCACCTTGGCCTGGGTGGCGGCAGGACCTTCTCTGAGACCCAAGCAGCTGCCACTCCTGTGGGTCAGCAAGAGTTAGGCTCTTGTCCAGGGGGAGGCCAGGTTTCCCCCTAAACCAGCGCTCAGGGCCCATTCCCCTCACCTCAGCGTAATTCGGCGTGACTGGCCCCGTGGGTGCTGTTTTGGTGGGTATTCCCACTCTTCCCGCTCCCCCCGAAATCCCCCCCCCCATCCGGTCACTGCTTGCATGGTGGTATCTGAGCGTGCCCCCCTCCCCAGTGGCCCCTGTCGTCCCTGCTGGCTCCAACCCAGCAGGGGAGGCTCCCGTGGCGGCACATCCATGTTACCCCTCTGCGTCACTACCCTCTGCAAACACGCCCAGAGTGCTGGCTCCCAGAGGCCCCACCTGTGTTTGTTCGGGCTGAGAACACAGGTGCCCTTCAGACTGACCAGGTGAGGTCAGGCCCACTGTCCACACAGCTCTGGCCAGCAGAACCTTCTACGATGACAGCAGTGTTCTATTTCTGCACTGTCCATATGTGGCTACCGAGCATTGGAAGTGGCCAGTGCGACTGCGAACAGAATGTTCAGCTTTGTTCGCCTCAAACTAATTTAGATTTAAACAGCCACCTGGTGGATAGGGCGAGTCTCCACCCCCTTGCTCCCCAGTCCCCACTCCTCTCTCGCTCTGAGGACTGTGCAGGGGAGAAGGCTCTCACCCAGGGTCAGAGAGAGACGGGGCACCACCGGGAAGCCTCGGATCGGACCACTCCGCGGGAGGCCCTGTGTGCAACCCCGACTCCATGCTGATCCCGGAAAGCTGGGTAGTGAGCCCAGGCCCCATCCAGCTGGGGCTCAGAAAGGGGACACTAAAAGCCTGCCCAGGGACCAGGCTGGAACACCTCATGAGGAAGAGAGGTGGGGCAGGCAGCGAGGGAAAGACGGAAAGACTGGCGGCGTAGGGCTCAGGACAGGCTACAATAGAACAGCTCGGAGAGTCCCAGAGCCACAGACACACAGGCTAGACACACACACCCTTGGTATGAACCAGCTGTCAGCACATAGTTGGCCACGACGGGCAGACAGACATGCACAGAATATGCCAGGCCCCGGAGGGAAGATACCCGGACCCAACAGCAAGGTGCGCACGTGCGTGCACACACACACACACACACACACACACACACGAGCGCACACAAGCCCCACAGACACCCAGGGGACCAGGGAGAGAATGGCACAGCAACAAGGCAGGTCAACCAGAGCCGTGAGATGCCACACACAGCAGCAATGTGCACACTTAGATCCCGAGAGGAAACATTCGGGGAGACCAAGGCATGCCAAGGTGTGCGTGTGAATTGGGACAAACTGAAACAGAAAAAGCAGGGAGCCGTTTCGGGGACAGACACCCCGAGGATCAGACGCACACGCACCAGCTGGGAGAACCCGGCCTCGCCTCGACGGCATGAAACACCCCCCCCCCCCCCCCCCCCCCCCCCCGGGCCACCCCCCCCCCGCCCCCCCCCCCGGGTTGAAACCCCCCCCCCCCCCCGCCGCCACGCCCGGGGCCGCACCCCGGGGTCCCTCCCAGAGGTGCGGCCGTAGCCACGCACGTGCGCGCGTGCACACAGGGACACACACTCGCGGACACGTGCGCACGCAGACAGGCGCGGGGAGGAAGAGGACACTGAAATAGCTGGAGAGGTAAAGTCAGGTTAAAAATAGAGTGGGACAGGAGGAGAGCGCCAGATTGACTGCTGAAGGTATGAGAAAGTCAGAGTTATTCTGGCCACACCACAGCATCAGCACAGCTGCAAAGCAGCCTGGGTAGATGGTCAGCGCCACGGAAGCTCTCGGAGGTCACACGACAGAGAGAGACAGAGAGACAAGTGCACAGAGAGGCAGAGGGAGAGGCGGAGGGGCCCGTCACCGGCCCAGGGACATCCCTGTGAGGAGCAGATGGGAGGAAGGAGAGGAGAGAGAGAGAGAGAGAGACAGAGAGGCCAAGAAAGGTTAGTCGGAGACTAGTGAAGGAGGCTGCAGGGTGGACAAGGGGACGAGCGAGGCGGCCGAGAGGAGAGGCAGAGAGGAGGCGGGGGACACACACCGGGACAGAGGAAATATGGTGGTTTGGGGGCGAGGAGAGCGATGGGGGTGGCCCAGTCCCCGCCCAGCCCCGCGCCCCACTCAGGTGGGGGTGGGGCCACGGTGGAAACCATTTGGATCCCGAGGAGCAGTGGAAGGGATGGCAGAGAGCATGATGGGATGGATGCAGGGAAGGATGGGTGAAGGCAGCAGGGCATGGGAGCCTGGGGTGGTCCTGGCCTCCTTCCTTCCCTCCCTCCGGGCTTCCAAGAGCATTCTGTTCTTGGGAC
The DNA here is from genome assembly GCF_014898765.1 of Herpailurus yagouaroundi. Taxonomy (NCBI): domain Eukaryota; kingdom Metazoa; phylum Chordata; class Mammalia; order Carnivora; family Felidae; genus Herpailurus; species Herpailurus yagouaroundi. The sequence goes on along the minus strand of NW_024412418.1, from coordinate 569,549 downwards.
CCACGGTGCTGAGGCCCGGAGACTGGGAGATCCTGAATGGGGGCTTCCAGGCCACCAAGGATCCTGGGAGGGAGGTAGTGACCAACCTTCCCATCTCCGTGCCGCTTGCTAGATGCACCCCTACCTTGCTTCAAGGGACTTGGAATGGCTGCGCCTCCTGCCGGGGCCCCTCTGCCTCCCAGGAACCCACTGCCGACAGACCCACCCTTCACCCCAGACATCCAGCCAAGGGGTCAGCTGAGTGGGGAAGGGAAGGGTCGGGGGCAGAGGGGCAGACTCTGGGTCTGGAGGCAGAAGCTGAAGAGGAAGAGGCAGCTGACCTGAGCCTCCCATTCCAAGGTCCAAAGGGCCAGGAATCCAGACGAGCGGAGCCCTAAGGCGCTGGGTGGCCCATGGGTGGTGCCAATGCCAATGCCGAGCTTGGGGACGGGGAGAGTGCCGGGAAGGAAGCGCTCCGTTCTGGATACCCTGGCGGGGCCCAGTCACCCGGGAAACGCCCCCCCGGAGGCCATGAGATGGAAGGGGTGGGTGTGACCAGGTGGGAATGGCCCGTGTCCACCCGGAAAGTCAGGCAGGGTGGGGGCGAGGGCCCAGGGCCTCCACCTCTACACGCACCTTTCCCAGGAAGGCAGGGACAGCTGATGCAATGATCAGAAGGGATGGGCGTGTTAGACCTACATGGCAAAGAGGTAAAAATAGGCTGTGGGTGGAAATGGAGGCAGCTAATGAACGCATGGGTGATGTGAAATCTCGTTTCCAGCCTGCGTCTGCTCCCTCACGCTTCACACCTTTCCCCAGCAAGGAGCTCGGTTCGCCGCAGGCTTCCAGCCCCCTCCTGCGGCCTCTCATCCGTGCCCCCTGGCCCTCTCCCCTTGGCACTCTGGCCTGCCCGCGGCCCAGCCCAGGACTTCTGTGGCGCCAGGTGGCAGGCTCTGTTCCTCCCGCTCCCCAGGACATGGGCTCGAGGGTTGACGCCATCTGTGCCACTGAGGGAAAGAACCGGTCCCGCTCTCCCCTCCCACTCTCTGGGGGTTTCTGGCTGTGTCCACCATAGACATGCAACAGGAAAAAATGAAATGAGAGGGCTGGTCTCCAGAAGTCACCAGAGGGACAGGCAGTCAGCTGTCTAACACTTGGCCTACCCTTCTGTAACCCACAGGCCCCCTGGTGGCAGCCGGGGGACAGGTCCTTCCTGCCCTAAGGGCCTCCAGGACCGTCAGGATCCCTGTCGGGTTGACAGGATCAGACGGGTGCCCTCCCCCCACCCCCAGTCCGAAGGTCTGCTCCCTTGTTAGAAGCTTAGCATGTCCAAGCTGGAAGGGGTCACGCTATCCGCTCCTTTATTCAACAGACGAGGAAGCAGAGGCTCAGACAGGGGCAGCGACTTGCCCAAGTTTGCAGAGCAAGGCTCTGGCACCACCAGAGCCAGAGGGGCCGGCATGCTGGCGGCCAGCCCGCACACTGTCCTGCAGGCCTTTGGTCTCACGAGAAGCGGACCTGACCAGGGTGATGAGCCCTCCCTTCACGACTGCAGGTGTGGGGCTGGCCCAGCCCAAGGCCAGGTGATAGGAGGCAGCAGACCAGGTGCAGGATCACCCCGCCTCCTTCCCCACGAGTGCCCCGTGAGACAGCAGGCACCCACCACGAGATGCTTCCCTGAGCTCCTGATGGCCAAGACTGTGGACAGCTAGAGGCCCAGCCCTCTGCTCGGGCCTGTGCGGTGGCCATACGGGCAACTCCTGGGGACCAGCGGCAGGGCGTCTGGTAACAGGGAGCCTGACCGGCGCCTGCTGGCTGCTCTCGGCCCCTCAGCCCATTCCCTCCTCCTGCTCCCTCGGGTTCAGGGCTGCCTTTCCAGTTCTTTCTGGTCACCAGGCCTCTCCCTTGCCCCAGACCCTCCCCACCAGGGGCTTCTCTTCATTCAGCCAAGCAGCTCTGCCACACCTCTGTAGCACCCCTGCGGCAGGGCGGGGGGTGGGGTGCTACCGTCACCCCAGCGGGATCTCCAGGCAAGAGGGGGGTTGGGGTGGTGGGGATGAGGGAGAACAGGCTGGTGCCCCTTCCCTGCATCCCCCCCACCCCCCAACCACCAGAGAAACGGGGATTTCGGGGTGGGGGGTAGGGCAGAGATGAAGGATGAGGGGAGGCAAGCAGGGAGATGGGGCAGAAAGGCTGGCTTGCTCCGGGCGAGGGCAAGCGTGCCCAGGGAGCAGGCTTGATCCAGAATGGTCCCAGGACAGCCACACTGGCCTTGGACCCAAGGGACACCCCGGGGGTGGGGGTGTGGCGCGTGTGAGGGCACCAGCTGGGGAGGGGGCAGTCCTCCCGCTCCAGGATTGCTGAGGGTGCCACCGCCTCGTCCAGCAGCCGGGCCAGGGCTGGTGGAGGCAGGTGGCCTCTCCACGCCTCCATCTTTGCCGCTGCCGCCGCAGGCCCTTGCCTGTGCTCGTACCTCTTGTCCCCCTGAGCGTTCTGGTTCTGCTGGGTTCCTGGGTTTTGCAGGTCAGGGATATTGGCAAAGTCATCCTGTTCCGAAAGCCCTAAGACCAAGGATAGCACCACCATCCTGCCTTCCCTGCCCGAGGTGGGCAGCCCACCGGCCGGGAGGAAACGAGGAGGCCCCGTGGGTGGGGGCGGGGAGGGGGAAAGACAGAGACAGAGACAGAGACAGAGACAAAGAGAGAGAAGAAAAAAGCGTAAGAAACTGGCCCTGCAGGAGAGAAACCACGCTTTAGCACTGTCAACAGTTGTAGAGCAGAGTCGGGGGGAGTCAGGGAGGGAGGGAGGGAGGGGATGAGGGGAGGTGTCCGCAGCCCCCAGACCCAGCCTGCCTTGGGAGCGTAGCAAGGTTCTCTGGAGAGAATTGGGGAAGGGGCCGGGCAGAGGCCTGCTGGAAGGCTAGGGGAGGAGAGCACAGGCCCTGGGGGCACGCAGAGGGCCAAGGCCAAGGTTAGTTAATTCATCGCCAGCGGAACAAAGGTCAGAGGCTACTTGCTCTGACCATCTGGGCCCCTGGGAGAAGAGGTAGGGGCTCCATTTCCATCTTGCTTTGAGACTGTGCAGGCAGGTTTAGGCTCCCAGGTGAGAGGTTCTTAGAAAGCTTGGAAATCCAATGGGCACTGCACCCTGTACTTAGGGAAGCCCCTCGTAAAGACATCTCTGGGTCATGGTCAGCCAGATGTCCTTGATACTGGGAAGGGTCCCTGGACACACAGCCCATCAGAGGAGAATGGAGGTCCTTTCTGGCATATGGTGCGCTGGCCATCACGGGCCTTCTCTTGAGTACCCCCCTTCCTGGGGATCCAGGGAATAACCACCAAGTCTTTTGGGTCCAGTTCTGGGGCCTTTCCCTGGAGAAGCAGTCCAGAAGTCACCAAAAAACAAAGGTGGAGAGAGAGAACGTGCAGGAACCTGGCAAGGTCTGGAGAAGTCCTGCAGACTCGTGTGTGTCGGGAGGAAGGTCTGGAAGAGGCTGTGACCATCCTGCTTTGAGGGAGGCTCAGTCCAGGCAGACAAGGAGCTGCTATGCGGACAGCAGCACGGGGCCGGTGGTCAAGGTGTGACAATTTTCGTATGGGGCACTCTCAGAGAACCCCTGGGTAGCTAACTATGGGGTCACCCTGCAATTTCCAGGGCCAAAAAAATGACCTGTTGCCCCTCAAAGCCATCGGAGTTCACGGGCATTTTCTGTAGTTCATCTAGCGCTGGGTCTCCCATCCAAAGAAAGAGGGGAATCTCGGATGGGGCAGGCAGGAAAGCATGTCTCAGGAAGGGCCAAGGGGAAGCTGGTAAGCCTGATGGAATGTTCTGGAAGGGGGAGGGGGATCCTGGGTCAGGAAGTCTGCCCCTTCAACCACAGTCGGAGAGGGCAAGGTTTAGATAAGAAGGGCCAGCTGTGGTTATTTCCCAGAGGGTGGTCAGAGAGGGAACTGGAGTCGGAGAGGGGTGGCCCTTCAGGGTGGGGGGGGCAGCGTTGTGGGGGTGGGGGTGGGAGATGGCCGTGAGGGCCGAGGGAGGGAGGGGAGCTACGTGGTTGCACTGTCCTTCCAAAGATGTGCAGGCATCTTTGTCCTGGGCCTGTCACTCCAAGGCTGACCCTCGTGCCGGCATCTAACTTTCGGGGAACAACTCCACTTCCCTCAGGACAAATCCTCCTTTTCTTCTCTGCCCACCGGTACTGTTTCAGAGTTGGTAAAATTCCATTTGGCTGCTCGGGAGCTGGTGGAGCTGGGGGAAGGAGAACCCAGCGAAAACAACATGTTTTTCCCCCGGTTAATGCATTTTTCAGATACTCCTTTTCGCTCTTCTTAAAAACAAAACGGCTCCTCTGCATAAATTCCCAATTTGTCATTCTCTCCAGCAACACAGGCTGCAAGGGTGAGAATGAGGGACAAGAGGAGGGTCTGGGGAGAAGCTGGTGGTACTGGGGGGGGGGGGGAGTTCACACCCATTAAGCAGGAGGAACGGCCACCCTCTGCGAGAGAGGGGGTGGGGTCCTGGGAGGCCTGGCCAGCCCTCCCGCCCAGACTCTCTACCTGGAAGGCAGCATTTGGGGCAAGAAAAGGGCCTCAGAAGCACACCAGCGAAACTGGAAGGCAGGGGTCAGAGGTGGGCAAAGTACAGCTGGTGGCCTGTCTTCCTACAGCCCACAAGCTAAGAATGGCTTGTGCGTGTTTAAAGTGTTGCTTTAAAAAATGTGATCGAGACCACGTGTCTCACAAAGCCTAAAATATTTATAATCTGGCCCTTTACAGAAAAAAATTTGCCGACCCCTGCTGTGAGGAATGACAAGAGGCGGAGGTGGGGAGCTGGGTGAGCTCCAGAGGTGACAGGAGAGGGGCCCATAAAGCCAGAGGCGGGCAGAGGAGTGTGGACAAAGGATGCTGGTGTCTGAGCTCCGGCTCATCAAATCCCAGTTGGCCGGGGGCTCAGAGGGCAGGGAAGAGTTGGTACACAGAGGCTTTCCTGCAGCCGCGTCCTTTCTTCCCAGGGCCTGGGGACAGCCCCTGCCCCGGTGTGATGGCTGCTAGAACAGGAGGCAGGGTAATGGCTATGCAAAGAGCAGTCTGAGCTCAGGAGGAGCCGAGGGGTGCGGGGCCCGCGGGCTCCCGCTTCTGTTCAAGCCACAGCAGAACCAATTCCCTCCGCTCTCCTAATTCGCACCAGTGCCACCGCAACCGTCCGGAAACAAACCACCACCTGGAAGCCAGGAGGCTCTGCTGGGCATCTTGTCGCCTGCAGGCACCAGCTGGATCCCCAAGGGTCCTTGGATGGGGGAGAGCCCCAGCAGAGGCACTGCCTGGATTTGCCGAGTAGAGTCACAGGCAGCATGCGCTCCCGGGCCGGGGCCACAGGCCACTTGCACGGATATGGGAAGCTGGCGAGGCGGGGCCTCTTCTGTCGGGGTGCCTCTGCCATGGCCAGTACTCCTGTCTGCCCTGGAGGCCTGGAGTCTCAGCTGGAGAGGCAGGATGCCTGGAGGGACCTGCCCTGCTTGTCCTCAGAATCCCCACATCTTGCCAATGAGCTGGGCTTTGACCTTGGCCTTCCCTTTCCTCCTCCCTTTCTCCTCTCCCAGGCTTAGTGCTGGTCTCTTGCTCCATGAAAAGTGCTCCCAGGAAGACCTGGGAGGTGATGGGAATAATCCCCAGAGCCTGGAAGGAAGGTCATGTTAGGCCGGAGGAGGCGACTGATACCAGGGACAAAAGCCCAGGTCTGCCCTGGGCTCTGAGAGTCCAGATGCCCAGAGTGATGGCAGAGAGAGGGAGCCCTGGGTAGGGGCCCTACCTGTGAGGGGGGTTCAGGGCAGCGCGTGGTTGGGGGGAATGAGGGATGGCTAAGATACCCACGGTGTGTAGTTACTTCCCAGACCCGTACACTTGAAAGGCTCTGATTGAGAAAGTACGGTTTCCAAAGCTTTGGGGGGAACATCTGAGGTTTGTCCTCAGGGGATGGGTCACTCTGGGAGCTGGAGGACAGGTGGCTGTAGAAGGTCAGAGAGGCAGAGGACAGGGCTGATGGCAGGGACAGAGGAAGTGAGAGGGAGGGAGGAAGTGTGGGGCGGGAAGGTGAGCGGAGTCGGAGTCGGGTTACAGGGAGGAGGTGATCTGGAGGGTTGGAGGCAGGGCTGGTGCCCAGGTTTGGGGGGAGGGGAGGAGGCTGGCAGGGAGGCCAGGAGCAGCCTGGGACTAGCGGGAAGAGGAGGCCGACCTGGTGGCATTGTCTAGTGTCCCCACTGACTTTTAGTGGGGGTGGGGGGACCTTCTTCAAGCCCCAGGAAGGGAACGAAGTCGTGGGGGGAGCTGCGGTCTCCAGAGGGGTGGCTCAGATAAGAATCTTTCCACGGGGATGGGGGGCGGTGGGGGGCCGGGGGTGGGGTGGGGGTGGTTCGGGCAGGAGCCTCCAGCCACAAGAGGCTGGGGAGGGGTCGGCCGAGTCTGCTCCCGCAACCCTGGCCACGGAGGGCCAGGGAGGCTCCCAAGGAGACGAGGGGAAAGAGGCTGGGTCGGGAGGTGGGGGCCGGCCCGCTCAGGGGGGGCACTTACAGGAAGGATTTCATGTCCAAGCCTCGGTTTCGAATCTGCCCCACCACGTGGTCCCAGCTGCCCGGGTTGGAGCGGCTGCGGCCGCCGCCGGCCGACCGGTACTTGGAGCCGGCCGAGGCGCCCTGCCGGGCCTGGCCCCTGCCGTAGGCCCGGGGGTTGGGGCCCGGCGCCGAGCCCGTGTGGGCCTGCAGCTGGCCCAGGCTCTGGCTGGTGGTGGGCTGGCTGGGCTGCCGGCCCCGCTGGTGCTGGCTTAGCGGCTGTTGTAGGCTCTGCTGCCGCATCAGGGTGCGGGGTCGCTGGCATTTCGGCTCTCCCGCGGAGCTGGGGATAGACTCAAGGGTAGTGGCCGTGGACAGGGTGGAGTCCTCGAAACTTGGGGCGGGCGGAGGAGAGGAGAGAAAGGAGAAGCAGGTGAAGGGATCACAGTGGAGGAGAGAGAAGCCGAGGGTCAGGACTAGGAGGCCCCGGTGCGGGGCGCGCGCGCTGCCGGACCTCGCCAGGCCTCCGTCACGGTGGTCGCCGCTGCCGTTGCCGCCGCCGCCTCACCCGGGGGGGGGGGGGGGCACCAAACCCCGAGCCCGCCCTGAGGTGCCCAGGTCGGCCCAGCCCAGCCCACCCTCCGGCCTCGGCTCAGCTGGCGCCCCGAACACCTCCTTGTCTGAGTGGCCGCGGGAGCTGTGGAGGCTGGAGGCCGCGTGGTGAAGGCGGCCCCAGGGCCCTGTGCCTGCCGTGTAGGAGGGAGCTGCTGCGGTCTCGCTGGGGGACCCCAGGAAAGTCTGCCTCTGTGATCTAAGCAAGGCTGGCCTTTGGAGGCATGAGGAAACCCAGGCCGGCGCAGGGCTGGCCTAGTAAAGTGGGGCGAGTCTGGGAGAGCCAGCGATTTGTACGTTTGGTCCATGGAGGCTGGGGACTGTCCCCGGACTCCCAGACCTCCGCGTTACGGCCAGGGCCGTCGGTGCAGATCTTTGCCCTCCTTCCAGACCTCCTCGTTTCTAGGTTCAGCATCCTTTCCTGATATCTTGGGAATGCCTCCCAGTCAGAGGAGGGGACCCAGGAAAGGAGCAGATGAGCCGGGAGCCCCTTCTCCGGCCACTGTTCTGATGGAAAACTGGGTGACCGTGCATTTGCAAGAGGCCACCCTCCTAACGGGCCCACCGGCATCCCTGAAAAGTGCCAGTAAGGGGGCGAGGACAGACAGGGAACAGGACCCGGCTGATTAGAGGTAGTATGAGGTCAGAGTGACCCGGGTTCAAGCCCCATCTCCGCTGCTTCCTGACCGTGGGACTTTGGAAAAGTGAGCCCACCTCTCAGTTTCTTCATAAAACCCAGGTGAAAAGTAATCCTTGAGCTGCTTCTGCCCCAGGGTTGCCACGAGGACCTGATGAGGTCTGGCCCACGGACATGCGTATTAGCTAATGCTCCCCGTGCCAGTGGCACCCACAAACATCGCAGGAGATGGGGGTAGGAAGGGTTAGAGACACACACCCCCACCAGCCTCCCCAGGCAACCTGTCTCCTTGGTCCCCAGGCCAGAGATTTCAGCACCTCCGACCGGCAGGGCCAGAGCTCAGAGGTCCCAACCTCCTTCTCTGTCCTCTCCCTCCATTTCCCAAACCAGTGGTCTAGGGCAGGGGTTGGCAAACTATAGCCTGGGGGCCGCATCCGGTCCACCACCTGTCTTTGTAAATAAAGTTTTACTGGAACGCGCTGTCATTAATTCACATCCTGTCTATGGCTGTGACAGGCTTGAGTAGTCCTAAAAGGCACTATGTGACTTGCAAAGCCTAAGTATTTCCTATCTGGCCCTTTACAGAGAAAGCTTGCCGACTCCTGGTCTAGGACCACAGGGCAGCTGTGTCCCCTTGGGGGAGGCGGGGGGTGGGGGGGGGCTGCCTGAGGGAGGGGCCCCAGGGCCTTGGAACCACTTTCACCACTGCAGCCAGACCTCAGCTTTGCTCATCCCGAGCCTACCCTGGGAACCAAAGCACAATAGTTAGGCTGCCCCTGTGGGCTGAGAGAGAGAATGAGAGAGAAAGAGAAAGAAAGAGAGAGAGAGAGAGAGAGAGAGAAAGAGAGAGAGAGAGAGAGAGAGGCAAAACATAGCTTTGGCTGGGGTCCTGGAGAGGGCAGCAGTCTTGCCTGGCTCAGGTCTGGAGTGGGGGCCACCACCAGGGACAGGCCCAGGCCTGGCCGGCCAGGTAGGCCCACAGCTCCCTGGGGTCAGGCTGAGGCAGGGGAGGACGATCCTCAGACGGCCTCCTCCTCCTCCTTGCTGGCCTCATTTTGATTTCCTATCACATCCAAAATTAGTCCAATTTACAACCTCTCAGTCACAGGAAGCTAAACTTGGTGCCTCCAGGCCCGGAGCCAGCGGATGGCACGAAGGCTTCAGCCGGCCTGGAGTCTGTGGCCGGAGCAGGCTGGGGAGGGCGGGGTGCTGGGCCTGGATCTCTGAGGGGGGGGGTGGGGCCTCCCTCGGAGACCTTCCCGAGGCTCCACGTCAGGGCAGAAATCCACCTGTGTCCCCTCAGGCCGACAAGCAAATATGGTCTCAACATGGGGGCCGTCAGTGGTCCCAAAGGCGGGAATCACAGGCCTTCTGAAGAGAACCAGGAGGAGCCTGATTGGAGGGAACACGACAGCCCACAGCTATGGAAGGGTCAGGGCTGCTGGCCTTCTAAGTGAGAGGCTGCTCCCTTTAGCTGGGAAGGAGGCAATCGTAACAGCTGAAAAGGGAACCTGAGTCCCAGTGAACGAGAAGGGTCACAGTTCAAAGGATTTAGAGCCTGAAAGGGCTCAGCTCTGGGGAAATGGAAGGTTCTACAAGCCCAGATGAGAATAAGGCTGCCCCATGGTGGAGGAGGAGAGACCACCCTCTGCTGAGAACGGGGTGGTGGGGGGGGGAGTGGTGGCCAGCCCTACGTCCATGGCCCACGAGAGGCACTGTCTCGTTCGGCAAGCTCAGAGAGCTCTTAAAAAGGAAACGACCCTCTGTCCGACGTCCAGACCACCCTCGTCAGGAAAGAGAAGCTCGCTGGGGCTCAGCAACCCAACCGCCAGGAACACACAACCCAACCGCTGACAGTGGGACGGCTCGCTGCCCAAGACTGGGACAGCCAGTGGGGATGGCCGAGGTGAGGATGAACCGATAGCGACGGCCCAGCTGCTCGTGGTGGCCTCGCAGGACGGATGGTGTCATGGTGCAAGCAAGAGTGGGGCAAGCCGATGGAGGCGCCGGATGGTCAAAAATGGAATGGCTCAGCCGCTGGGTCTAGAGCCATCTGCTGGCTGCAAGAGGGAAGGCACGGTGGCAGGTGAGCGGCATACACAGGCTGAGAGTGGGCCAGCTCCCCGGGGGATGGGATGGTCCGATGGCTGAGCAACCGCGGTGGCCCGCAGAGGGATGAACTGACGGCTGAGATGGGGCGGCCAGTCAAAGAGGATGGGATGACCCCAGGATTGAAATGAAGCTGCCGTGGGGGCAGGAAATGGAATGACTCAGTCACCGGCAAGGAAAGAGACCGATGAGGGCGGCAGCAGCCGGAGGCCGAGATGCGACACCGTGTGGCTGTTAGTTGCGCCCGATGGCAAGGATGACGGGAGTCTCATGAAGGGATGGAATGAGCCAGGGGCCGAGGACGGCACCTCTGGGGGCAGCAGCGGGCGTGCCAGGGGGTCCCGCTGTCCACCCTGGACGGGGGCAGGCCCGAGCTCACGGCTCCGGCGGCCATGGGGCCATCACTCACTTGGACAAGTTGAGCTTCCCTGCGGCCAGGTGGCTCTGCACCGTCCGCCAGCGGCCTCTCCCCGCCTTGCCGCCGCTGCCCGGCTCGCTGGGGGCGGCCCCGCCGCTTCTCAAGGCGTCCTCTCCGGGTGGCGGCGCCGGTGCCGGCTTCTCCCCCAGCCGGCCTTCCCGCTCCACCGCCAGCCCCGCCGCAGCGGCCACTTTGGCGCCCGACAGGAGGGTGCCACTGGAGGCACGCAGGAGGCAGCCGGGCCAGAGGGGCACCGGGGGTGGCGGTGGGGGAGAGAGGGCAGGCCACACGTGGGGGTGGGGGTGGGGGGGGGTGGGGTGGAAGAGGAAGAAAAACAACGACAGATAAAAGGAAGAGAGAGACAGCGAGAGAGGAGGAGAGAGAGACAGACGGACAAGAGACAGACAGAGAGAGAGAGAGAGACATCAGCACTGCAAATGGGTTAACAGCAGAGCCTGCGGAGAGGAGAGAGGGGACCGGGCGGGCGGGGGGGGGGGGTCGGAGAACAACGCACCACGACAACGGAGGGGGGGCCCCTCCCCACCGCCTGGGGCAGGGGCGGCGGGGGTGGGGGGAGGGCAGCCACCTCCAAGTCTATCCCACAGGACAACGAAGGGTTAACGACGGAGGAAGAGCGGGCTGTCCAGGCCAGGAGGCCCCAAGGCAGGGAGAAAGAGAAAGCCGTGTTAGTCAGAGTTCATCACCACCACCACCGTCACCGCCATCACCGCCACCGCCACCACGACCACGACCACGACCACCGACCACCGACCACCGACCACCGACCACCGAGCAGCCAGGGCAGACAGCACACAGCGGGGAGGAGAAAGCGAGCCACACCGAGAGGGAGGGACCGAACGGGCAACCCCATCCTGACTGCGCAGAGGGGTGGGGTGGGGGGCCCCCGGGGGGGGGGGTGCGGCGGAGGGGCTCTCCTGCGTGGCTGGCCCTGGGGGAGGGGACGGGAGAGGGGCAGGCCGGCGAGGGGAGGCAGGAGGGGTTGCTCGTCTCCATGGTCAGCCTGCCCATGGGTGCGTGGGTGGGGAGGTCCGGGGAGAGGAGCAGGAGGGGCGGTGAGGGGCCGGGAGGGGGAGGAGGGCGTGCGCGGATACTCGGTACATATGATCAAACCAGGTAAAGTCACTCACTTGAGGGACAGTCGTGGGTCGCCATAAGGGGCGTAGGGTGAAATGTTTAGAATAAACTCCTTGGGAGGATAGGAGCTCCATTTCTGCTGCACTGTGCTCTCATTGTTATTCCAAAAGTCTCTGTCTAGATCGCTGGAGGGGCAGAGAGAGAGGGGAGAAAACAGGGAGATACAAGAAGAAACAAGAGCTGCGAGTCCTGCGGGGGCAGAGGGGGGGGACCGGGGCCCCGGGGGGCCGGGCGCACACAGAGTGGAGGGGGCCAGGGTCTGCTCCTGCGGGAGGAAGAGAGGCGGCCGGCACACACACGCACGCGCCCGCACACGCGCACACACGCGAGGGCCGGGAGAAGCCGCGCAGAAAGGAGGCGAGCTGCAGGCAGGCACCACTGGAGCCTCGCACCCGGGAAGCTGGTGGGAGAGAGAAAGATGTTGAGAGAGGAGGGGAGGAGAGCGGGCGGGGGACAGGCCTGGGGCGGGATGGCGAGGGCAGCGGGAGAAGGAGAGGGTACCGGTTTCTGGCTGGAAAGGGCGGAAAGGTAGATCAGACCCTGCCGCCAACTGGCTGGGTGGCCCCCCTCCCTGCCCCCCACCTGGCCTCGGCCTCCCTGCCTGCCAAACCCAGAAGGCTGGCTGTGACCGCTGGGCTGTCAGCTCTCCCAGGGGAGACCTGAGGTTCTCCCCTCTTCCATCCACCTCCACTGAGCCACTCCTGGGGCAGGCCGGGCGCCCGGCCCCGTCTTTCTCCTCCTCCCATTGGCCTGAGGTCCCCCAGCCTCCTCTGCTCTTTCCCCTCCTAGGACACGGCCTTTCGGTGACATTGGTGGGGTCTCGGTGGAGCTGCACTTTGCACTCACTGCAGACGTGGTGGTTGGGTCGCCCCCTCCCCCCCCAGAAACGAGAAGCACCTCCAGGCCCCTGACCTTGCTGAGGGTGTGACCAGAGTCACCAGGAGCCCTTCAGGTCCAATGTTTTGGGGCCCGTGGTGGCGGGGAGCCTGCCCTTCTCTGTGGGGGCTGATGGGCACGCTCGACCTCGGGCCCTTGACACGTACCTGACCTGCCAGCCACGGCAGCCTCTCCCTGTGCCCCTGTCCCTTTCCAAGGTGGAGTCTGGAAGGGACCCTCGGCCCCAGTCTTCCCACCCCCTCCTGCTCTGAGACAAGTCATACCAACGAAGCAGATATGCTGGAAGCACAGAGAATGTGGGGACTTCTGTTGGGGGCAGGCTGCAGAAACCTCAGCCGTCAGAAGGCACAGCCTGGAGATCCCAGGAGCCAAGGACAAGGGGCTCCATCAGCTTGTCTGTCAGGCTCCTGGGGCCCCGAGGAGCAGGCCTGGGAGCACAGGGAGAGGAAAGGCAGAAGAAACAGGCCAGAGGAACATTCCGGAAGGGAGCCATGCCTGAGACCTCAGAAGTGCACCTAGGGGAAGGGGCCCCAGGGAGAGCTGTGGGGCATGGGCCCGGCTTGTGTCGGGGCTGTGCCATTGCTCAAGTCCAAGGCAAGGGCCCTGCTGGGAGCGGGGGAGGGCACTGCGGGGGAGGCACACCCCCTGGGGATGGAGCAAACTTGTTCTTGGGGGGGCCTGCTTCCCCCCCCCCCCCCAAAACCACTGGAGCTTCACCTTGACCTTGACCTTGGTTCTCAGCCTTAGACTTGGGAACAAAGGAGAGAAGCTGAGCTGCCACCACAGGCCCAGAGGAGATGGTGGTTCCGGCCCAAGGTGGGTGTGGACAGCACATGTCTGTCCAGAGTGCACCCTGGAAATGTCTCACAAGGACTGCCTACACGGGGTTCAAAGCCAAAGTCCTGAGCCAGTTTGTGAGTAGGGCAGTGGAGGCTAGGGTGGGAGAGGCAGGACAGGACCTCAGCACTGGGAGGCCCCTCCCTGGGGAGGATCCCTCAGCAGAAGACCCTTTCCCGGCCAGAGACATCCTTTGATCCCCCTCCTCCAGCATAACAGAGATGGAACAGTTGGAAGGCCTCCAGATCTCCAAAATCGAGGGCCATCCAATCCTAGGTCCTGGAGAGAAAGAGCCACCAGGGTCATCACTGCAAGGCTGGTCTCCCACCCTCTGTGCCAAGGAGCTTCAGGGTCCCTCATGTTGTCTGTTGCGATACTGGAAAAGAGGATCTTTAATTTTAAAAGTTTGGGAAACACAGGTTCCTTTACTGCAGGACTTCTCAGAGCCTTTAATGTGTCAATGAATACCAGTATCTCCAAGAGGGAGATACAGTGTGCAGTGTTTCCCAAACTTAGTTGGTCATGGAACCCATGAAACCTCAATGATTCATAGGGTGACTATTAATCATTGACGGAGTGCTTTGAGGAGCACAGTTTGGGAAGCACTGCTGAAGAATGCAACTTCCCGGGATCCTTGACGAAAGATCCCTTAGGAAGAGGTCCTAAGCCCAGGAGGAGATCGTGCAGTGGGTGAGCCTTACTTCCTGCCACTGTACTGGCTTTGGGCCCTGGCAAGAGGTAAAGGCCTAGGAACCTAAGGGCATGTAGACATGAACCGGTGGTGGTTTCGTTCCTCTGAGGCAGAGGCTGTGACAGCTCAGCAGGGTGGGAGGGGGCAGGGGCTGCAGGGCTACAGAGAAGTGGGGGACCCACTGCTGCCCCCACTGGGTCTTAGAGCACTCATGGATGCTGTCCCAGCCTGCGGAGCCTGCTGTCTGCCCTCCTCCTTGCTGGGCATCCCGTCTCCTCTCACAGGCCCTTTCCACAACTATCCAGAACACATACAACCCCAGGTTACGGTCACCTGGCAGAGACAGGCCCCCTGGCCCAGCTGCAAACTGGGTTAGGGGCCTGGTCTGGAGGCGGCGGAGGTGCTGGGCTGGCCCCACGTGGTCCCTCTCTGCCTTCGGGAAGCCTGGGGCCTGGGCTCTGCCACAGCCCTTGAGACCTGCTAGCTCTTGGCTTTGAAGACTGGAGAGTGCGCAACCAGACCCAGCTTCAAAGGCTCCCCGAGGCCTCCTCCTGAGCCTCCTCCCACCCCCAACCTCGGCAGACCCACCCGCCGCTTGCCCACCTCCCCCGCCCCCCCCCAACCGCCAGACACACACCCACCGGAAGCTTCTGTGAAGGCCCCAAACAGGGTCAGAGCTAGAGATGAAAACAGAGGAGGAACAGGGAGGGAGCCCTCAGGAGCAGGGGAGAGGGAGAAGGGAGTGGGAAGAGAAGAAGGGAGAAGGATGGACAGGAAGGGGGACAGACTAGGCAGTGGGAAGGGGGCAGGAGAGAAGGTGTGGGGCAGGGCTGGTGGGGGCTCTGAGTTAAAGGGAGGCAGGGTGGGGCGTCTCTCCTTCAGGCCAAGCCCCTTGCTGGCAGGCTCGGCCCTCGCCAGGCTAGAATGGAGGGGCACCCAGCCCTCCCTCAGCCTGACAGCCCCCCCAGTGAAGGCCTGCGTTCAGCAGAGAAGGCTCTCGAGAGAACCCTCCCGCTCCGAGCCTCTGGCCAGGTGGGGAGGTTGGCAGGGGGCTTCCCTTTGTGTGTCCCAGCAACCCTGGCCAAGGCGGTCCGGGGAAGGCAAGCCTGCCTACTTGAAGAGGGATCTCAGAGCGGGAAGTCTGGGTGCTTCAGAGGCAGCAAGACAGGCCTTGGGGGCCAGGAGTGACAGAGAAGGGAAGAGTCCCCATTGCTCTGCTTCCCCAAGTGGCCCAGCACTGAGGTCTGCCCACCTGCCAAGTCACCCTCAGGGTACTGCTGAGGTCTTCAATGAGAGCCTGAGTACCCCAAGAGAGGGGATCCCAGCCCAGGGGCTGCAGGAGGAGCTCGGATTTGCAGGGGAGCTAGGAGGGGGGTGGGGATGGTGTGTGATGTGGAGGAACCAGCAACCAGGGTTGAGGGAAGAGGCAGACAGTGCTGGGAGTGAGAGCAGCCGGAAGATGGGGCTGGGGTCCTTGGAACGCTGTGAGGGTCTGAGGGACACAGGCAGAAAGGGTGGAGCCCTGGGGCCACCCTGAGGTGCTAGAAGTGTGTGGGGGCCGGCGGGGGGGGGGGCAGGGAGAGAGAATGGCCCCAATGCGTGAGGGGGAAACTGAATGCGTGTGGCCAGCTCTGGGGAGGGGGGAGGCTCCTCCCACTTGGGCTGCCTGGGTGCTCCCACCCCAAACTCGAAGCCTGGCACCTACTTGATGGCCTTCTTCTCACTGCGCCCACGCCCTGAGTCTGGCGTGCCCACGGTCTCCAAGGAGTTCTTGTAGCGTTTGCCCTGTGGAGACAGCACCAGGGTCACTCCTGGGAGACAGGACTGCACCCTCCCTGCCTCCCCAGAACGGGCCTGGGTAGGGGAGTGGGCTGGGCCCGGCCGGCCGTGGCAACAAGATCTGAGGCCAAGGTGTGAAGGCGTCACCACGGTACCGGCTCCTTGCTTGGTAACTCCTTGGCCCCATAAGGCTCTAGGACCGACTCCGCTCCTTGACTGGCACCCCATCCCTGACCCCCAGGGATGGGGCCCCTCCTGTCTGCCTGTCTCCTGGGGCTCTGGCCCGGCTCCCAGAAACACATCTCCCTCTGCCACGGACAGACGGCTCTCAGGCGCCTGGCCACGTCACCGCTCCCAGATGGTGGGGGTGGCATCCTGCAGGGCAAGGTTGGCAGTGGCCAGTGACGTGAACGGCGGGGGCGGGGAGAGGGCCTCGTGCCCAGTCGTGCCCAGGACAGTGCCCAGCACTGTCTGGGGGCTCCCTGGGGTCCTCCTGCCTCAGGCAGTAAGGCAGAGTGGGGCTGGAGCGCTCTCCTTTATAGGAAGGCAGCTTTGGGAAGAAAGGCAGCCCCCCAGCTCTGAGGCTGGGGCCGCCGACCAGCACCCCAGAGTTCCTCACGCCTGCCTGAGCCGGGGGGGAAGGGCATGGCCTGCCGTCCAGGTGCTCTGGGTCCCCTGGCTCCAGGAAGGGCCATGGCTGAGCTGGGGACTGGGCCTGCTGCCGGGAAGGTGAGTGCCATTCACCTTCTCGGTTTGGGTTTCTAAATTTAGCTCATGCAGTGCCCAGCACCATTAACATTCCTGACTGTCACCAAGCGTCCTCACGTGCACCAATGGGCCATGGGCCTCGGGCGGGCCCAGGGCCGATGCGGGCAGTGGGGTGGCAGCACACACACACACACACACACACACACACACACACACACACTGACACGTGCACACACGTTTCCCCAACATCCCACATGTGCACCGACACCACAGTCACAACACTCGATGACTCCGCCCGCCCTAAAGCAAAAGGAAAGCCGCACCACAGTGCTCCCCGTGCTCCCCCGACACTCCTGCCAGCCGCAGCCCCTGCCAGGGCATGAGAGCCGCCCATTTGGGGAGCTGGGCAGAGGTAGCAGAACCCCCCAGAATGGTGTGGGGAAGGGGGTGGGTCCTCATTCCATCTCCAGCGCCCCCAGGTCTCAGGGGCGACTGGGTCCTGGTCCCAGCAAGGCCACACCTTCCCCACGTCACCCCGGTTGAAGCTCCTTGCCCTCCCTGACCTCCTTTTCCTCCTTTCTGAAAAGGTGTGCTGTCTCCAGATGAGCCCCAGGTCCCTCTCCTGGCTTTACTTTAGCTCCCACCCCGGGGGAACACAGCCCAAAATGGCAGGGGCCGTTTGGTCTCTAGTACTCGGTATGGAAGCTGGTACCCAGCAGTTCTCAAAAAATGATCACATGGGAGCGCCCCACCCCCACCCCCGCAGTGCCCCACCTGCCCTGGGGACTCAGCCCCAGCTGTTGCCTCTGAGCCAAAACGTTAAGAGTTAAAAAGAGCAGAGGTATTGGATCCTCTGAGTCTACAAAAGCTGCCCTCTCTCCGCTCCAGCTCTGCTCTGTCCCATCATCACCCAGAAGTTCAAATCCCGAACAATGCCCAGTCTGGACTGGGAAGATCAGGGCCTGCGGTTGTTCCATGCTGGCCAAGGGCCCTTCTCTGGGCAGGACACAGGGAAGAGCCCCATCCCCAGCATTCCCCCACGCTTCAGGCAGTGTGGCCCAGGGAGGACCCTCCAACCCCACCCCTCACTCCCTCTCCTGTCTCTCCCTGGCCTCAGCTGGAGAACCTGCCTCAGTCAGCACCTGCTTCTAAGGCCGGTCAGCTGCCCCTCCCCCAGGCCAGGCCTGGCTGGGGTGGGCTGTCCCCAGTTCATCCAGGGCCTGCCCCTCTTTCTCCCACAGCTCAGAGAACTTTCCCCTCTGGCTGCAATGATCGATCACTCTGCAGCAGGAGCCGTGGGACTATGGGGGACAGGAACGCGGGCAGGACTTGACTTGTGGGGCAGGGGGATGTTAATGGGGCAACGATAGGAAACCCAGGCAACGTCCAGGAGACACTGGGTGGCTCCAGAGGAACCCAATACCATCAGCCTGCTTCTCAGGGAGGGGGTTGGCCAGGCTGATCTGGAAAAAGCCAGCTGGAGATTAAGGAAGTTATTAATGTTTGGAAATGGGATCTGGGCTGTCAGGCTATCACATCACTGCTGCTGGGGGGACAGGCAGGCAAGGAGAGCCCAGTAACTGTGCAGGGAGCGTTTTAAAGCCCAGGTCCCTCTGATGTGGGGGGGCCGGGGGAGGGGTTGTGGCAGGGTTGGGGGCTGGGCAGCTCGGGGGAGAAAGTCAAAAGGGACAGACAGACTGTGGCTTGGACCCCTGGAGAAGTTCCTGGCTGGAGGCTGGGAGGAGGGGCTGGGGCTCTAAGATGCCTGAGGGGCTTCCCACACTGACAGCCCCCCACCTGCTACAAAAAGCTGTCATCTTCGGATGCTGGTCCCCAGGTGAGTGGGGTGGGGGTGAGGCTCTCACCACAGCGCGCGCACACGCACACACACACACACACACACACACATACACACACACACACACACACACACACACACACACACACACTGCAGCACTTACCACAAGGGGCCGGGACAGTGGGGACGAAGCAAGCTTCAGCTCACTCCGGTGGGGATCTGATGAGAAGCACATCCCATCATGCAGAGGTGAACACACACATACACACACACACACTGCACCAATACCCTCAAAGTCGACGCACTCAGCACAAAGCCCCCCACTCAAGGTCACCCGCAGGGCCTGCTCATACACTTTCCTCTGCCTTCAAACACATACAGACGGATGGACAGCCCGACAGGCCAACAGGCCCCGCAACAAGACGCACAGGGCTGCAGTGTGTGCGTGCTCAGCCACTCCCACGGCCTCTGAGGACACTCGCATACGTAGGCACGTGGCCAAGCCCCCTCCTCCACCTCCCCAGATGCAGACACGGGAGATCCAGGGACAATGCAGGCAGCCAGCCTGTCTCCACATACCTGCGCTCCCACACCCGGAGTGGGCCCAGGTTACGCATACGCTCATACTTGGGGCACAAGGGGGCCTTCTCCATGGCTCCTCCCCAGAGGAAGGAGCCACCTGAAGCTGAATATCCCAGGATGGAGAGCCGTGTTCCCAGTTCCTGAGTGTGCCTTTCCTGAAGGAGACCTGCTGGGTTATGGGCCTCTTGGGTCCTTCCCAGAGGTATCTGCCCCCTTTCCTTCCATAGGATTGGGGCTTGAAGCCCCTACCTACACAGTGCCCACGGCTACAGCCCTCCTCGCCTCGTCCTTAAGGCCCCTCTGTGACCAGGCAGTGACACCTGGCCCCCACTCCCACCGTGCACAGTCTAGGAAATGGAGGTACCTGCCAGGGACCCTTCTTCACCTAAGCCCAGGAAAGTCCCCACATCTGGGACACCTCTGGGTCCACCTTTAGGAGTGCCCCACCGCCCCCGCACCCCCCCCCCCCGAAGTCCCCACTGCACTTCTGGGTTGGGACAGCAGGACTGGGGTAGGGGAGGAGGAGGGGAAGCGGGGTGGTGGTGAGGGGGGGTCTAGCCTTGCAGCCACTTCTGGGGAACTGGTGGCTGCAGGCCGGTAGACGGCTCAGCCCGGCTCCCCCTCCCGGGGCCTTCGGGTGATGAATGTCCCTCCTGATGGTCTCGTTACTTATTGATGGCCTAATCCTGCTCGTTAATTCCCCAGCCCTCGTTAAAAATGAAAAGAAGCCGTTTGTGCTTGTACAAACCCCAAGAACCAGGATGGATGTGCGGGAGCTGGGGGTGGGGCGGGGCGGGAAGCGCCTCCTCACCGGCCAGGAGACAGGGCTCGGCCGCACCCAGCCCTGGGGAGGTGGGGCAGTGGGCGGCAGGGAGTGGGGCGGGAGGCGCTGGGGTTGGAGGGAGCCTAGATTCTCCGTCTGCGCGGAAGCGTAAGGTTCTTTATGCTGCAGGTGGGGTGTGTGTGCGTGTAGTTGTGAGCGTGTGGAACGCCTGAGACCCACGTCTGTCCACAAACGTGTCCCTAGGTGTGTGGTTCTGGGTGTACACCCAGACAGATGGGGCCAACATCCAGGCAAACGCAGTGAGTGCATGCGTGTGAAATTCTGCGGAAATGTGCCTGACGACGTGGGCAAGTGGATCATCTGCACGCGCCCTTGGGCGGGTTCAGGAGCCAGTAGTTGTGGGGGGTGGGGTGCAGGGCCAGGCCCCAACCCCCGGGCCCTCAGGAGCCTCACCAGTTTGCGCTGACACCAGTGGCAGAGGCCGCAGAGGACGACAGTGACGCTAAGGCTGACGGTGATGATGGCAGAGACCAGCAGGACATCGCGGGTGGGCGCCCCTGGGGAGGACACACACAGGTCAGACCCTCATTGGCCAGGGCCAGCCACCCTCCCTTGGCTCAGGGCCCCCCAGAACAATCACCCGGTCCTTCCATTTGGCCCCCCACTGGGAGTTCTGAGTCTCAAGTTCTATTCCCAGCGAGATCTTGCTGGCTGACCTTAGGAAGTTCCTTCTTTTCTCTGTGCCTCAGTTTCCTCATCTGTAAAATGGGGGAACTGTGCAGGTTGAAGTTCCTCCCAGGCCCTCCCTGCATGGGCTCTGCTGAGTCCAGAGGATCCACACCATCCCCCAAACTTGACATCTCAAAGGGAGAGGCCAAGTGTGTCCCCCAGCCCAGCCAGGCCTCAGTGGACACTTCCAACCCCCCTAAAAAAGCCACTGCCTCTGCACAACCTTCCTGCCCAGCACCCTTCCATCCCCTCCAACACTGAGCCACAATGCCAGCCGACTTTGCCCAAAGGACGATGACTAGTTCCTACAGTCTCTCTCAGGCCACCTGCCCCACGGGCACTAACAGACCCTCAGAAGTATCTGGCCCAAACTCAACAGTGACATGTGTAGTCAAAGAGGGAATTTCTGGAACTCTCAGACCAGCCCTCACTCCCTTTAGCTCAGCTTTCCTTCCTTGGGCTGGAAGCCCACCCAAGTGGCCTCTGTACACATTGACCAAGCCTCAGCCTCAGGTCCTACCCTGTAGGTTCCAGTCCCACCTGAGACAGGCTCCTGTCTTAAATGCTCGCAGGGGCCACCCGGCAGCTTCCATTCCAAGAGCTCCGGGGTCTCATACTTCAGGAGTGGCAATGGTGATACACCTGCCCTGGGAGGAAGATCCCAGGTTTCTGTGCAAATCCCACCACTTGCTAGCTGTGGCTTTGGATGAGTCGCATAACCACTGAGTTTTCTCCTGTGGAAATGTGGATTAAACCTCCTCCCTGCCTTCTCCCAGGTGGTTGCAAACATGAGCCCAAACCAAATGCAAGGAAAGCAAAATTTCACCAGAAATTCTCATGTGGGGGAGTGAGTCGAAAGAGAGCAGCATAGATCACACGTGCACTGTAAATATGTGTGCACCAGGATGCGTCCTAAAGACAAGTAGACACTGTTTATTTACAGAGGAGCCTGCGTGGGCTTTTCGGTGCCAGCGATGGTGGTAATTAAGAGTCGACGGTATCTGTCTGGTCCTGCTTCCTGCGGTTTTAACTTCTGGGCTCCCAGTCTCTCTTGCTTGGCTGTGGGGCCTCGTGGAGAAGGGCCCAGCGGTTCCCCCGGCTCTCAGGGGCCTCGGGGCTCCCTCCTGCCACCACTCTAGTGCTCTAGGCAGCCAGTTTAGCACTTGGTCTCCCTAGAATCCTGCTTGGGCCCTGCCTCTCCCTTCTCAACTTCCTGAGCCTCCCAGCTGTGGGAAAAGGCCACCTTGATCTGGTCCCCACCTGTCCACCTGCCAGGCCAACTAAGCTTCCTCCTGTCCGGGGGGTCCACAGGCTCGGCCCCCAGGAAGTCCCTGCACCCAGTTCACTGTCAACCTCAGGGCACACAGTACCCAGGAGCTCTGACCTGGACAACCAGCAGGCACCAAGGAACTGGTCCTGCCCTTCCCAGCCCAGGGTGGAGGAACACAGCTCTGCCAGACTGGAGGGGTCACATCTGCCAAAGTTCTCAGGCCAAATGGCAGGCCTCCATCTTTAACCTCCAGGCTTCTGAGGGAAGGGGGGCAAGACAAGTGGGGACAGTGGTAGCCATAGTAACCACAGGTCTTGCCACCAAAGTCCCAGGAAAGGGGCCTGCGCTTTCCCCAGCTCCACAGGAACTTCCCCTGCCCTGCTGGAAGGGTCTGGGAAAGCAGGTGACCTTATACCTTCCTCTGCTGAACTTGCTTTTATTTTTATTGAAAAAAAATTTTTTTTAATGTTGATTCATCTTTGAGAGACAGAGAGAGACAGAGCATGAGTGGGGGAGAGGCAGAGAGAGAGGCAGACACAGAATCCAAAGCAGGCTCCAGGCTCCGAGCTGTCGGCACAGAGCCCGACGCGGGGCTCGAACTCACGAACTGCGAGATCATGACCTGAGCTGGAGTCGGACGCTCAACTGACTGAGCCACCCAGGTGCCCCTGAACTCGCTTTTAAATAAAATAAATTCCATTCTTGGACTGAGCGTTCTTCAGCCACTATCCATTAAGAATCTATCATGAAGGGCGGGGCGCCTGGGTGGCTCAATCAGTTGAGCATCAGACTCTTGGTTTTGGCTCAGGTCATGATCTCACAGATCATGAGTTCCAGCCCTGAATCGGGCTCTGTGCTGACAGTGCAGAGCCTGCTTGGGTTTCTCTCTCTCTCTCTCTCTCTCTCTCTCTCTCTCTCTCTCTGCCCTTCCCCACCCCTCTCAAAATAAATAAACTTAAAAAAAAAAAAAAAGAATTCAGCTAATTATTTCTTAGCATGTCAGGTGCCCCAGAACCAGTGAGTGGCAGAACAGACAGCCCGGGGCTCCAGACTCCAAAGCACCCAAGAAAAGACCCAAGTGTGAGTGAAGCTTCTGCCTCTTAATAGCTGAGTGGCCTTGCACAAGGGTCTTAAGCACTCAGTGTCTTCAAGTAAAGATCAAATGGTGCCCACCCGTGGGGTTAGTGTTGGCACTCAACAGATAGGTATTATTATTAAGGTTGATGGTGTTTGTTTTCTCGCCGGTGTAAACAGAGGGCTCTGGGAGCACAAATGAGGAAGTCACCGCTGGACTAGGGAGCTATCCGGGGAGGCTTCCGCGAGAAGGGGTATTCGGTGTGGTCTGGCGGATGGCTGTGAGGTGAGGTAGGATATTCCAGGCATAGGAGGCAGCAAGAGTCAAGGGGAGAAGGGATAAAGAGGAGTCAAGCACGTTGTATGAGGAACTGGACTAGGTCAGTGGGGCCTGATGGGGAAGGGGCTTGTCTGTCAGGCTGAGGGGCCTGCTGTGTTTCGCAGGCCATGGGAGCCATGGAAGGTTTTTGAGCAGGATCGGAGGGGGTGTTAGCAAGCTCTTGCTGTGGCAGCTGTGGTGCTGTGGTAGGAAGCCCGTTCCAGCTGGGTTCCTCTGCTCTAACACGCTCTTCATGCACCCTGCCCCCCCTCCATACATCTTGGCCATGGGGCGATTCTCAAAGGCGCCTACCTCCTCTCTCTGCCAAAAAAGGGCTGTCTCAAAACTGTTTCTCAACCCCTGCTGTAGGAAGAGGGCACCTGAGGACAAAGCCTATCAATCCCAGAAGCCAGGGGGCACACACTTGGAACAGTCCCCAGAGACCCAGGGAGGGCCCATCTTAAACAATTAGCATTCTGGGGGCATGCAGAAGGAGCACTGGGCTTGGAGTCTAGGAAAACGAGTCTGAGGCCATTCTGGCCACTAACCAGATGTGGCCGTGAGCGAGGCGATCAACCTCTCGGATGTCAACGCCTTCATCTGTGAAAGAGCTGCCCCTTCCTCTGATGACGACACAGGTGTCCTAGGTGCTCCCCGCGGGGTAACAGCTCAGCCCTTCAAACAACTTTAGTAAACATTACGGTTGTCCCCATTTTGCAGATGGGGAAACTGAGACACAAGAGGGTCAAGAACTTTGTCCGAGGTCATTCTGGTAGCAGGTCGGGGACCCAGGATTCAAACCCAGGCAGCCCAGTTCAAAGGCTACTCTCTTTGCTTTGGGTGCCCCTTGGAACTCTTCGGGTTCCCAGGAATTTCTCTGGGGCTATGGAGGCGGATGCTGAGCTGACGAGGCCATGGTCTCTCAAGCCCTCTTCAACAAGGCAGCACCATCTCCCTGGTTCACATCTTGGGTTTTTGTAGAAAGTTCCATTTGAAGAAAGAGATGGGTTGCTAAGGAAAAGCTGACCCCCCTAGATCGGGGAGCCTAGGATCCTCGACAGCACAGGGTAGATGCTGTCATCTTACAGGCAACGAGTCTGACCCCTCCCCCGCCCAGGCCCCCAGTTTCCCCCAGAGAGCCCTCGGAGCCGGGGTGGAACAAATGCATGTCACTGCAAATTGCACTGATGCTGTGACCGAAAGTGACATGGTGTCCTCAGCCAGCAAGTGACATTGCCATCAAGGGGTGCTGGCATGGGTTCTTGCCTGCCAGCCGGAGTGAACCCATTCCCACAGCATGGAGCCACTCTGTCGGGGGCTGGAAGGGGCCTCTGCCATCATGGAGTCTGGCCCCCCGCAATGTGCAAACCCTCTGGGCAGCCCTGTGGGTGACAGGAAGGAGGCAGGCCCTCCACCAACAGGCATCATTAGGGAAGGTTGCTGTGTCTCGTGCTGAGCAGAATCTGTCTCCCCAGAACTCCCCCTCCCAGGCCCCCCTCGCTCCCCAGCTTGCCCTCCGGAGCTGCTGGGAACCAGCCGGCTCCCTCTGCCACATGACAGGCCTCCAAATCCTTGCCGACAGCTCTCATGTCCCCTTCTGGTCTTCTCCAGGCAAAGCCACTCTGGCCCTTCTAACCCTTCCTCCGATGACATACGTGGTTTCAGGTCCCCTTAGCGTCAGCATATTAACATTTGGGGAAAGAAAATATTGCAGCCCTCGTCAGCCCTTGACAGGGCCGGGTTCCACAACCTACCCTTGGACAGAGGAGACATCCTGGGTCCCGGGGCTGAGACACAGACAAGGGCAGACAGATGACATCAGGAGGCCCGGGCGGCAGGGTGAGCCAGGCTTCCCGGGTCCGATCCCCGAGGTGTCTTGGGAGTGAGGTGTAAGCTCAGGTTTGTTGCTGCCTCTCTGCCCAGGCCTGTGGCGGGCACGTCAGCTGACTAGAGCTCAGAACTAAAGATGATCCGGCGGGGTCCTGTGGATGGGGCCTGTGTTCCTGGCCACGCCACCAGCCAAGGAGCTCTCAGGGTAAAGCCTGTGTGCTCGAGAAGGCAGCCCGCCTCTGAGCATGGACGAGACGCTCATGTGTGGTCTTCCCCTTTAGAATGTCAGCTCCTTGAGGGTAGGGCTTGCTCCCTGTTCGCTACTGTCTTCCCAGAACCAAGGAGGGAGCCGGGCCTACAGCAGGTGCTTGGCAAATGCTTGTTCAAAGAATGGGTGAGTAAGAACCTCAGGCCTCTAAGAATAATAATTACAGAGGCTACCATTTATTAAGCACCCACTCTGTCCCGGACTACAGGGTCCACAAAGGCAAGGGCTGTATCTGCTCTGCTCATCCCGGATATTCTGTGACAGGCTGACATATGGGACGTACTCAGTAAATATTGTTAAATGTTCAGTGCTTGCATGGTATCCCGCTCGTCACCCACACAAGATGGGAAGGAAGCGATGGGAGAGACTGCAGGACAGAGTTTGAGCCTCTCTCTTTTACACACACACACACACACACACACACACACACACACACACCAGGACCTCCTTCATTCTTCCTCCATGCCACCTTTGCCTGACAGTTCCTGCTTTTTCTATACCCAGATGAAAAGCACCTCTTCCAGGAAGCCTTCCATAATATCCCCAGTGGGAATTAATTTCTCCTGCCTCTGAGCTCCCATCACCCTGCGCCTGCGCCTGCGCCTGCGCCCTTCTTTTCAGGTGCAGTGATTAAGGGCCAGCACTCTGGAGCCAGACTCTCTGGGTTCAACTCCTGGCTCTTATTCTTCCCCGATGTGTGACCTAAACTTTGCGTGCCTTTGTTTCCCCATCTGTAAATGGGGGCTAATAACAGTACGGGCCTCATAGGACAATTGTGAGGTTTAAAGGAATTAGCACATATGATGTGCTTAGCACAGTGCCGGACCCAAAATAAGTAGGCAATAAATGCTAGCTATTATCATAGCGTTACCACGTCGGCCCTATATTAGAGACGTCTGGGCCACGGAGCTGGCGCTCAACGAGTGTTGAATAAAATACTGAAGTAGATACACATCTAGTTTTTCCCCACGGACAGCAGAGGCCAGGGGTCACGTCTTACTCAATTCTGGGCACCCCAATCCCTGCCCCAGGCCTCGACCACGACCAAGAGCATCAGTGAATCCCTATGGCAGGAAGGGGGAGGGCGGAGGCCAGTGGGGGGTGGGGGGGGGCAACAGCTGGGAGCCAGGCTGGGTTTCAGGTATGAACTGCAGACCTGAGCCTGTCTCTTGCCAGAGCTCTGCCCCCACTCCCAACTCCTTCTCATCTCCTCAGTAAGCCATAATTTATGGATGAACAGAATCAAACAGGACTGCTGGCTGCTGGGATGCCCTGGGGAGCTGCCGGAGAGGGAATGGACTTCTGAGGGCACGCTCACCAGCTGCCCGGGGGGTGGGGAGAACAGGAGGGGACCCAGAGGGGGAGGAGGTACACACACACACAGGTCACAGACATGGACACCCACAGCTCGTACACACACATGCACACGCCTCAGAGACACTCTTGACACAGACAGCCGTGCAGCCCACACCCCACACATGTGCATGCAGGTGCGCGCGCGTGCACACACACACAGAAGCCACAGAGGCTCACCCCTTGCACAGATACCCGTGCTCATTCACACACATGCAAAAATACACACCTGTGCACGGATACCCATGTACACACAAATGCACGCACATGCACTAGCCGTGAGACTCACCCCTTGCATGGACACCTGTGCTCACGCTCACACACACCGATGGCCTGGCCACAAGCAGATGTCCAGCCCACTCTGCCATCATGTGGCCTAGGTGTTCACGCACTTCCTCTGGCCTGCGATTC
Organism: Herpailurus yagouaroundi; assembly: GCF_014898765.1. Lineage (NCBI taxonomy): Eukaryota > Metazoa > Chordata > Mammalia > Carnivora > Felidae > Herpailurus > Herpailurus yagouaroundi. Next base: position 542,765 of record NW_024412418.1, on the reverse strand, counting down.
TCTCCCCTGCCCATTATTCGTCTACTCAAATTCTGTCTGTCCTTTTGTTTTTTTAAATTTTTTTTTTAATGTTTATTTTTGAGAGAGAGAGAGACAGAGCGTGAGCAGGGGAGGGGCAGACAGAGGGAGAGACACAGAATCTGAAGCAGGCTCCAGGCTCCGAGCTGTCAGCACAGAGCCTGACACGGGGCTCCAGTTCATGGACCATGAGATCGTGACCTGAGCTGAAGTCGGAGGCTTCACTGACCGAGCCATCCCCCCGCGTCTGTCCTGAGGCAGAGCAGCAGGACAGGGAATAGACCTGGAGGCAGATGACCTGGATTCAAGTCACACCTTTGCCCCTGGCTGGTGACCCCAGGTAAAGCCCATTTTGGGACCTCAGAGGTTCACCTTCAAGCGATGAGAACAGCCCCTGCCTTCTCATGCTGGGGTCCTGTCGACATAAAATAACAGCTCACGTGAACTGGGCATGCACCTTTTGTGGCAGACGGGAAGCTTACACATGCCATCCCACGTCATCTCCACAACCTGGTACCATTGTTGGCCCCATGTCACAGAGGAAGAAACAGATATGGAGAACTAAGGCAATGTGAGCCTGCCCTTTACCGCAGCTGCAGAGACTGCCCTCTGAGCGCAAGGGTGTGACAGCCTCCCACAAGGGGCTACGGCGTGACCTAGCCACACCTAACTTTTCTGCTTCCTTCCAGAAGGCTAACCTCTTTCACTCTTGAGGCTTTGTGGCACGAGCTCTTTGCTCTGCCTAGAATACCTTCCTTCCATCTTCTACCATTAATATCCCTGGACCAAGATGGTCTTCGTTCCCTCCCACATGCCTTTCTGCCTCCCCTGTAACTATGACAATTCATCATTGTGGGTTAATAATTAGCACTTGGTCTCCACCCCACCCCCACCCCCAACTGGGAACACCTGGAGGGCTGAGACACCCCCCCCCACCCCCACCACTCATCTCTGTAGCCCGAGGTTTGGTACCTGGGAGAGGCTGGGTAAGTAAGTGACAAACAGATGCATGAAGTTATTCAAGGCCCCAGGTAAGCCAGCCTCTTCCGGGAAGCCCTTCCTTATGGCCAGGGATTCATAGCAGTCTCGTCATTTTCCAAGCTTGAATTAACTGATCTTCTGTCCAATGCTCTTTCCTTGGGGGTTGGAGCCAATGGGGTAAGATCGTGTCTCCCCATCGCTTGGGGTCTCCCACAGCCCTCAGCCCAGGATATGACACAGGGAAGCTGCTGGACATGCTGAAATCTGTGCACACAGACTCTTTCCCCCACACTTTGCTTGCTCTTGCATTCTCGGCTGGTGACACGCACACTATCCATATCCAGGCCTTCCGGCATTGTCCCCACACCCTCCCAACCTAGACTGCTTCCCTCTTTGGGGATCCCCAGATCCCAGGCCCTTGCTCTCCTGACCAAATACCTTTCATCACAGCACCGATGTGTGCTCCACACTGAATCATGTTTACAGTCTTTAGCACCCCTCTGGAGGTAAATACTCTCATGCTCGCCTCACAAAGAGAGAAACTGAGGCTCAGAAGGGTTAAATACTTGCCCAAGGGCACAGAGCAGCAGAGAGGTAAAGCCAGGGATGCACCTAGAGTCTGTAAACCTCAAACCCTACAGCTCGGTCTCTCTCTTGTTCCACCCGAGGGGAGCTGAGCCTTGAACCTAGTCACTCTGAGGACAGAGCCAAGAGAAGAAAGAAATTGAGTGAACACAAAATAAAAAAGCAGTCAGGGAGAGGAATTTCCCCCCAGAGTTTTACCAAAGAGAGCCCTGCCTGAGTTACTCCTCCTGGTGCTTCAGAGACTCACTTCACACACACCCTTCCCGGGGACCCTTTTGCCCTCCATTGGCCCAGCCCGCAGCCTTAGTAAAGCACCCTCATTAGAGAGAGGTTCAGTCCCCCTAAACGTCCCCAAACAGTCTGGGGGGTGGGCCCCTGGGGTTAGACACAGATGGGCAGGAAACAGAGAAGGGTGGAGCAGCCCAGGACTCGCCTGGCCGGGTCTCTAATACTGCCTAGGGCACAACCACTATTCCCGAGATAAAGCCGAGTGATGTTGTTGGGGGTGGTTGGGGCTACATCTGCCAGCGCCTTCCTATCCTAATCCTGCCTCCTCCCACCTGATTCTGCACTACTTCCGACACATCATGCCCCGGCGCCTCCCTCCTATCCTTTGGTGGTTGCGTGATGACGTTAGAGGTGGAAAGCAGTGAAAACTGGAGTCACAGGTTTTCAAAGGAAGCACCCTTCCACGTGCCTACTGAGCAGATAGAGATGGGGGAAGGTGGGGGTGGGGGCATTTACAAGTGCAGAGCCTGCCATCCCTAGGGACATTTGGGCACGGGGAGGGGGGACATTTTCAGTACCTTTCCCACCTTCCTTTCCTCCTCCCGACCCAACACACAGACACACAGACACACAGACAGACACACACACACACACACACACACACACACACACACACACACAAAGTCAGAAGAAGGCAGAGTTGGGCAGAAAGCAACAGAAAACCAGTGAGCAAAATTCTGAACCTTAAACTGCCAGGCTCCGGGCTGCCTGTCATGCCAAATTTTCTGCCCTCTCTCTACTCTAAAGCTCCCCCTCCAGGCTACCCACCTTGGGAAAAAGAAAACAAGATGGGTAGGTAGAAGGAAGAAAGAAAAAGAAGGAGAAAGAGAGTCTGGCATTCATTTCCCAGGAAAGCTGGTCCTCCACCCTACCCCCATGCCCTCCGGACAGTCTCCCTGAGTGTCCTTCAGAAATCCAAGGAGACGCCCATAACCCCTCAGGCTTCACCTGGGGCCAGAGCAAGGCTGGTGAAAGAGGAGGCCCAAGGGGAATTGTTTTGGAAAGTTACAAGTAGCTGAAAATAGGGGCTTAGCACGAGCAAGCCTCCTCAACCTTGACTGTAATAAAAACAGATAATGCGTGAGTGAGCTAGGGAGAGAGCGCTGGCAGGGGCCGCAGAGGCCGGCTGGATGCAGACGGTTTAGAATTCAGAGGAGATGCCAAGTGAGTAAACAGCGAATGAAGGATTGTCCGGATGGGCCAGGAGCCATTCCAGCAAGAAATTGGATGGGGACATGTCAGGATCCACAAGCACTTTGACTCCTCATCAAGGGAGCAGGGCCTGGTGAGCTACAAAGGCTTCATCCATGCATTCTCTATGCCTTCTCTACCTTGGTTCTCTCTTCCAGCAGAGAACATGGCTTTGGTAATAATGTCTCCCATTTCTTCAGTGCAGAAGAGTTTACAAAGTGCTCCAGAGTTTACCTAGGGGGTCACATCTCTTGCCATATTTAGTGGTGATGGGGTATCCTCTGCCTGGTGACCCCTCCCCTCAGTCACCCCCACCTCCCACAATTCCTGGCTTATGGAAGCCTGGTGTATCTGGCTTCAGTCTTCAGCCTCAAAAGATGGGGAGGGGGAGAAAGACCATCTGCAGACTCCAGAGAGCTGCTGAGTCTGGAAGTCATCAGGGTCAAAGCCATTCAGGATGAACATGACCAGGTGCCAGCTCTGAGTTAGCCTAGAATCAGTCACCCTCCCCACCCACCCTGATCCCAAAGCCGAAGAGCCACCTGGGCAGCTGTGAAAATGATCATGTTCATCGTCAGTGTAGCAAGAGCCCAACAAAGGAGGAGCTCAGGTGGAGGGCTTCTCCACCAGGAGTGTGGAACAGGGGCAGGATCAGGGACGTGTGATGATTAAGTGCAGGCCCTGACCACTAGTTACTCCTATGAATAATGCATTGTTGTGCCTTGGCCTAAGTCAGCATCTTATTGTTATTAATAATACACGGCTGCAAAGAAGCTGAGGTTGGAATGGTGCGCTCTATTTTATTTGAGGATCTCAGAGCACTTAAAAGTTCCTCTTGCTGATGACTCAACTCCAGCTCCCCAAGTCTCAGCCTTCCTTACAGGCCAGGGCACCTGTCCTGCCCCGACACCCTTCCACCTGATGCTGGGAGCCATGAAAAACCTCAGGGGCTAGGAATCTTCCATCCTGGGATTCAGATTCTTGATTGGGGTTTTGGTGGGGGAAAGGGCACACTTAATAGTTGCCAGCTCAAGGGTTCTTAAGGATAGAACCGAATGTGAAGCTGCTCCCGGGGATGTTTAGGAAGGAGGGAGAGATCTAGTGGAAATCCAGGTGGGGAGAAATGGTTGGAGAGAGACCATTGGGGCTCTGAATCCAGTTCTGCCACCCACTGTGTCGCTGTGGGTATGTGGCCTTAGGCAACTAACTCAACTCTCTGGTCCTAAGTCTCCTCGTTAGAACATAGGGTGACTGAGATTCCCTCTGGGAGGTGCCATTCTGCCATATTCTGGGCTATCATTTGCACCACAAATATTAGGAAGGAGCCACTGAGTGCGCCGCCCTGGGATCTGTCCACGGTGCTGAAGCAGGGGCGGGTCGCAGCACTCCTGTCCTTGGTGCTGAAACCCGTTTCTGTCCTTTGACAGCTCCCTCCTCCAGGCTGCCCTTTGCATTGCCCCTAACGAGCAGGATCCAAAGAACCGGAGCTGTTTCCAGGACTGCAGCATAGTGATTCCACTTTCCTCTGCCAATCGCTCCCCGATCAGCCATGAGCTGAAGCCACGGAAGCGACCAGGCGACTTCAAGAGCTCCCTTTCCCCAGTGAGGTCCTCAGATACTGAGGACCCAGTTAGCAGTCCGACTCATGACAAAAAAAAAAAAAAAAAAAAAAAAAAAAAGCCTCCCCGGTAAGGTAAATGCCATATCCCATTCCCTCAAGTGGGGGCCCGCCGAACTGCCTCCTGGCGGCTGGTGCGGGTACTGCGCTTAGAGCAGAAACAGAATGTCCCCCGCGGTGGCACTGGGCGGGTGAAGGAGTGGCAGACAGTCCCCGTCGCCGTCCCCTCAGCCATTCCGGGAAAATATGGCGCTCTGTGCTTGCAGCGCTGCCTAATAACCTGCACGTTCCAGACAGTCCGACCGCGTTTAGGCGGCCTTGGGGCACCATACTGCCTGGTTCATAGCAAAGACTCAACCCAGTGGTCAACCCGGACCACGCTAAACTTCCTGCTCCCTCTTCCCAGAAGGGTGGGGTAGATCAGTTTAAACAAACACTTTTCCTCCCTGCAGTAGAGCCAAACCTACCAAAAGGAACACAAAGGGTTGTAATAGGCCTCCCTGAGGGCAAAGGCTCCCTACCTCACACCCACCCAGATGAGAAACTTGCCTAAAGCCCTTCTCTAGGAGAAAGTGGGAGTCAGGGAAGAAGGCCACAGCTTCACCCCGCTCCTGTTCCCTACGCCACAGGTTGGGCCTCTTTGATAAGCAGATCTGCTTGGTGTTTCTAGGGACTGCTTTATTTTAGCCCCACTGGGTGTAGAAATTCCCCCTCTTTCCAAAAACAAACAGCAAAACAAAGAAAACCACCTTAAGACAATACCCCAAATCACAGCTTCTCTGGGTCCAGGTAGGGAGTAAAGATAACAGTCTTCAATTACAGTAGATACAGATAATATAATTTATTGAGAACTTACTATAGGCCAAGAACTGCTAAGAGCTCTGCAGACTTCATCTCCTTTAAAACTACAACCCCTCCCCGGGAGGAAGCATGATGATCAGCATTCTACAGATGAGGAAAGTGGGGTCCAGAGAGGTGAGGTGACCACTCAGGGTGGTGCAGCTGGCCTGTGTTGAGACTGCCATAGAAAACCCCATTGTCTGCCCTTAATCTTTCAGCTCCGCAGGATCCACCTCGCCATCCTTCCATGTTCTGGAAGCCTCACTGCTCCACCCCTCCACATCCTCACATCTCCTATGAGGGCAGACTGGAGGAACACAGTAACACCTCACACTCCCACAGCACTTTACAGCCCGCGAAGTGCTTTCATAGCCATTGTCCAAATCAACCCTCACGATACCAAGGCATTTTTCTGATTTTACAGGACAGAAAACTAAGGCACAAAGAAATAAGTGACTTGCCCTCAGTCACACAAGGAGTAGTGGAACCAAACTCAGATGACAATGGTGGTACTCCCAGCCCAGGGCTCTCTCCCTATTTCTGCAAGGCTGGGGTCCTGGGGGCAAGCCAGGGAAGGGATCCGGGGGCTTCCCGAGACCCTGACCTCGGCTGCTTCTCTCCTCCTGGTCCCCAGGGGCCATCAGTTGGCTCTGCTTTACATTGGAATCTCAGAGTCTCATTCTAAATGAAATTTTTTTCTCCAGGCAATTACTTCCTACTAATTAGGAGGCAAGGCTGCCAGTCCCTGGGCCCTGGGCTGACCCCCTTTCTGAACTCACAGGGGTGGGGGGTTAATGAGGTACTGAATAGCAGCACCAGCCACAGAAACTGCCCGGCTCAGCCCCATCAGCCCCATCATCTGAAGGAGGCTGGGAAACTTTGGAGGGCAGGGGAGATGGTGGAGGAGTATGGAGCACCAAGGAACTGGAAGAATGGAGGCAGAGGTGGGGACACTGGGGAAGGAGGGACTGTGAAGTGGGAGAGAGCCAGGGGACAAGAAATGAAGGGGCCTAGACATGCCCCTGCAGAGTAAGAGAGAGACCTAGGCTCAGGAGCAGCAGGGGCAGCCAGGAAGATCGAGAGAAACAGGGACATTTCTTCCATGTTGTAGGAAGGAAAAAGGAGGAATCTCAGGAAACTGAGAGACAGAGGAGGGGGGAGAGATCTCCCCTCTGCAGAGGGAGAGGAAGGAAGGAGGCACCCTGGAAAATGGTCAACATTACTAAATTGGAGGAGGAAAGAGAGAAGGAGATACTGGGAGACTCCAGGAAGGAGAAGGAGAGAGGAAGGACAGGGAGGAAGGAGGAATTGCTGAAGGAAAGCCCGGGGGAGACAGGGAGGAGAGCGGGGGAGGACGGCTGCAGTGGCAGCTCCCAGGGCCCCAAGAAGGGCTCTCTCTAGTCATCGTCCTTGAGCCTCCCCAATGTCAGTGCCCAGCCAGTCGGGCCTACATGCCCTCCTACGCAGCCACAGGTGCGGGCTGGCATGATGGCAGGCCACCAGTCGGCTCAGGCCCCAGATGCTCCGCTCACTCAGGGAAGCCAGCCGACCTCTCTTCCTGTCAACCTGCCACCCCCTCCAGTGAGCTGAGCCAGGGACTCTCCTGGGTCACACAGCAACATGACCAGGAGGATCTGGGACTATGGGGTCCAGCCTTTCTAATTTACAGAAGGAAAAAGCCAGGACCCGAGAGGAAATGGTGCTTATCCAAGTTCATATACCAAGTGGGTGATGAGGCCAGATGTAGAGGGCTCAGGAGCTAAGTCCCAGTGGTGGGTCCTGTTCCTTTCTGGGCAAAACCAGTAACAGGAGGCAGAGACGGGTCTTGGCTGCTTGCAAACTGCCCCTGAGCAGTCTAAGCCCTGTGAAGTATGGAAGGGAGTAAGGGTAGTCAGAGGCTGAGAGAGAAGCAATTTTCCATCATTTTTTTCGGAGTTTATTTATTTTGAGAGACAGTGAGCGAGTGAGCAAGCGAACACAAGAGGGGCGGGGGCAGAGAGGGAAAGAGAGAATCCCAAGCAGGCTCTGTGCTGTCAGCATGAAGCCCGAACCGGGCTTAAACCGTGAGATTATGACCTGGGCCGAAATCAAGAGTCAGCCACTTAACTGACGGAGCCAGCCGGGCGTCCCAGGAAGTCACCATCTATGGAGCCCTGGGTGGGAGCATTCTGCATGGGTTATAATTGCAGCTAACATTACCGAGCATTTATTAGGCACAATGTTCCAGTCACTTAAAGCATTGCATGCGGGATCTCATTTTCTTCCCACAATAACCCCATAAAGTATGTATTACTGTTATTCCATTATAGGGAAGAAACTGAGACTCGGGAAGGCTGAGTAATTGGCCAAGTCCACAGGCTAATCAGAGGCATGTTTCTAAATCAGGCGTCTAACCACTGCCCTGAGGACCCATCCACCCTGGCATTATCTGAAGATGCTCAGATCCCCAAGTTCCCATGATCCAGCCCAGCCCTGGCAGAATCTAGGCCCTAGATGCCAATGTGGTTACGGTCCTGTGTTGTAGGGACTTCTTGTGGTCCAAAGCGGGGGCGGTCTCATGAAGTTAAATTTGAACAAGCCCCGTCCTAAGGCACTGGAGTCTGGGTTCTAACTCTGGCTCTGCCACTCACTTACTGTGTGACTTTGGGCAGGTCACTTGCCCTCTCTGGACTTGGCGCTCCCACCTGTGTCACTGAAGGGGAGAACCCGATAATAAGAGCTAGTATGTGCATGGTGCCGACTCGGTGACAGGCACAGTTCCAGCCAGTTTATATACATCAACTCATCATATCCTCCCAACAGCCCTCTGAAGTAGGTGCTGTTATCACCTCCACTCTACAGACGGAGAAATGAAGCACTGAAAGGTTAAGTGACTTGCCCGAGGTCACACAGCCAACCAGTACATGGCAGAACTGGGATTTGAACCCCATTACTTACAATTTCTTTTAACTAATTAACGTATGCATTATCCATAACCTCCAACCCCCCGACGTGGGGCTTGAACTCACGACCCCAAGATCAAGAGCTGCGTGCTCTATCGAGCCACACAGGCACCCCATGAACCCCATTATTTCCCTGATGAGCCTCCCAGCTCCTGCCTAGGGCCCCAGAGAGGCCTTCCCATGTTCCTGTGCCCGGGCATACATGCCATCATGTTTCCACACGGGAAGCACACACACCCTCATGTGTCTGCCGGATGCAACACGTGTTTGCTGATGCTTCGCCACCTGCGCCTGGGCTTTCGCCCAGTTTCTGTCTGGACTCGCTACATCCGCCCGGTCATACGTGTCCATGAGCTTTTTGGGACCTAGATCAGGCCAGCTCCAGCGGGCCCCCACGCATGCACACACACGTGCCCCCCTTTCAGGGCACTGGCTGCCTCGTGGCGGTGGGGGAGGGGGGGCCTGTGCCAGGCTTTCGCACACAGCCACGTGGCAGTGACGCGGGCCGCCACACCCCTTCTCCTCTGCCCCCCTCCAGTGCCTGGGTGGCTCGCACATCACACTGCACGCCTGCCAGCACCCCCATCCACGCTGCCCTCCTCACGCCTCTCCCCTAACAGAAGCAGGCACCTTCTCCAGGAAGGAAGCAGGCACAGGCCCAGCCTGGCTCCCACGGCCTAAAGATGCCAGCCAACTCAGGGGTGGAGAGGGAGAAAGAGCCATCGACCAGAGGCTCTGAAGGGCCTGGGTGCCACGGTTCCTGTCTGAGACTAAGCCCTCCCTTGGCTCTGAGGGCCGGAGCTCTCAAGACCCAGAAATGGGGTCAGGTGGGGGATGTAGGGCATCCCTGCCCATCACGTCTGACTAGGGCTCTCGAGCCGTGAGGGCTGCTCTGGCCAAGTTAGCATTGTTGCACCCCCCCCAGCACCCCAGCCTGGTCCCTGCTCTCTCCTCCCCCTGCCCAAGCATCTCGGAGTTCTGGGTATTTTTAGGCCTCAGCTGACAGGCTGTGAAATCGCTTCCTTCGCACCTCCCCAACCAGGCGGGGGCTGGAGAGGGAGGAATGGGGCCGGGGGGGGGGGGGGGCGCCACACACAGCCGATTCATCAGGCTCCTCCAGGGCTGGCAGGTGCCAAGCAGCGAGTGAGGGGTTCCTCTCTTTCTCCTCAGAGCCTCCCCTTGACTGAGAGGAACCTTCCACTGAGCCTGCTGAGAGGGAGAGGAGACAGGGTGGGAAGGGAGCTGCGCCCCACTTCAGGGACCTGAGAACAAAGGCTTTAGGGGATGCCACAAGCACTGAAGGAGGCACTGGGGACCCCTCTGTGTCCCAACACCAGTTCCCAGCACTCCCTTCCAAGTGATGGGCCGAGAGGCGGGCTGGCTTGGATCCTAGTGGGATTAGGGGGGCACCGGGCAGTGCAGCCTGGTGGTCAAGACCCAGCCTTTGGAGTGAAGCTGACACCCCTGCTCTACTGAGTGACCTTGTGGGACACTTCAGGTCCCCGGTGGGTCCTCTCTGGGCCTCAGCGTCCTCATCTGGACACCAGTGGCAATGCTGTCTCCCTCGCAGGACTGCTGTGAAGAAGAAATGCAAGGCTGAACGTGGAGAACGAGGGGGTCTGTGGACCCGCCAGGCCCTGCTGGGAGATTCTGTCTCGCCACCTTCCCCGACCTGCAGCCCTGCCCAACCACTCCTCTGGGCTGCCTTCCTCGCCGTGGCCCCTGAGGGATCATCCTGGCATCATGCTCTTCGGTGCCCACCTGACCCTCACCCCCAGGGAACAAGTCCCCAGCTAAGGTGGGTAGGCAGTGTAGACCATCCCCGCCTCCCTGCTTCCTGCTGTAGGGGGCACGTTACACATCTCGTGTGCACATGGACCCAAATACCAACACGCGTGTGCGACTCAGCGCCGGCTATCAGGGCGTTTGCCCTGGGACGAGGCCCCAGGGAAGTGGGAAGGCGTACCCAAGTCCTGCTGTGAATGGGCCCCTGTGCCAGGGGCCGTGGGCACGGAGAGGGAGGTACCTGCCTAGTTGCCGTGGAGATAGGTTGTCTCTGGTGGGGCTCTGGAGCTCAGGCCTGGCAGCGTGAGCTGTGCGGCTCTCCCAGGGCCCGGCCCAGAGGCCTGCGGTGTGGGGTACGGTTCACATCCAACCCCCAGGAGCATTTGCCGTGTCCCCTGGGCCCCGGACTGGCCCACCTTGGCTCTACGTCCCTCTCTGGAAAGCTTTTTCTGATGCCCCAGATCCCTAGGGAAGTCCCCTGGCAGTGCCCATCTGCACCTGTTGTCACCTGGTGTCCCCTTGACGGCCCATTACCTGCCACAAGCTTTCCAAGGGTAGGGCCCCAGGCCAGCTGAATGCTGCAGACCTCCTGGCGTGGTGCCTCAGACTCAGCCCCGTGCAGGGAAGAGACCCAGGAGGGGCCGGGCAAAGGTGGGAACAGATATGTTAACCTGCCACCCTGGCTCCATACACCTGCCTGGCTCCAGGCCTCCTACCCTCCACACTGCTGCAGAGTTAAAAGTTCTTTAATAGAGATCTGCTTGAAAGTCATCCATGGCTCTCCACTGCCCTAATTAAAAAAAAAAAAAAAAAAAATCCAGTTTTCCTATTTCAGAATGCCAGGACCTTCACAATCTGGCCCAACCTACCTTTCCCAAGCCTCAACTCCGGCTAGTGTCCCCTAACAGCTTCCCTTCTGGCCACGTCCAAGCACTCAGTGCTGCTTCAACTGAACGAGACCCCACTTCCGGGCCACACACTGCGGTGTGCTGTCCCCCGCCACACCGAACGCCTCACCCCTACTGCTCACGTGGCAAGCTCTTAGCCTTTCTTCAAAACCCAAGGCCCCGGACTAAAGCTCATGCTCTTTGGGTCTGCTGGTGTTTGCTGGAACCCCAAGCCAGCTTCTCACTGCAAGCTCCCCCTTTCCAGAGCCATCTGTGGATAGAAGAGCTAACACAGGTCATGTTCTTAGAACGGCACCTGGCCCGTAGTGATCACTCAACACATCTTTGCTGTTCTGAAGGTAGCCGACTGACACTGCTTCAGTGGAACCCCCGCCCCCCGACTCCTCCTCCACCGGGGCTGAAGCAGGCATGTCCTCCCTGGAGCTTCCGGAACCCCCATCCCAGACATCAATCACTTGGTGCAGGATAATGACAAGATAACAGCTGTCATTGGCTGAGTGTTTACTATGTGCTGAGCTCTCTGCGAAAGATGTTTCCCGCCTTACCTAGCCTCACCCTCCAACCCTCTGGGAAATCAGAATCATCATCATACCCATTTAACAGAGAAAGAAACTGAAGCCAGAATAGTGGAGTAACGGGCTCCAGGGACGGCGCAGCAAGTGTCTCTGCCAGGATTCAGAGATAGCTGTTTGACCCCAGAGACCTCGCTTAAGCAAGCCACCCCCTGCTGCACGTGCACAGAGTGCCTAGCAAACACTAGGCGCTCCTGCTGTTATTATCGTGCTATTGTTATTATCGAGGGAGGGCGCAGGACGTGCTGGGTGACCTGAGAGGGGCTTCCTTACGCTGGACCCCCTATAAAGCATGAAACCCCATACCTGGAGAAAGAAAGTGAGGGCTCAGAGGGGCCCTTGGGCTGCCAGGGACGGGGGGCAGGATGGCGAGGAGGTGTGCACGACCTGGGAAACCCAAGGGGGTACTGGATTGAGCAAAGGCTCAAGGGGGCTGTCGGGGGCCCAGGCTGAGCGAGGGGGAGAAGGCCTGCCGAGTGCTGGCTGAGCTGGCCACCGCTCTCTGGCCCCGCTGACACCACCCGTGGTAATGAGACGGATCCAATTTGTACCCAGGGCCCCGCCGGGAGCAGCTGCCGCGGCAGGGTTTGAAGTAATTTAATTGGACACATTAGCCACAGAGCTCTCTTCTCTGCTCCCCCCCCATGCGGGGCCTCACGCAGGCACCCCTTGTGGTCTCCCATACCCCACACCACCCCATCCTGGCTGGGGGCAGGCTTCACACTTCATCAACCAGCACTGGGAGACCCCTACCTACTAGGGCTGACCCCCCCGCCCCCCCCCCCCCCCCCCCGCCCCGGTGGCACACCTGCTCTCTCATTCCTGGGGCTCCTGAGGGTTCTGGAACCAGAGAGTTGGCCGGGCTCTCTGTAAGCCCCAAGGTCTCCCCTTTCTCTGATGCAAGTAGCAACTGTGGGAGCCCCCTGGGGCTGGGGCTCAGACCTCTCCCTCCTGTTTCCTCTGATGGATACAACAGGTCACCCCCTGTCCCCCCAAGCCTGCCCAAGAGCCGCCAGCTTCCAAGAAGGGCATCAAAGGAGCCAGGACCACTACCAAGATGGGGGTGGGGGCAGCCTCCTCTCAGGGCTCGGAAGGAGGGGCGCGTACACATGCAGGGAATCGGATGTAGTACACACAGGTGCGCATGCGCGCACGTGCCCTTGGCCAGACCCGCATGCCGTCGTGAAAATGCTCGTATCTGTACCCACCAAAGCTCCAACACCCCACACCGATGCACGTCGCACAGCCAGGTGAGGCCCTCCCTGCTCCCAGGAGTTGGAAGCCTCAGAGCCAGCAGGTGGAAGGGTGTGGCAGGGGGCAGGCGGGGCCCCTGGAGGGCACAGGCCCTGCCTGCCCGGGTATATATAGGGCCAAGGGAGGCGCCCTCCCCAGCGCTCTCCGTCACAACTCCCCGTGCACCTCAAGGCACCTAACTACAAATACACTCATTAGCTGCTGTTTACAGCCCGCCCGGCACTCAGACGAGCGAGCGCAGCTATTACCCAGTCCAGCTGGCACCGGCACCCGCACGTAGGTACACACGGCACAGTGCTTTCCCCCGCCGGCCCCGCCCTCGCTTTCCACCCGCGCTGTGGCCCCACACGTTCAATGACAAGAATACATCAATTCCCCAAACATCCCGGCTCCTGATCCAAGCGCCCCGCCCAGCCCCACAGGGGACGCACCCCTGTCTAGGGGGCCCTCCGGGTGGGAGCTGTTACAGAGCCCCCCAGAGCAGGCCCGACGACCTCCAGCCCACCTCCCAAACCAACGGGGTCCAGGATTCCAGGCGCACGCTCTGGGCACCATCCAGCCCCTTCCACAGGTCCCAAGCTGTCTGCCAACTCCGTTCCAACCCTTGGGGAATGCTGCTGGGTGAGACCAAAGCCATGCCCTCCAGACATGAGCTGGACGGGGGCCCAGCAAGGCTGCCCCCCCTACTGCCTGGACGGTCAGGCACCTCCGTGTCCGTGGAACTGGCACCACCGGCTGGGGTTCCCTTGCAAGGCAGGCGGGCACCCGGGCCGGACCTGGCACGGGCTGGCTCCGGCACCTGGCCAGACCAGTGACCGCCACGACAGAGAGAGCTGACCTCACCGGCCTCATGTGCCACCTGCTGGGTGCTGCCCACGGAGCAGAGCTGCCCACACCCACCTGGGATGCACTGGTGCCTCTGAGGAGACTGTCCCAAAGACTCCCTTCCAGCCAAGAGTCCCTGGCTCAGGACTGGGCCTCCTGCCCCCCCACAAAGCCCCCCTCACTGCTCCTCTCCCTGCTCACTCCCCTGGGGGAAGCAGTTATTGAAAACGGTCCATCAGATTCAATAAGGATTCAAAGTCCCTCAGAGAATAGAGAGTGGGCGGGCAGTGGGGGTGGGAGAAAAGGAGGGGTGCCACAGGGAAGGAACCGCCCACTCCTCCCCTGCCTTTCCCTCAAGGCCTCCTGCTGGGCTGGGCTGGGCTGGGCTGGAGGGGGTGCGGAGGGGGACAGCCCTTCCCTGGTCCTCTATATTGCCTTCAGTGCGTCTTGGGCCCAAGCTCGGGGTCGGCAAGGGGCAGGGCCCAGGTTCCTAGGGCCTGACACCCACCTGTTCCCCTGCCTTCCAGCTGTCCCTCACCTGTCACCTGCTGGCCTGCGTGTTCCCACCCCAATCCAGCCTGCTGTAGCCTCTCTTCCCCAAGCGGGAGGGGCTTTGCAGCTATCTCCCTCCCCACCAGCCCCCAGTTCTTGAGTACCCAGCCCCATTGGTCAAGCTATTCCCACAGGGTCAGCAGACAGCATGACCCAAGGCCCAGGAGGGTCCTGTCTCCATAGCAACACACAGTTTGGGGGCACTAGGCCCACAGAAGCCATCCCACCCACCCAGGGTTTCAGATTGCCCAGCCCCAGGCCCCCACTCCCAGCCATGGCCTCTTGGGAGATCATTTGCTCTTTAGTCCTAGCCTGGGGCCCAAGCTTGACACACAAGCCAGGGCGGTCTGGGCCTGTGCAGATGGGGCCGGTGGTGGGCGGGGGGAGGTGTGGTGTGGAGGGGTGGAGGGGTAGATAGGGGTGGGGCTAGAGTTTGACAGCAAAATGGTCAGAGTCAGGCCTCATCGGACTTTCCCACACCCCAACCCTGGTCCCTAATCCTGGTGGCCCTTTCAGCTATAACCCTAACTCCTGCCCCATGAATCACCCAATGGCCTCTGCCCTTAACTTGTGCCCAGTGGGTGGAGGGTTGGCCTGGACAATCTCACAGATCCTTCTGCCTTGAGAGAGGATACCCACCATGCCAAGGCCCACTGCCCCATGCATTGTGTCCCCTACACTCCCTAAGAATGACCTTTGTGGCAGAGTTGCTGTGGAGGCCAGGGCCTACTAACAGGTGGGCCAGACAAGACTTGGAGTACTGCTACCCCCAGGGACAAGCTCGAAGGGCAGGCAGCCTCAGGATCGGACTTCTCTCCCAGCCCTGCTGCACTGGCCCAGACTTTCCCTCTCTGGCCTTGTGCGCTCACTCACTGCAAGGTCACCTCTCCCTCCCTTCCTCCCTCCCTGAAGCCGCCTGGCCTGCCCACTGCAACGCTGACCCCTGCAGGCCTGCTGAGGCCCTGCCCGGCCTGGGGCCTGGGTCCAAGGGACACAGGGAGGCCAGACCAGGCCAGCTTCGGGATGAACACAGGATGATGGTTGAGGGCAGGGAGAGGGCCGCATGCCTTGGGGAGGGCACAGAGAGGGGACAGAGAGGAGGTTGCAGGCTCGGCTGGGGGAGGGTGGACAGAGTTTGGAGCAGAAGCCCATGGGATGTGTGGGAAGGGGGCTGGTCTTCGTTCTTCACCGAGCTCTGGCTTTTTCCCACAGTCCCTTGCTTCTGCAGAGACAGATCCCAGAAGTGCCTGGGGCCCTGGGCCCAAGTAGGTAGGAAACTCCCGGGAAGGGTCTCAGTGGCAGGGTGAATCCTGTGGAGACCAGAGTGAGCTGGCTAAGGGAGGGGGTACCTCGGGGACACTCTGGAACCAGCCTGGGAAGTGGGAGAACATAGGAGACTGAAAATGGTCAAAAGGTTGGGCCACAGGTGTTCCTGGGAGTGGGAAGAGAGGATCGGACAGACAAGGTACTGGCCCCTGGGGCACCAGAAGGAGGGGCCTGAGTCACACAGGAATTAATTTGCATATCTCACTCCCACCAGGTGCCAGCCAAAGGGGAGGTGGGGGACAGAAATGGGGGACCCAGAGCCCTCCCTGGGGGAGCAGAGTCTGGAGGGGCCTGAGGGAAGCTGGGGGTAGAGGGGAGATGTAGTCTGGCAGGAGGTGTAGGGATTCTAGGAGGTGGGCAGGGATGCCAGGGGGTACAAAGGCTAGACTGATGACTCGGGCCCCTCAGAGAGCCCCAGGGGACCAGGATCATAGGCAGACTCTGCCCTCTCCAGCCCATTTCTGGCCCCATCAGACCAGCAGCCACACCAGAGAGATGTGAACCTCAACCCAGCCTGTTTCCCAGTCAGTGCTATCCCCGCCCCTGGCACTGGAGGATCCTGAACCCGCATCTGGGCACCACAGGTCTCCACCCCCGGGGGGAGGCCTGTTTGAGGAGGGGGAAGAGGGAGAGGCCTGGGGGCTGCCAGCGTGCCAGGGGCAGCGCTGGGTTCCAGGCCCTTCGCCCAGAAGATGCCAAGCACGTCAAGTTGGCCTCCATGGAGGGGATAGAGGTACTTGGGGAGTGGTGATGTCATGGTGCCCAGGCGTGGGTGGAAAGAGGGAGGAGGGAGAGGGGATGAGGGCACAGACCCAGGCCATTGGGTTCCTCCCAGGAAAGGGGAGGCCGCCAGCATGGCAGAGTGAGGGGGTAGGGAGTGTCCTCACTGTACCCCCCCCTTCCATTCTCATACCCTAGAGCTGGCCTCTGAACTAAGCTACTGGTTCCTTCGAGGGTGATCCAGGCAAGAGAATGCCTCTGCCCTTGGTCCAAGCGCTGGAAGCTGGCAGCCTCTTGGGGGAAGATGCCAGGGTCGGTGACCTGGGTTCCGACAGATGAAGGGAAGGGTCTCCAAAGGCCATGTCCCTTCAGCCATCACCTCGAGGACACTCATAGATGGGCATGAGGTTCCAGAGAGGGAGACTGAGTCTTTCTCACCCTTACACCCAAGTGCTGAGTGAGTGCAATGCCTGGCACCCAGTAGGTCCTGCTCAGAGGACTCACTGGGCTGCAGTGATCTGATGGTGGTGAGAGCCCGAGTCCTCAGGAGGCAGGGACAGGCTGAGGCTGCCCCTAGAGGGAGAACAAATGTGGGGCTGGGACAAGAGTGGACAAAGCTAGTGTCCACCGCGCTGCCTTCAAAAGCCTTGGGGCTCTGGGCCCCTTCTGCGAAGGGCCTTAGAGCTGTCCCTTCCCCCAGGACCCCCAACTCTGGGAGGTCAGCACAGTAAGCCTGGAGGCTCCTCATTTGGGAGCAAGTCCTCGGCTCGGGTGTCTGGCTTTTAGCATCACAGAGAAACCCAGAAGCAGAGACCCCCCCCCCCTGGCCGCCACCGCCTCCCGCTGCCAGAGCTGGCAGACTGGTGGGGTGCTGGGTCTGGGGTGGGGCACCGCAGGTGGGCGCTGAGACAGCCTGGGCAGGAGCTGCAGGGGACCTGCCTACAGGTGGGCACCGTGTGAGGAGGCGTCAGGAGCCAAGGAGGAAACGGCACAGCAATTTCCCCAGGAAGGAGGAAAGATTCCTCGGCTTGGCTTTGAGGATGCCAAGCAGACGTGGGCTCCCGGGCCACTCCCCGGGCTCCCTCGGGAGAAAGGCAAAGGAGCCGGCCTCTCTCCCTCCCTCCCCTGACAGGACCGGAGTGAGTTTGGGGTTCTTTGCTTACCACCACCCCCCAAGCCCTGGAGCACATTCCCCTGGCACCCCCAATCTCACCAATCTCTGCTCTCTTTCCCTTCAGGTACTCCTATCTCCTTCCTCCACGCTCCTGCGGTTCCCCACCCTCCCTCTCCGAAGCCCCCCTCCCCTGCTGCTGCACCAGATTCCCACTTGCCCCCTGGCACCCTCTCAATTCACAGTTGGCACCGCCGATGTCAGTCTGCTCCTCGGTGCCCACAACCTTGGCCCAAAGCTGCCTGGGATCCTCCTCCCGGGGTCCCCCAGCCCCGGCACCCGGGGGGCACTGGTGCTGGGGACCCCGGGGTGCCTCTTGAGGATACTGCCCGGTTCCCGCGGGGGCAGTGGCTCCTCGCTCCGCCACACACGTTGTCCTTGGGCTGCTGGGGGGTGAGGGGGGGGGGAGGTCCTTGTGGGGACACTGCGAAGCCGGCGCCGGGCATCAAGCCTGGCAGCGCCCGGACTGCGGGGGCCGGGGTCCGAGCCGCTGCAGCTCAAGCCCGCGCCCCCGGGGCTGGGATGACCCCGTGGAGGGGGGTGGGGGGGAAGGGAGTCTGTGCGGCTCCCGGGCCGGGGCTCCGAGACGGCGCCCGGCGCTGCCGCCGTCCTGCCTGCCGGTGCGGGGCGCCCCAGCCCGCGCGGGGCCGCGCTTACCTGGGCTGGCCGCCTCCGGGTCCCGGTACATGGTCCCCTCGTCGCCGGCTCCCTCCGGGCTCCTCAGAGCCTCCCGCGGCCGCGCGCTGCTCCGCCGCCGCTGCAGGGCATGGGGCCGGGCGACCCCCGGGGGCGGGTCCG